>NC_137878.1:39153175-39418175 GCF_963924005.1 Protomyctophum bolini | reverse complement strand
GCAATTTACGAGCTGCGTTCGCGCGTCTTACTGAATCTTAATGAATCTTATCAGTTTTATGTGTGAAACTATATGTTCTTATTTCATGATGACTGTAGTCACTGTACTGCCAGGGGGGCGACTGATGCAACATGGGGAGAAAATTAGAACGCAGTCTGTTGACTCAAATACATTTTACGAGGTTTGTTTTGTCTGCAGGCACATACAGCAGAACTAAACGATGTTAAACTGACTTTGCCACGTAATTTGCCACTCACTTCATTCATGCGCATACCTTCTAGTCTTATGTACAGTAATATACACATCACATTTCATGTCTTTGTCTGCGCCTGCGTGCATTACAGATACGTCAAAACCTACCTGTTGCCAGACAAGTCATCTCACAGTAAAAAGAAGACGTCTGTCCGGAAGAAGACATTAAACCCAGTCTATGATCAGACCCTCAGGGTGAGTGTGTGTGTATGTTAGAAGACATTAAACCCAGTCTATGATCAGACCCTCAGGGTGAGTGTGTGTATGTTAGAAGACATTAAACCCAGTCTATGATCAGACCCTCAGGGTGAGTGTGTGTATGTTAGAAGACATTAAACCCAGTCTATGATCAGACCCTCAGGGTGAGTTGTGTGTATGTTAGAAGACATTAAACCCAGTCTATGATCAGACCCTCAGGGTGAGTGTGTGTATGTTAGAAGACATTAAACCCAGTCTATGATCAGACCCTCAGGGTGAGTGTGTGTATGTTACTTGTCGTCATCATTTTTCGACCGCGGTCATTTCACAATGCCACGCCAGACTTTCCGGTCCTTCATTGCCATCCCCAGTTCCTGCTTACTGATGCATGTGTCCCTAGTATAGAGCGTCGCAGTCCCACCCCTTTCATGACGACGCCAGGCCCAGGAAATGATTCCCAATGCATTTCCCCCAAAGACGGTTACGCCGCGGACAAAGCCAACTCGAGTCGTGACAACTCATGACAAAAAACACACTATTTTGGACCAAACAAATAATTACAAAGAAGAAAAACAACAAAAAAAGTGTTGTAACCTATTTGTTTTGTTTTTCTTCTTACTATTTTTTTGATCGTCCCAAAACATTGTAATTATTGTCATGATTTGTCACGATCCGAGTTGGCTTTGTCCGCGGCGTAACCGTCTTTAAATGAATACTTTTTGAAAAGCCTATGGAGAAAATGAATGGAGAATCATTTCCTGGGCCACTCGTTGTTCTGAAAGGGGACTGCAACGCTCGTTCAGGGAACGACAGTTTTCTACCTCTGGTCTGCTTTGAGGCAGGACTCCAGAGAAGAAGGGAAGATATAACCTCATTGTCAGCTCTGTAGCAGTGGCCGACAAACTGTGTTCTTCTGGATCGGACTGGTGAAGAAACACGGGGAAGGTTGCCGTATATTAGATCAGTCGATGGGTGGCTCTTCCAAGTTCCAAAGACAGATGTTGCGCTCTCATTAGAAGACGGGTGTAAGTGCCATCCAGCCGTTACTTGTGTGTGTGCACTGTACTGTGCTGTACTGTGCAGTACTATAGATCAGGCAAAGTGGAGACATTTTCCAGTTTCTCACGTCTCCTAAGGCAGCACGAGGGGGTTATATTAGGGATTACTAGGATTAGAGTGAAATGGATATTGGGGTTAGAGGTCAGACTGTACACTGTATACAATAGCGGAGACGATTTAAAGAAGGATCAATGAAAATCTTAAAACTGTATTCATATGGGGTGGAAACCTCACATCGCTATATATATATATATATATAGAATTAAGAAAATATGTTCTGGAGATTCAGGTCTGTAGTCTCAGCGTTAGTGTCGTTCGGAAATCCGATCACAGTAGCTGATTGGCCATCAGCCCTGTCACTCAACAGCGTCAGACAACAAACATGGCTGCCCCCCCACTGCGGTGAGTCACCACCGTATCAATCTGGATATTAAATCGGCGTATGATAATTAGTTTCTTTACAGACACATCATCATGCAACATATTTTTTGTTTACATGCTAAAGTAGCGCTCGTTGGCTGTGGTTTGTTTGGTTAGCTAACGGGTTAGCCATAGCCTCATGAGTGACAACAACGCCATCTGCTTTCCTACTATTCTGATTGGTTGGTAACTATGAACCAATCACCGAAGACTGCCGCTTTGACGACACCCATCCCATAAACTGCTGCCGTCGGGAGGGGGGGCTTTCAGTCTGAATAATGAAGTTAATCCATTTTGGGGCGGGGACCCCTTTTGGTGTTAGCATTATGTTATGCTTTAGCTTTTGAAAAATAGCAGATCTACACCGAGTGGCGCGCTACGTTGTGTTTCCTACAGTGGGCGAGGTGAAGAGTGTCATGTCGTTGTTTCCTACAGTACAGCATGGCCGAGGGGGAGATGAAGAGTCGCACGCTCAACGTGTCCGTGTGGCACGCCGAGGCGCTGGGCAGGAACGTGTTCCTGGGGGAGGTGGAGCTCACCCTGGCCACCTGGGACTGGAGCTGCACCCAGCCCCAATGGCACCACCTGCAGCCACGGGTAGGTAACTGCACCCTGCAGCCCCCAATGGCACCACCTGCAGCCACGGGTAGGTAACTGCACCCTGCAGCCCCCAATGGCACCACCTGCAGCCACGGGTAGGTAACTGCACCCTGCAGCCCCCAATGGCACCATTTATTTTTTACTTAATTTTTATTGAAGGAAGGAGAGACAAACAAAAAAACTCAACTAACAAGACAATACGGGAAAGAAAAAGACAAAAAGTAAAAGAAAAAAAGGCTGCATTTTTCATATTACAACAAACATTCAATGAAATCCTATTGCAATATCGCTATAGGCTGAGAGAAGAGATTCCACTTTTCCCACTTTTTATAGAATTTATCCTCTTGTAGTCTCAGTATGAATGTTAGTTTTTCCATAGCATACAGTTCCTCAATAATGTCCATCCAGTGATCTTTCGTTGGTGGGTCCTGTTGGTACCAGCGTCGTGTGATTGCTTAACTTGCTCAATTTTCAAACGGTTTGGTTTGTTATAAACATCAGAGACAACGCTGCCGGAAAAGGAAGATCAGCATCAACGTAAAGCTCGTCAATGTAGGGAGCGTTCGGAAATGCGCAACCGGGAATGTGGTCAGTTTGTTGAGTGTGGTGGGAGGTGGTGACGTCACAGAGTGCGCTCAGTGTGCCTAATTTACGAACGACCACAGCTGTGACGCATTCACATGAATCACACCGGACGACCCCAGCTTCAGGGTAGGGTCGCTCAGTGCGGGCACTGATCGGCACACCCGGTGCGCAGCGCACTGGATTTTCGAACGACAACGCACCGAGTGCACTGAATAAACAAACGACAAGAGAGCGCATTTCCGAACGCGCCCACAGAGAGGGACACAGTGCTAGTAATCCTCCTGCATCGTTTGTTCTCTCCTCTCCTCTCCTTCATCATGTGTTCTCTCCTCTCCTCTACGTTTCCACAGCCTCCTTTCTTGTCTTTTCCCCTCCCTGTGGAGTCGGTGCTGTCTTGCTTACTCATGCCACCGCAGTAACCTCTCTCTCTCTCCCCCTCTCTCTCTCTCTCTCCCCCCCTCTCTCTCTCTCTCTCTCTCTCTCTCTCTCTCTCTTTCTCTCCCTCTCTCTCTCTCTGTGTCTCTGTCTCTCTCTCTCTCTCTCTCTCTCTCTCTCTCTCTCTCTCTCTTCTCTGCCTCTCTCAATTCAATTCAATTCAATTCAACAGGCTTTATTGGCATGACGTTTTACAAGTGTTGCCAAAGCACAATCACAGATATTACAAACAACAACATAACAACATAATATCAATGACATGAAAAAATAAATTAAAATAATATAAAATAAAGCAGGTGGTGCAGAAAATAAAACATGGCATACTGTATGTGTGTCCTACTGGTTGTCCCTTTTCTTGTGACAGGAATTTACATATTTTGCAGCCAAAACTGCACATTCTTTCTGTTCCCCCAGAAGGACTGGTAATCTTTCCCTTTCTGTCATACTTCTGAATTCTGGGAAATTTGTTTCAAATTTTGGGAAGAACTCCTCTCTAATATTTGTGTAGTTTTTACATTGTGTTAAAAAGTGTAACTCTGTCTCTATAGCTCCGTCATCACAGTGACAGCACAGCCTCTCCTCTCTGGGCAGCCAGGTCTGTCTGTGTCTGCCCTTCTCTATTGCCAGACTATGATCACTCAGTCTGTACATTGTCAAAGTCTTTCTCAAGTTTTTGTCAGTTACTGTGGTTAGGTAGTCTGCCACAGTATACTGTCTGTTTAGAGCCAAATATGTTTCTAGTTTGTGTTGTGATTGTGTGAGTTCGTTCCAATATGTGATGTATTTATCTTTTTCTTTAGTTATAATTTGGTTGGGTCTAATCTTCTGAGTGATAGTGTAGCTGCACTGAGGCTGTCTGGGGTTTGTGATGTCAGAAGGTGAGAGGTCAGCTAGTTTCAAAACTATCTGACTGAGGGGGCTCTTTTGGATGTCCAACTCTTGGCAGGCAAGGGCTTTATAATGGTAACAGGCAGGGTCACTCTTTTTAATATGGCTCCAGAATTTAATAGATCTTTTCTGTATATTTAGAAGTAAAGGATATTGGCCTAATTCAGCCCTGCATGCAGAGTTTGGGCATTTTCTTTGTACCCTGATAATAGTCTTGCAGAACTCTGCATGCAGGATCTCAACTGGATTTTTGTCCCATTTTGCCCAATCACTTTGTAATAAGGGACCCCATACCTCACTGCCATATAATGCAATTGATTCTATAACTGATTTAAATATTTTGAGCCATGTCCTAATTGGAATTTGGATTTGAATTGAACGCTTGATGGCATAAAAAGCCCTTTTTGCCTTGTCTTTGAGTTCCTTCACAGCTGAACAGAAATTCCCAGTGGAAGTAATTTGTAAACCTAGGTATGTATAGGTATTTGTCCGTTCTATTTGGGTCCCACCTATTTTGAACACTGGTTGATTCTTCTGTAACCGTGATCGCTTTTGGAAGGTCATAATTTTGGTCTTCTTCATATTTACTGTCAGGGCCCAGGTCTGACAGTACTGATGAAGAATGTTCAGGCTTTGCTGAAGACCTTCTCTAGTTGGGGACAGTATGACTAGGTCATCTGCATAAAAGAGACATTTAATGTCTGTGTCAGTAAGGGTGAGACCAGGTGCTGCTGATTGTTCTAATAACTGTGCCAGTTCATTAATATATATATTGAAGAGGGTGGGGCTGAGGTTACATCCTTGCTTCACCCCTCTCCCTTGCGGGAAGAAGTCTGTGTGTTTATCACCAATTTTAACAGCCAATTTATTGTTTTCATATATTGATTTAATGACATCATAGGACTTTCCCCCTATTCCACTTTCTATTAATTTAAAAAGTAAACCTTCATGCCAAACTGAGTCGAAAGCTTTCTGAAAATCGACAAAGCATGCGTGAATTGTTCCTTTGTTTTGATTTGTGTATTTATCTATTAGTGTGTGTAGGGTGAAAATGTGGTCAGATGTTCTATAATTTGGGAGGAATCCTATTTGACTTTTGCACAAGACATTGTGCTCTGTGAGGTAATCTATAATTCTTGAATTTAGAATGCTGCCAAATAACTTTCCTAGGTTACTACTTACACAGATACCTCTGTAGTTGTTTGGATCAAATTTGTCTCCATTCTTGAAAATGGGTGTAATCAGCCCCTCACTCCAGCTTTCAGGGAAATGACCCACACTCAGTACCAAGTTGAATACCTTTAGAATGGCCAATTTACATTTTCTATTGGTATTTTTTATCATCTCGTTTAAGATGCCATCAGGCCCACATGCTTTTTTGTTCTGCAGAACCTTTAGTTTGTCTTCCAATTCTAATTCAGTGATTGTGAAATCCAGTGGGGTCTGATAGTCCTTAATAGCTCTTTCAAAGGTTTTCAATTTATCTGATATCTGCTCTTGGGCTTCATTCTTTGTAGGTTTTCTATAAAGATCCCCAAAATGTGTTTTCCATGTATCACCATTTTGAATGGATTGCTCACTTTTATGTTTCTTGGTAAATAAGTTCCAGTTTTCCCAGAATTTATTTGATCCCAGAGACTCTTCAATTAATTCTAGTTGGTTTTGTAAATATTGATCTTTTTTTGTTCTCAGTGTTTTTTTATATTGCTTTAAAGTGTCACAGTAGCTAAGGCGGAGTTCCTGACTGTCTGGATTCCTGTGTTTTTGGTTGGAGATATTTCTTAGTGTCTTCCTAATGGATTTACAGTCTAAATCAAACCACCTTTCCCTGTTTGTTTTCTTGTGTTGTTTTGTTTTGCATTTTAAGTTTGAGGATGAGGCCAAATGATCAAATATGTGGTTAATGTGTGCCAGACAACACTCTACACCTTCAGTATTCTGAGGGTAAATCTGGGACAAGAAGGAGTCTAGAAGAGACTGTGTTGACTCACTGACCATAGCATTCTGGTACTGATCCAGACTGTTTGGGGCCCATCTGTATTTCCTCTTTATGTTATACAGATTACAGGACTGAGAACATATATTACCTGTGTCTGCCCTTTTTAGATATAAAGTGATCTGGGAGTGATCTGATAGAGGTGATTGTTCTTTTACTGTGAAGGCTGTCAAAGAGTTTAGGTCTAAATCTGTTATAGCATAGTCAACAGTGCTGCTACCAAGTCTTGAACAATACGTATACCGTCCAAAAGAATCCCCTCGCAGCCTTCCATTGACAATGTACAGACCCAACGCTCTACAAATCTGCAGCACTTGTTTTCCACTCTTGTTTGTGGTTTTATCATAATTATTCCTGTTGGTAAGTTTAGGAAAAAGAAGGTTATCTCCAGTGATGTAACTGTCACCTTCAGTACTAGTAAAGTCTACCTCCTCACCAGTCCTAGAATTTAGATCTCCCATGATCAGCACAGATCCCTGGGCCTGGAAATGACTGATCTCTTCTTCTATGATGGAGAAAATCTCCTCACTGAAATATGGAGACTCTATTGGGGGATTATACATTGCGCATAGAAAAATGCTTTTCTCGCTGGAAATTATATCTTTTTGTATTTTTAACCAAATGTGATTTTTCCCTTTCTTCTTTATTTCTATAGAGTCAGCTAGTTGTGACTTATACCATATCAACATCCCCCCAGAGTCTCTGCCCTGGGTGACTCCATTTAGTTTAGTTGATGGGACTATAATCTCTCTATAGTTAGGAGGGCACCCAGTAGGGACATCTCCTTTGCACCAAGTCTCCTGCAAAATAACAATATCAACACCAGTAACCTTGTCTAAGAATTCAAGATTTCTGCTTTTTAAACCAAATAAATAAGAATTTAAACCCTGAATATTCCAAACTGATATGCTAAATGATTGTATCATTGACACTGTAACAGATTGTCATTTTAAGTTGAGAAGAAAGAAGTAACAGTTTAGAACATGACATATTTACAATGTAACTTGGCATGTAGCCTATATATATATATATTCATTTTTTTCCATTTTTTTTTCCTTCATTTTTTTTCCTTCATGAACAAGCATTACCTGCTTAATTACCACTGCCGCTGGGTGTGGCCCATTAGATGAGAGCATAAAGTGCTCAGCATGTCCTGGATGGTTCTCAGTTCGCTGTGGGCGGGTCCTGCTGCTCCTCGGACCACATCAGCATAGGACAGTCCGCCTGGCTGCTGCTGCTGCTGCTGCTGCTGTGGAGGTGGTGGTATGACATGTCTTGGAGGTGGTGAGGTCCTGGATCTGGGTGCAGACTGGTTTTCATCCATACGACTGATGTTTTCCTGACGTCTGTGCTGTGGTGGTGGTTGTAGGTGCTGCTGCTTGGGCCTGGGTTGGAAGGCTCTCCTCGGCATGCTGTTGGCTGGTCTCTCTGTTGTTTGAGTGTTCGAGACTCCCATGTTGCTCCTCCTGTTGGTTGTTGATCGTCGATTTAGTGTGACATCTTTCAGTGTCTTGGTAAACAGTGAAATTGCTTCTTTGTGGAGGTGAACCGGATCATAAAGATCGTCTACCGTTATATAGGGGTAGTGGGCAACGTGTACATTTGGCCACATTTCACAGTCTCTGGAGATGCTGACATTCACTTTCTGTATCATCTGTGGGTGGAAATCCTTCCTTGGTAGCAGGGTGGACATCACTATCTTAGAGTTAGGGAAGGTGTGACATGCCTTCTCGGCGACAGCTCTAAGAGACAGGGCCACTCTCTCCTGTTGCGCTCTAAGGTCATTCGTACCTGTGTGGATTAGGATATGGCTTGGGGATCCAAGGCGAGTCTCAGATAGCATACCCATTGCTGCCTCTGTGTTTTGACACCGGAACTTTACCACATTGTGCCTGGGGAAAAGCCTTTTCTCATCGATGAATTTTCCATTTGAATCTATTAGTAGCACAATGTCTACTCTTGCAGTGGGACCGTCTGGTCTGGTGGGCCCATCTGGCTGTGTGTGGCTACTGGACTCTTCTCTCTCTGGTAGAGAGAGGTTATCTGGTCTGATGGGCCCATTTGGCTGTGTGTGGCTACTGGACTCTTCTCCCTCTGCTAGAGAGACGTTATCATCCTGCTGTTGGTCCTGGTTGCTCACTGCTGTGTGTGGACTGTGGTCAGTCCTGTGTGGCTCAGACTCAGTGAGAGAAGTCATCCGTTCCTTCAGACCGTCCAGTATTCTGTCCCTCTCCTTAAGTTCTTCTGCCAGAGCAACAAGTTGAACCTTATGGCTCTCTCTCTCCAGCTGTAGTTCTCCTAGATGGTCTTTCAGAGCAGCTATTTCTCTTCTGTGGTTGTCACTCTCATGGTTTAGCGCTTTCACCTGTTCTGACAGTGCAGTGAGCTCTCTCCTCTGGCTCTCTTTCTCTTCTTGTAGCTGTTCTTTCAGAATGAACAGATCTTTGTTGTGCTGTTCTCTGTTTTGCGTTAATTGTTTTTTCCAGGTTGCATGTACACTTTCTTGCTCTTTTCTCAGTTGTTCCATTTCCTCTCGTTGTAAGAGTCCAGCTGAGTTTTTATCTTTATGATTCTGATTCAGGACCATTTCTTTGAGCTGCACCAGTTCTATTTCTAACTGGGTGAAGTGTTCCTTAAGTTCTGTGATGGAGGTCTGATGTGGAGGGCTCAGGGTCTGCTCTGTGTCATCAGTGTGCTCCTCCTCATTTGGTGTGCTAGATACAGTTGGGGTGTCTGTGTTACTGGCACATGGCTGGGGTTCCCTAGGGGAGGTGTCTTCTCTCTCAACCATAGATTTAATTGCCTGGAAACTGTTCTGGAAAGTTTTGAAGTGCCCCTGCACCATGACTTTACCACTTTTATAAACATTGACAGTTGTCATGATGCTGTCAGAGTCTTCTGGGTCCCTGATCTTTAACTGCCAGCATTCCTTGTTGCCCTTTTTTGCCACTGAGGGGTGCTGGTTGATAATGGCTCTGTGCCAGCTTTCAGGTCTGTCAGTATAGAAGATGAGATTACAAATGTCTCCATTTTTAAAAAGATCAGCAAAGAGGCTTTCTGGTTGCCCCTTAAGAAGCTCCAGTTTGAACGTGCTTCTCTCTGTGTCATTTTTTATTTCTGGTGGGTAGTGTATGTTAATTATATCACTCATGTTCTGCTCTGGACAGTAGTAGTTGTAGAGTGAATATAATTTAGATGAAAAGCATGTGAAACAAAGTCCCTGCTTTCCAACTGCTACTGTTAGCACCCACTGTTAGATGTCACTCCTATCTTAAAATTATTTCAGCTGCAACTATTAGCTTCCAAAGTCCACAGTTAGCTTCATATAGTTTCAACTGTTATTGTTAGCACTCCTTGTTAGCTTCCAATTGTCACACTTAGCTGCTTCTGGGTCCACTGTTAGCTGTTAGCATCCACTGTTATCTTCCAAAGTCCACAGTTAGCTGTTGGCATCCACTGTTGGCCCTCAAAGTCCACAGTTAGCTGGTAGCATCCACTGTTATCTTCCAAAGTCCACAGTTAGTTGTTAGCATACACTTTTAGCCTTCAATGTCCACAGTTAGCTGCTAGCATCCAGTGTTAGCTTCAAGGTCCGTTTTTGGTCCGTTTTTGGTTCAACTGCAGCTGCTAGCATCACTTTTTTTTTTTTTTTTCTTTTTTTTTCTCTCTCTCTTTCTGTTGAGCTTGTCTTTACATTATTCTAACTTTTACTTAATTCTTCTCAATTCAAAATGACAAAATAAGTACAAATCTAGGAGCTCATGTAGAACATGTCTCCCCTCTCTCTCTCTCTCTCTCTCTCTCTCTCTCTCTCTCTCTTTCTCTGCCTCTCTCTCTCTCTCTCTCTCTCTCTCTCTCTCTCTCTCTCTCTCTCTCTCTCCCCCTCTCTCTCTGTGTGTCTTTGTCTCTCTCTCTCTCTCCCTCTCCGTGTGTCTCTCTCTCTCTCTCTCTCTCTCTCTCTCTATCTCTCTCTCTCTCTCTCTCTCTCTCTCTCTCTCTCTCTCTCTCTCTCTCTCTCTTTCTCTTGCCCCCTCCCATCAGGTCCAGCTGAACCCAGACTCCATTAGCAGTCGTGGGACGGCCTTGCTCTCCATCAAGTTCACCCCGGCGGGCTCCGAGGGTGAGTGTGAACGAATGCACACCGTCCCGTCCCTAGTGGTACCGCACGTTATTACATGCATGGAACACACTGCCTATAGAATGGGACTGCATAGAACACACTGCCTAGAATGGGACTGCATAGAACACACTGCCTAGAATGGGACGGCAGGATTTAAAATCATTATCAACGATTTCTAGCTCTGTATATCGTTGTTGTCGGGCAGAAACCAGAAATCTCTACAGTTTTTGTTTTCAGCATCTTTTTTACATAATGGGTAGTTAAACAACCAGTCCACTAGTCGACTATTAAACTAGTCAACTAGTAAAGATGAGTAGAAGTGAATGGCCTAGTTGGGACTATGCATTTATAGGTTAGATTCAGGGTTTGCGGTTAGGTTTTTTCTTCCTTCCTGATTTATACGTATACCAAGGCATAAAAGTAAAATAATAATAAATTCTTCTATGTGTGTTCTATATATATATATATATATATATATATATATATATATATATATATATATATATATATACATACACTCGCTTTACAGAAACAAAATAAGAACTGTTAAAGAAATCTTTCGGTGAGCACTTATAACACAGTTAAACAAAATAATGAGACAGACACAATTCAGAGTTTCAGAGTATTGGAATAGAATGTATTAGAATACGGAGACAGTAGTGAAGCGTTACAATGGAACACCGTACTGACTCACCACATCTGAGTCAGGCTTCAGCTTAAATACATTATTACCCCCCCCCCCCCAGGGGTAGGTGGGTCTTAACACATGACATCAGAAGACCCCTCCAGACCACACAAGTCACAGAAAACAGAAAACAGCTTCTCGTGGTTTGGTTTATGCTGTCCTTAAATGTACAACTTAGGTATTCCACATTTCCTTGACAGAACGACATTAGGAAAAAAACTGATAAAAACTGATAAAAACTAATAAAAGTCTGAAAAGGTGTGTTTTGAGTGTGGTTAAACAAAATGGCGAAGGGGAGGGGGAGGGGGGGGGGGGTTGGGGGCAGCCTTGATGCTAGATGGCAGTGAGTTCCACAGGGTGGGGACGGAAACGGGTATAACTCTGGCTTTTGGAGTTGGCCATCTCTAAAACTGCCATCTGCAAAAATAATTGGGAAGAGACAGCAACAATTAGGCTGTATCTACAAGGAGGTACTTCGTAAAAAAGCTATCAAGATAGCAAACGACCTCCTCTCATCCACTCTGCAGGGAGTTAGAACTACTTCCCTCTGGTAGACGGTACAAAGTACCAAGAGCTAACCGTAAAATTAAAAAAAAATCTTTCATACCAAATGCCATTAAGGCACTAAATGATACCATGTCTCGCTAGATTTGTTTGTTTTCCAATGTATCTGCCACTGTTTGTCCTGCACTTTCTTTGCCATGAGAAAATAATTGTGTTAAGTGTGGTTGCTGTTGTTGTAACCGTTTGTTTTTTTACTGTTTGAGACCGAAGACGAATTTCCACACGTGGACAATAAATGAAACTAACTAACTAACTAACATCAAATGTTTCAATGTTTCATGTGCTCACAAGTACATTACAATTGTGTGTGTGTGTGTTGTATACGTGTGTGTGTGTGTGTGTGTGTGTGTTGTATACATGTGTGTGTGTGTGTGTGTGTGTGTGTGTGTGTGTAGGAGGAGGTGTACCCCAGACAGGAGAGCTCCACATCTGGCTCAGGGAGGCTCAGGGTCTCCTCTCCGCTAAAGGAGGTCCAGTGGACTCGTTTATCAGAAGGTGAGACTCTTAGCAGCAGGGTGTACCGATTCAACGGAATTAACCACCCATTTGGGTTCTATTTGTACCATCTCTATACTATCACCGCTGTAAGGGTCCATTTGGTTCTATTTGTACCATCCCTTCTTCCTGTTTGTGAAGAAAACACTCGGGTGTCATGACTCCTCTCCTCTTCTCTGCTCTTCTATCTCCGCTTGCGGGAAACCGGAGGCTCCTCCGTTCTGTCCTGGAAGAGACAGTTACAGTAACTTCTCTTTGAGGTTCCTTCCTGTCCGTCCCTCTCTCTCTCTCGAGGCCGTGACATGACACGGCATTACTTTACGGGAAACTGTAGTTTAGTTCAAAGAATTCTGAGAGTTTCAGTCTTGTGGGGAGGGGGGGGGGGGGGGGGGGGGGGGGGGGGAGGGGGGGGGGGGGGTAGTGGAAGAAAAATAAGACATTCGATACTGGGCATAATTAATCCATTCAGACCTGACGTCGAAATGTAAAAAATATGTCTTCTAAATCCTGACAGTTTTATGAAATACCTCGTTTTTCTGTATCAGTGGTGCTCAATATTTCACGTCAAGGACCCCCAAAAATTATATGTATTTGGTCACTGACACCCATCTGAAAATAATTATGTTGTTCCAGGGACCCCCCCCCCCCCCCAGAAGCAAAGATTTGACTTAAAAACGAATATATATATATGTTCAAACATTTGTGCCACACTTTCACACAATCTTTCAAAAATAGCATAGCTTGTAGATCTGCTATTTTTCCAATAGCTAAATTATAATAATATAATGTTTAAAACGCCAAAAGGGGGTTCCCGCCTTGGAGGGGTTAAATTCCGATAATGCGGAGGAGCTCATGGTTGAGTGTTTCTGACATGGTGCAGAGCGCACCGCCTGACAGAAAGAGACAAGATGGACAGATAAGCTGTCATAAATAAATAAATGGCTGTCATGGTGTGAGTGCAGCGTTAAAGGCTTTGATTTATCCGCTGTTGTTAAACGGTGCCGACAACAGACCTTTAATAAACTCCTCGATGGCATGATTGTGTGTAGTGGCTGATTTTACACTTGGTTGCATGCTGAAAATAGCAGAACATCTACATCCATATATGTTAAACTCAAGAATTAATTATCTTTGGCCCGCGGGATGATATTCAATTAGTATTAGAACTGGCCCTCTGGTATATTGCACAGACCACCATAATACTACAAGTCCCACAATGCACTGCGAGTGCATTGTCACGTATCGAGGGCCCACAAGCGCAAGCATGCGTCTTCTCTTCACTATTGATCAGCAGTGAAAGTATATCTCTTGTGGTCAACTTTCAGCTATACCCCTCTCCTCCAAAAATGGCCCGTGTTGAAACACAGTCCGGCCCTCGACTTGTACCAATTTCTTTATTTTGGCCCACTGTGTATTTGAGTTTGACATCCCTCTAATAGCTTGTAGATCTGCTTCTTTTTCCCAGCATGCGACCAAACATAAAACGACTTGCCTTTTTTTAGTTTTACTGGATCTCTTCTCCACTATAGTCCCTTTAATTTAGTCTATAGTTGTTGACATAATTGACAGTATTAGTCTTTATAGCTTTTAGTCATAATAGTGAAAAAAAAGGCAATCGACAGACATTTCTCATCGTCATTTTTTGTCGATGGAATCAACATTGCAGCAAACTATTAAATCATGACATGAACTCATTCACTGCCAGATTAAATACATAATCCGCCCGCTGACAGCTTTTTTTATTCATTTTCCGCATCATGGAAGACGCCAGCCATCCCGCAAATACCCTGTTCAAACTACTCCCTTCCAAAAAAAATGCTACCAGAGCATCAAATCTCGCACCACCACCCGTCTCAGTAACAGTTTCTACCCCCAGGGGGCAGTCAGGCAACAGCTGAACAGCTGACCTTGAACTGTATTGCACTGTTTTGTCACTTCACTTGATGTTTGTTTATGTTTTTTATTGTCTTTTTCTTGCACTATAGATATGTCTGTTTATGTCCTGTGTATGTAAGACTGAGAGTGCTCTGAGCAAAAGGATTTTCATTGTATTTATACTCTGTATCTATACACATGACAAATGAACCTGAACCTTGAACCCCTTTTGGTGTTTGAAGCATTATGTTGTACTTTATAAAAATGGCAGATCTACAAGTAGGTCTGCTGCTTTTGGAAAAATCGTGAAAATGTGTTTGCGAAAAAGGTTGAGCACCACTGACATAGATGACATAATTATAATATTATATAATTATTATATTATAATATATATTATTAATTATATAATGACATATAGAAACATTATTTTTCAGGAGAAAACGTCACGATTTTAGAAGAAACTTTTGTAGAATCGAGCTCAGGTGTAAATGGGTTTAATCCATGGACTGTAAAAAATATGGACAAAGCGTTCCCCGGGTCTAACATGGACGTAAAATGAAGCCTGTAATTCCTTGCATTGTAAATCGCCATCTTTCTAGATCCGTTTTGGCCCAGCTGGCCATTGGCTGGCCCAGACAACGAGGCGGGACTTATTTTGACTGAACGGGGGGGGGGTGGCTCCCGTTCATAGACTGCAACGGTAGCCACGCCCCTCAGAACATACGCAACTTTATGGTAATTATTTTAATAAATGGCACCATCATTTTCCAAAAAGAATATTATGACATTAGAAATTAGACTTTAAACTAGTGACTGGAAGCAGAAAGTATTCATGACCATGTTTATTAAGGTAATGCAGTCTAGGTGAAGTTGGGCCCAAATAAATGGGCCTCTATGGAGCTATGGGTTTTTTGGGCCCAATGACAGACAGCGCCACAACAGGCCATTATATGAAATTTCTTGAAGTCCCGATTTCCTTAGTGGCTTCACGAAATATCTGTCTGACTGCCCCCCTGGTTTAATATCTGTCTGACTGCCCCCCTGGTTTAATATCTGTCTGACTGCCCCCCTGGTTTAATCTCACTGTGTTCCTCCTCCTCCTCCAGCTACATCCTGCCGGACGGCAGCCGTCAGAGCGGTCAGAAGACGCGCATGGTGAAGCGCTCCCTCAGCCCCGCCTACAACCACACCATGGTCTACGACGGCTTCCACGACGGAGACCTGGCGGAGGCGTGCGCCGAGCTGACCGTCTGGCACCGCGACGGCCTCAAGACGCTCTGCCTGGGAGGCATGAGGCTGAGCCCCGGGACAGGTGAGGAGGGGTTTAGGGAGGCATGAGGCTGAGCCCCGGGACAGGTGAGGAGGGGTTTAGGGAGGCATGAGGCTGAGCCCCGGGACAGGTGAGGGTGGTAGTGTCAGAGATGGGCAAAATACATTGAAAATGTATTTTGATACAAAATACAAATACTGGGTCAAAAAATTTATCTAAATACAAAATACAACATCTTCCATCCCGGCGAAATACAAATTACAAAATACAAAAAAGTATTTCAAATACATGTCTTTCAAATACTGCCCATCTCTGATGGGCAAAAAACATTGAAAATGTATTTTGATACAAAATACAAATACTGGGTCAAAAAAATCTATATACAAAATACATCTCATTTCTTCCATCCCAGCGAAATACAAATTACAAAATAGTATTTCAAATACGTATTTCAAATATAAATATAATATACCCATCTCTGGGTAGTGTCCTATTGGTTCACCAACCTATGATCCCGCCTCCCGTCCCCTCAGTGTGCATGAATTGAGTGAATGGAACGTGCGTAGTGATACTGTATATATATATATTTTTTTTTAAAGATATTTTTTTTGCGGCTTACGCCTTTTATTGACTGGCTGACAGGAAACGGGAGAGAGAGATGGGGGGGGGGCGGGGGGGGGAGACATGCAGTAAAGGCCGTGTCGGGCTCGGGAGTCGAACCCGCGGCACACTGCGACTGGATTATACCAGTCGGGTGCCCAGACGGTTACGCCACCGCCTGGGCCGCGTATAGTGATATTTTTTACCATTTATGTTATACGTCCGCTGTCAGCAGTGGCTCAGCGGTAGAGTGGCCGGATGGTAACCGGTAAAGGTTGCCAGTTCGAACCCCGTGGGCTCCCTCAGAGTTAGTGTCGAATTGTCCTTGAGCAAAGACGCTGAACCTCCTAATTGCTCCTGATGTCCTGGTTGGTGCCTTGCATGGTTTCCGCCGCCATGGTGTGTGAATGTGTGTGTGAATGAATGGGTGAATGTAATGCACAATCTATGTAAAGCGCCTTGGATAAAGGCACCGTTTACCATTTAAATGCACCGTTTACCATTTAAGTCAAAAGCCTTTTTGTTGTGGTGGTTGCCATTTATTACTTTTGGATATTTTGGGGGCCCATTTCATAGCCTGACAGGACAGTGGAGGAGGGGGAAGACATTCAGCCATCGGTCCACCCATCCTCGAGCAGTGGCCAAACTATCACCATGCCCATTGTTGCCATTTTTAGCCATTTCCCCTAAACCTATCCTCGAACCCCTGGTGTTTCACTCCCTCTAGTGGGCACAGAAGTCCATGACATGCAAAGCATAATAATAATAGACTTGGCTGGCAAACGATTAAGTGCTAATATATTAGTGCATTTAAAATCTCATAGACTTGGCTGTCTGTCACACATGACATAATGTTCAAAAACCCGCATTGCGAAAAGCTTTTGCAGAAAAGGGCTATTTTGTGCTCTTTGGCACAAATGGGGCAATTTGAGTTGTAAAAAAAGGGATGAGAGACCAAGGGCACTACTAATAAAATAAAATAAATACTTTAGGCCTGACGTCGACATTTCTAAAATGTCTTCTGAATCTTGACAGTTTTCAGTCAGGATTTGTGCCACAGTTTTATTAAAAAAATAGCAGACCTACAAGCTCTGAGCTGTATACCTGCTATTTTTCAATAGCTAAATTTAATTATAACATAATGTTTAAAACACCAAAAGGGGTTCCCGCAAAATGGGTTAATAGTCTGTCTAATATCAGGGTGACTGATTGTAGACATTCGACAAAGACGGACGCACCACCACACGCAGTGGTGGGCAGGAGCTGCCCCACCCAAGCGCATACGAAGTCTTTCTGATTGGTGTGTGTGCGTGTGTGCGTGTGTGTGTGTGTGTGTGTGCGTGCGTGTGTGTGTGTGTGTGTGTGTGTGCGTGCGTGCACGCTTGCAGGTCAGAGCTACGGTCAGGACGTCAGCTGGATGGACTCCACAGAGCAGGAGGTGAACGTCTGGAACTCCATGATCGAGAACCCAAACCACTGGATAGACACCACACTACCCATCAGAACTACTCTCACACACCGGCCTGAGTGACGCACGCACACACACGCACGCACGCACGCACGCACGCACGCACGCACGCACGAGAGGAAAAACAAAAGAGTGAAAGGACCCTTAGTTGCAGGTCAATTTTAACAATGGATTTTATCGCGCAAAAAACACTGCAAAGGCAATTAATCGAGCGGGCTGCAAAAACGTTCTCTTTCTCCGTCCGCACGTCGTGTTAACTCTGAATTTAATCGTTAATGTGTTTGCACACCAGCCGGTGCGTTTTCTTTTTACCCCCCCGGTCGAATATCGGAGTGAATTGTGGAGGAAGTAAAACAAAATGTATACCTCAACTTTATGGCAATTACGTTCGCACACTGCCGCCGAATATTTCGGTTATTTTTTTTCCGGACCGGGTCGACTTTTTTTTCTTCCAGTTTCACGCAGCTGTCTATAGTGGGGTGTTGGTGACATGCTGACAGCTACTGTAGTGATATACTACTACTGTCTACTGTCTAGTGGGGTGTTGGTGACAGGCTGACAGCTATAGTGATATCCTACTACTGTCTAGTGTCTAGTGGGGTGTTGGTGACATGCTGACAGCTACTGTAGTGATATCCTACTACTGTCTAGTGTCTACTGTCTAGTGGGGTGTTGGTGACAGGCTGACGGCTACTGTAGTGATAGCCTACTACTGTCTACTGTCTAGTGGGGTGTTGGTGACAGGCTGACAGCTATAGTGATAGCCTACTACTGTCTAGTGGGGTGTTGGTGACAGGCTGACGGCTACTGTAGTGATAGCCTACTACTGTCTACTCTCTAGTGGGGTGTTGGTGACAGGCTGACGGCTACTGTAGTGATAGCCTACTACTGTCTACTGTCTAGTGGGGTGATGGTGACAGGCTGACAGCTAGTGATAGCCTACTACTGTCTACTGTCTAGTGGGGTATTGGTGACAGGCTGACGGCTACTGTAGTGATAGCCTACTACTTTCGGATCCGCAAAACGCAGCGCAGCGGGGAGAAAAAGAACGCACCAGTGTGCAACCACCTTAAAGATATTTAAACTGTGTACTGTACAAAGGGGTCTAGTAGAGGTGAGTGGTGTCGTAACGGGAGACAGCGGTACATATTATAGCTCAGGAACAAAACAAATTCAGCGCTGATTCACAACCAGTATTTCGTCTGTTGGGTGGAAACCTCATTATTATTGTTATTGTTATTATTATTATGTCCAAAACTGTTACTTTCCAGGATTCACATTCGAACAATAAAGGCAGCACATCAATTGTGGATCTTTTACGAAAACAACACACCAAGTTAGAATGTGTTCTAACCTCTTCCTCCAGCCGGGAGGAGGAGGTTGTTGTTCAAAACCCTGGGAGGAAAGAACCTGTGTTCCCTTCCATTGAAGTTATTTTCATCGGTTAAATATTTGTAAAAATAAATCCCACAGATCTTTAAGCACTGTCACTTCAAAATAATTCACAAAATGGTGCATATCATAGCAGATCGGCAAGCTCATAGCTTGTAGATCTGCTATTCTATTAAAAGGTTTAGGGACCGCTGAAGTAGGGTATCAATTAACACAAAGAATACAAAAATCAAGTTTTAAGTATGGAAGGTTTCTGCCCCACTGACGGCAACAATATGCATTTCACGTAATAATTTACAATGTCTTTGTGTAAGAATGAATTAAGGCTGAAGAAGACGTGTTTGTAATCTTACTGTAAATGAATAAACATTGACTGAAGGACAGTAATAATATTGCTACAGTTATTTCACCCGGTAACATCGGGAGAGAATTATCCTATTTTTATTTCTTTTTTTATTCAATTCAATGCAATTCATTGAGGGCTTATGGTATAGGGGAAATGGCCAATATTGAGCTTTTGCACAAAATAACACCAGGACCCCTTTGGTGTGGACGTAACGACTACAAATAAAGGTAAGAAAGCCTTCTAGTATGGAATTCTCCTTTAAGAATTGATGCGTTTGATTTGAATTGATATTTTTATTTATATAATGAAATTCCCAAATCTTAGTCTTTTCTTGAAATGAAAATGGGTACTAATGGGTAAATATATATATTATTATTTCAAACTTAACAAACTGGGCTGTTTACATTGCAACTGTGAATAATATAATATGCAGTAGTTGAATCATGTTGCCTTTCTTTTGGGGGGTGTCTGGTGTTTTTGTGTATTCGGTGCCCTCTAGTGGGAAAACAAATGTGTGTGACGTGACCCTAACGTAGCCTATGACGTTGTCCCTATGGTGATTGCATGTCAACAAGTGAGTGCAGACTAGAGTTCAGCACAGCCGAGTTCAGCTGCTGCAGCACGGACAGTAAAATGAAAGAAATGTCCGCTATGAACAGAAAGTTGATTCAGAACCTGGCTGAAAGGCTGTCGAAACAAGTGAAGCACTGTGAGTATTGCATCATTTGTTTTTAAAGTCTTCAGATATAGGCTACGCAGGATATTAGAAAACGCACTAGTAGTAGACGTATAGTCAGTTAGTCACGTAGCCTGGCTTGCCTTTTAGCCTATAGTCCCCAGCTTTTTCCAACGTAAGATAAATGGGGTTATCCTTGCAATGTCGTGTTAAAGGTTTAAGTGCAGCATATTCTATTTCCCTTTGTTAAAATGAGTGGAAATTATAGTGGATCGATTGATTGTATTGACAGTTTGCAGAATTACAATACAGATCAAGTACAACTCGATACAAAAACGGTTTACTGTGAGTGTCATAAAGAAAAGCATTACAACTTGTTTACAATACGGCCCACGATTTTCAATTCATCAAAACATTTAGAGATGTACGAATATACACTTAACTATATAGCCAAAAAAACAGGAAATCGTCACAGGAGGTAAAAAGGGAAAACACACATAGGGAAATGGGGTTGGTGGGGATTCAGATTTTAGAAGTGTAATGCTTTATTGGGTCGTCAGTCTTTGTATTGAGTTGTGCTGGAAATGTACTGTAATTCTGCAAACTGCAAAATACATATTTCAATCAATCAATAAATAAATAAACACTTTGATAACCCTGTCCCAGATTACTAGGTTACTAGTACCAGGTACTAGTACTAGGTTACTAGTACCAGGTACTACTTGGTATTGACCCTAGGGAACAACATGTGTATCGATATAGTCTACATCTGTGGTTCCCAGAGTGGGGTCCTTAAAGGGACACTTCACCCCTTTTTGCAAAATAATATATGTTAATGACGTTTAGAAGCTTTAGAACACTTTCCTGGGGGTCTTTATGTGTGTAATATGTGGTTTTAGATATTTTAGATTGTAGCAGTGAGCCCTGCAGTGTCTCTGATGTCATGGACACTGGTCTCACTACCTTCCTGGACTATAATTCCAAAAATACTTTGGTGCACTGCTCCTCCTTGTGGAGCTGTATTGCTGTATTGTTGTATTGTTCTTTCTGCTTTGGCAATGTAAACGTATGTTTTCTCATGCCAATAAAGCCCTTTGAATTGGATAGGGGAGGTCTGTCTTACTGAGTAGTCCAGGAAGTAAGTGATCCCAGTGTCCATGATATCAGAGACACTGAGCTCACTGATACAATCTAAAATATCTAAAACCACATATTACACACATAAAGACCCCCAGGAAAGTGTTCTAAAGCTCCTAAATGTCATTAACATATATTTTTTAGCAAAAAGGTCTAAGTGTCCCTTTAAGGGAGTTCCAGGGGGTCCCCAGCTAAATGATAGTTTGGAACCAAATTAACCCTCTATGGGTCTGTAACTCTGAGAGTGTTAACATTAACATTGATTTTAACAATATAAATTGGGGGTCTCATTTGATTAGTAGATTTGACCCCCTCCCAATCCAACCCTTTGATGCTGAGTGCCAAGCAGGGAGGCATTGGGTCCCATTTTTACAGTCTGTCTGTCTGTCTGTCTTGAACACAGTCGATAAGACGGAGGCCGAGGGTCTCATCAGGCAGTTCCATGGCCTGGTGGGAGGTCCTCCCAGTGGGTCTGACCGCAGAACAGTCCACGGCCTGGACCGAGGGAAGTTCAGGAACATCCTGCACAACACCTTCCAGATGACCGACGACATGATCATGGACAGAGGTACAGTACAGTACAGTACAGTACAGTACAGTACGCTGTCTGTTCTGTTGTCCCGTCTTTAACCCATTCTGACCTGAGATCAGATTCTAAAAATGTCTTCTATACATCCTGACAGTTTTCTGAAAAAGCTATGTTTCTATGTCAGTCGTTCTTCGATTTTTCAAAAATATCAGACCTATTACAAGCTCATAGCGCGCCAGTCGGTGGCGCGCTATGAGCTTGTAGATCTGCTATTTTTCAATAGCTAAAGCATAACGTAATGCTATAACACCAAAAGGGGTTCCCGGCCCAAAATGGGTTAAACTGATTTAGAATGTTGTCACTGTTGGGGCAGAATCCTTCCTGTCCAAAACTATAATGTTTGTAATGATTTTGTATTTCTTCCAGTAGATCCAATGTAGTTATTTTTGTCAAAATGAATTGTTTTATCGTTTCTTATCGTTCTCTCCATGTTGCGTTTTTTTGTGTTATTATTTTGGTAAATTAATGTAGTACTTGATCATAGTACAGCGTTTTGCCATTTTTTAATTCCATCCTTAGATCCTTTTGATCCTGAAAAGTAACAGTTTTGGACATAATTAAGGGTTTTAATTCACCCGACAGAGTGCAGGTTATGCTTTTCTGTATGAAAGCTTGTAACAACTTTCATCCTCGCGTCTCAATTTTGGGGCATATCAATTCAATTAAATTCAAAGGGCTTTATTGGCATGAGAAAACATACGTTTACATTGCCAAAGCAGAAGGAACAATACAACAATACAGCAATACAATAAAAAAAAAAAAATGTACTTTGCATATCACTATAGGGTATAGTTTCAAACATGCGACACGATGTGAGCTTGTACATTTATTTTATTTCTGATACATTAAAGGGACACTTCACCCTTTTTGCAAAAAAATATATGTTAATGACGTTTAGAAGCTTTAGATCACTTTCCTGGCGGTATTTATGTGTGTAATATGTGGTTTTAGATATTTTAGATTGTAGCAGTGAGCCTCTTGTCTCTGATGTCATGGACACTGGTCTCACTACCTTCCTGGACTACAATTCCCATAATTTTTTGGTGCACTGCTCCTCCTTGTGGAGGCTCACTGCTACAATCTAAAATATCTAAAACCACATATTACACACATAAAGACCCCCAGGAAAGTGATCTAAAGCTTCTAAACGGCATTAACATATATTTTTTTGCAAAAAGGGTGAAGTGTCCCTTTAAGAAAATAAATTAAAGTACAAGGTACTGCCCGACACTGAACACTGAAGATGTAAACAATGACAGCTCAACTGTTAATGAATACAATGTGTTTTTTTTATCATCATTCTTCCTCCCAGTTTTCCACGCATTCGATAAGAACAACGACGGCTTCGTCAGTGCCAAGGAGTGGATCGAAGGACTGTCCATCTTTCTGCGTGGGACGTTGGATGAAAAAATAAAATGTAATGAACCAATGTTACTTATCACTTTAATTCTCTCTCTCTCTCTCTGTCTCTCTCTCTCTCACACACACACAGGCACATGCGCGGGACAGCAATTTTAAGCAGTTTTTATATACGCTAAAGGCTAAAGTCGAAAATCACTGATCTACAAGCTCACCTCGTGGCGAGCTGCCTGCAGCGTGTCGTGAGCTTGTAGATCAGCTGTTTTCAGTGCGTGACACTGTCTGGCGCGTACAACTATCTGTTTATACATGAGGCACTGCAACTCTAACCCCCTAAAGCTATAGTCTCTATAAATGCGTAATCCTCATCCTACTACCGGTCTGACTCTGCATTTGCTTGTTAACCTGCACTCTGGTACACAGTAAGTGAGCACATACTCTGAACTTTTCTATACATTTCCTTTCTTTATTTTTGTACTATCTGTTTTGTCTTCTGTCTGTGTTTTAGTTGGCACACTAATCAGACTGTATCTCTGAAACTGAACTATGTACATTCTAAAATGTACAGGGAGCCAGTGTAGTGAGGCCAGGGTGATATGTTCAGTAAAACTGGTTCTCTTTTCATGATTAATAACGTGTGTTATTTGTGTGTGTGTGTGTGTGTGTGTGTGTGTGTGTGTGTGCGCGGGCGTGTCAGACTGCTTCGAGGTGTACGACCTGAACGGCGACGGCTACATCTCCAGGGAGGAGATGTTCCACATGCTGAAGAACAGCCTGGTCAGACAGCCCACAGAGGAGGACCCCGATGAGGGCATCAAAGACCTGGTGGAGATCACGCTCAAGAAGATGGTATTATGAGGTCAACATGCTGGAGGAGAACAGCCTGACCATTTGTGACTAAATGTGACTGAGGGACTGCCATTGGATTTTTTTGAATTTTCGTATGTCATATGAAAGCAGGGAATCATATAGCTTCAAATTGACATATTGGTTGTTCAGTTTGACCCACCGGTTTTGGAGATATGGCTTAAAGAGTATAGGCTAATGTCTTGCAGAAAACAGCGAGTTGAGAAAACAGGCTTGAAAGTTTCACTTCTGTGGACTCTTAGCATTACACCTAGCTACATGTTTGGGCATTTATTTCATATTTACATGTCAATTTCAGCTCTGACACTTATTTCAGACTCAGACTCTAGTATGTGACGAGTCTGCCTGTGCTATTAACTCATTTTGAAAAAGAATATATATATAGTTTTTCTCCTCTGGTGAAAAGCTGGAATTTGCGCGATGGCAGTCTCTCAGTCAAATCTGGTCACATTTGTGTTGTTTTCGTCGACTAAAACTAAGACAAAAAATGTTTCGTCGACTATACTTTTTTTCCACTGACGAAAACTAAAGCTATGATGACTAAAACTAAGACTAAATATATCGACAATTTTGTCAACAAATAAAAACTACACTAAAATGTTAGGAAGGGACTAGTGGAGAAGAGACCCAGTATAAGTCATTTTACACTTTCTTGCATGCTGAAAATAGCCAATCTACAAGCTCACAACGCGTCGCTATTTTCAGCAAGCGTAAAATCAGGCATTACGACGGAATACATACATTTTAGTCGACTAAAATCTTATATTTAGTTGACTAAAACTAAAACATCCCAGGTGAATGCCTGTGGGACTGTTGGTGTGTCTAACCATTGCGTATGCAGTGCACCCCCTGGTGGCGATCACTCTCAAGAACCAACCAAAGTTTAACCCATTTTTTACCTGATTCTACAAATGTCTTCTAAATCCTGACAGTTTTCTGTAAAACCCATGTTTACTTTCTACTGTATGTCAGTGGTGCTCAAACATTTCCATGTCAAGGACCCCCAGAAATATATGTAATTGGCCGCCGACCCCCATCTGAAATGTTGTTCCAGGAACCACCCCAGAAGCAAAGATTTGAGTTAAAAACGTTCGCTCTGAAAGAATATTTATTCAAAGATTAGCGCCACATTTTCACGATTTTTCAAAAATAGCAGACGTAGGTCTACTGCAGTGTTTCCCAAAGGTTTTAGCTCATGACCCAAGAGAGAGATTTTGATGTCTCCCCTGCCGGGACCCAAACTATAGTAATCAACTAAGGATAATGTGAGACATCTCTGTTCCTCTGACAAAGGAACAGAGACGGGTCCAAGCTCCAGGCAAATGATGACGGGGCCGTTTTGCAGTGGTTGCTCCTACACTGTGGAACCTACCTTTGGCTTTAAAAAAAATATGCTGAGTTGGGTCCTATACCGACTGAGCAAAAACTTTTTTCCCCATGTTGTTACCCGACTGTCTTGTATAGGTTATTTGCGGGCAGCGGTGGCCGAACGGTTCGCGGAGCGGTCTTGATATCGGAAAGGTCGCTAGTTCGTATCCCCGGACTGGCACGTTAAAATTACCACCGCAGAAGTGTCCTTGGACAAGGCATTGAACCTCTACCATAAAATGTTCTATGAGCAGGGCCTGGCTGTAAACAAGTTCTTGAGCTTAGTCCAGTTACCCTGGGTAAACATAGTAACTTTCTTTCTTTCAATCCTTGATTGTTTGTGTCCATTGCTCAGCACAAAACTAGAAAATAGCAGATCTACAAGACCACTAATCAGTGGGGCCGAAAGGGTCTGTTCATGTTTCATAAAAAAACCCTCTTCTGTCTTTGTGTTTCTCACACAGGATCACGACCACGACAGCAGGCTGTCTTATGCAGACTTTGACAAGGCGGTGAGAGAGGAGAATCTACTGCTGGAGGCGTTCGGAAACTGCCTCCCTGATGCCAAGGTGATCAACTATTCATACAGTAAAAACCCAATAACTGAATTATTTTATTCAACAAGAAATAAGACAATGATTCTTTACATTTTGTCCTGTCGTTTCTTCTATTCCAGAATACACTTGCATTTGAGCAGCTCGCGTTCCAAACGTGAAGACAATGGTGTATTTTCATGGACAGTATATTCAGCAGAAACACATGTTACCTCTGAAGGCAGCAGCTCGCATTCCACACTGGAAGACAATCGTCTATTTTCATTGACCGTATATAATAGAAATATACCTCCTGAAGTGAAGACACATTGTAAATACAATATTTTGACTACTAAGAACAGTTTCCAATGTTGATCATAAATTCATTCATTACAACTGAAGTTGTCTTTTAACTCATTTTGACCCGAGATCAGATTCTAAGAAATGTCTTCTTCATCCTGACAGTTTTCTGACAAAGCTATGTTTCTATGTCGGTCGTTCTTTCAATTTAAAAAAAATAGCAGACCTACAAGCTAAAGCATAGCATAATGCTAACACCAAAAGGGGGTTCCACTTCCCGTCCCCAAAATGGGTTAAATGTCCAGCACCGAGTCCACTCCTGGACGATTCTATCAAATCCGACGACGTGGTTTCATCTTTTTTGGCACCGGCTTGATGTCAGGAACCGACGCCACCTAAAAAAAAAAAGAAAAACGGGAGAAGTTGTCATATTTTAAGTCATCTGAAGTGTTTTCTTTGCTTTGTGAAAATGTATTTTTTGGCGGTGCCTCGATGGTGCCAAATGCCACTGCCGATATATACAAGCTCTTAAGCTTGTAGATCTGCTATTTTCAGAGCGCAACACCCGGAGCACGACCAAACACAAAACGACTTGTCGTTTAGTTCTGCACTAGTTCCTCTGTAACATTGTCTTAGTCTTAGTTTTAGTCATCATACCGTAGCTTAATTTTTATTTGAAAAAAGGTAGTTGACAGAAGTTTCAGTCGACAAAATCAACACTAGTTGTAAGCTTAAGTAAGCTTAATTTTTCTTACTGTTTTTACTCTTGCCATCAATACTAACAACTTTTGCAGTACTATATGAATACCCTTTTGTATTGCATTTGGATTGATGCCAACAGATTGATTTCGTTGTACACTTGACGTGTCCAATGACAAAATAAAATCCATCCATCCAAGCTTGTAAGATGGCTATTTTCAGTACGTCACATGACATTACTAGATACTGGATCTTTTTTTTTTTTATCAATTTTTATCCCACGATTTTGTGACCCATTTTTCCACCCCTGTGTCAATTATCTAATGTGATACTGGGCTCTACACACCCTCCACCAACCTGGGGAGAGCAACGGACTTGAACTCATGCTTCCTTCATGCCTGAGTGTCCAAGTTGCTCCTTTACACCTGACAGGGGGGAGTTTCCCTGGTTGGACGTAGCACGTGGAAGGAACACATTATTCCAACCAGTTCCTTTCCCCTCTATCAGGGTGGCCAGGGGGAGGCAGTTTAGAGACCAGGATTACAGCATGTTTTTTTTTGTGAGGGTACCTAGTACCCTAGGGGACACGGGGAGAACATGTGAGGGTACCTACCCTAGGGGACACGGGGAGAACATGTGAGGGTACCTACCCTAGGGGACACGGGGAGAACATGTGAGGGTACCTACCCTAGGGGACACGGGGAGAACATGTGAGGGTACCTACCCTAGGGGACACGGGGAGAACATGTGAGGGTACCTACCCTAGGGGACACGGGGAGAACATGTGAGGGTACCTACCCTAGGGGACACGGGGAGAACATGCAAACTCCCCACAGAAAGGATCTGTACTTGGATCCGTGTCATGTAGTAGTGGTCAGAACGGTCAGACACTATAAAAGGCTACCTGTTTCAAGGTGCTCCTGATGCGGCCGACCGTGGTGTTCAGCGACACATCCTCCATGTCCATCCTCGGGGGTCCGGGCAGCGAGGGCCCGACCAGTGGCCCCTCCTCGCTGTCCCCTCCCGGGGGCCCGACCAGTGGCCCCTCCTCGCCGTCCCCTCCCGTAACGCCACACGACGCCGACGACAGGTGGCTCTTCTTGGCTTCTTCTTCCATTTTACGTTTCCTGTTCTCCAAGAGCGTCGTCCTCGGTACGAACCTCGGTACAAGACTGACGGGCGGCGCCGCCGGGGCTTTCTCTGGGGTCGGCCTGCGTTCGCCGCGGCGGTCGCCGATCGCCGGCGTACTGCAGCCCACGCCCACGGGGCTATGCGTCGGCTGCTGTTTTTGATCGGCGGCGATGACGGCGTTATGCAACGTCCCCATATTGTCCTCTGTGGGTACGATCCTGTGTGGGTTTGTTGTGGCGTTATGCCCGTAACGGTGCTCTTCTCGAGGTGGGAGAGGCAACAGAGGGAAGCCTCCTGGAGCATAATAATGGCTGGACGACGTCCGACTCTCTCCGGCGTCGTTGTTGTTGTGGACAGAGCTCCGATCTGCAAAACGGCCGGAGCTGGAAGTCTGTCTCGCGCCGCTCTGGTCATGTGCTGCTGCTGACGGTGTCCTCTGTGACGGTGTCCTCTGTGACGGTGTCCTCTGTGAAGGTGTGGTCTTGTTGTCCGATGACGTGGCCTCCTTGTCCCCTTCTGTCAGCTCGCTCTTTTCCCTTGCTTTGTAAACAAAACGAGGAAAAATCACCAGTCAGACAGTGACTCGTGAATAGCAAGCAGAGCATACATTTAGCAAGGGCAGAAACCTATCTCCATATTCTAACTTTTTTAAATTTTTATTTTAGGAAATCAATGCCCGACTACAGTACTTGATCATAACCACAGTGTCACATAAAGGCATCGACAGTACCAGATCTACAAGCTTAAAGCGGGCGCAAATCGACGCATTTTGAGATTGTAGATCTGCTACTTTCCAGATTTACAGACGAAATGTTCCATTGGCGTTTTAACCAATGAAACCCTAATTTACTTATTTGAGAGGGATCCCCCAGGGGTCTATACTTGGACCCCCTCCTTTACAGCACATATCGCCCTAGGGTTCATGTGGTTGAGCAGTTACCCATCATCTGAGCAGTCCTAGTGTTCACATATCGCCCCTAGGGTTCAGTTACCTACCACCTGAGCAGTCCTAGTGTTCACATATCGCCCCTAGGGTTCAGTTACCTACCACCTGAGCAGTCCTAGTGTTCACATATCGCCCCTAGGGTTCAGTTACCTATCATCTGAGCAGTCCTGTTCACATATCGCCTTCGGTCCTGCAGCTTCAGGCGGGTGTCCTGCGCCGTCTCGTGCTCGGGAACGTAGCACACGTGTAGAATCCCGCCGTAGAAACTGGTCCCGTCCATGCGCCGTTTGGCTGCTCTGAAACACAGAACCCGCCTATCAGTGGTGTTTTTGTCGACTGACGCCAGGGCTCCACCGGGCGCGTTTGGGCGCGTTGCGTCTCCGTCGCGTGCGTCAAAAAACGAACCGGTTAAATTTTAATGGTGAGGGAGACGCGACGCGACGCGGGCAGTGGAGCCACCCTTCATTGATTAAAAAGGGAACATTTTTTCAATGACGAAAACTAAATGGAAACTAAATGAAAACTAAGCTATGATGACTAAATGTATTGACAATTTCGTCAACGGCTAGAAACTAGACAAAAAAATGCTAGGAAGGGGACAAGTGGACAAGAGATCCACTAGTATAAGTCATTTTATACTTGGTTGCATGCTGAAAATAGCCGATACAAACTCACACAACTGTTGTGAGCTTGTAGATCGGCTAATTTGAAGCTACAGTAGGATTCCCTGCTTTCACATGACAGAAAAAAGCGAAAATTCAACAAAAGAAAATCCAATGGCAGCCCCTCAGTCAAATGTTGGTCCCATATAATGGGGTTACCTGGCGCTGGTGAGTTTCTGGAACTTGACGAGGTAGACCTCGGTGAACTCTTCGGCGGGGTACTCGTCCAGCGGGCGGTACTCTTCCACGACGCCGTACAGAGCGCACAGCGCCACCAGCTCCGCCATCACGCCGATGGCCGGGACTCCCTGCACCATCACGTAGCGCGACTCCAGGTTGATGGTGTACACCTTGGGGGGGGGGTGGGTGGGCGGGCAGAGAGTCAGTCAGACCACGAACGACATGAGATATAAAGCGTTATTCATAGTCTGGATTTTCACATTTAAAATGTTTATTTTAAAAATAGCTAAAATTCATGATCATAAGCTCAAAGCATAATTCATAGCAATGTCATGATGTACAATAAATATGTGGTTCATAATTGATTTCATATAAGGTTAAGAATGTAAAACATGTGATGATAGATAACTTTCTGAGGCAGAACAAATTAAGTTCTCTGTCTGTCAGTAGCAACATTGGACAATGATTGATGCATGATTGCCCATTTGCCTGGCATTGATTGCACACAGGTGCTACAAACCGTGTCTCACTCATTCAGACTCTGGTTTGCACAAGGAAGCAGTACAAGTGCGTTTGCACTGCTAAAGTTATAAGAACATTAAGTCAAAGAGACATTCAAACTAACTAAGGACTCTAAGCAACTCAAGATGCAAGAACCTTTTCCACGACAAGCGGCCAACGAGGTATTATAATGTTTAGATTAGTATTTGTTGCGTTGTTTGTTTGATGGACACGTTCACCTGCGCATCGCGCATTTCCTTGTATATTGTTTGATCAATATTTGTATTGTGACGCACTTCGCTGATTGCTTATGTGTTTATTATTTTTCTGTGAACATAGTTCTCACGGCATGGAACGGAGGGATGAGAAGAATGCCTGACAATAAATGCCCGTTTACAAAGAACCCCACCTGTGTCGTAAATGTTGTGAGAAGAGCTACCCGGCCTGCCCATCAAGAGGAACACGGACTGTAAATGAACTTAGATTATTCGTTTCTAAAAAAGGCACCATTATTGCTCACTCATTTGTAAACTAGCAGATAACTTTAATGGAGACATAAGCTTGCCATGCTAATGCCATGTTGTGTTGCCAGTTGCGCACACAGCGTTGCTGATTGATGGATTGATTTATTAACAGTTTTGAAGAATTACAGTACATTTCAAGACTAGTACAAGATCAATACAACAACTGTTAACTGTGAAAAGGGCACCTATACGGACGGCTGCAATTCGAAACTGGCCCCCGTAAAATCTGAATCTCCCCCCCTCAGATCACTATGTTTAGGCCATTAATAGTCATTTTATTTAACAGTCTAAAGTTCTCACCTTAACAGCCCTGTCTTTCCTCCCTTCTCTGTATTTGGGTCTAGAAATGCAGACCTTGTGTTGTTCATGGTGTTTATAAACCTCGGGAGTGTCCCAACAACTAGACTTGCTGTTGACGGGCGCCGCCATGTTTGTTTTGATGTGAATTGTGAAAGAAGACGAAAAAACAAACCTTGTAAGTTCCGCCTCACACTTCAGAGTAAGAGCTTTTGTTACGCACAAAATGACCGCATGATTACGTTGTATGTTCGGCGGGGGAATATCTTATTTTGAAGGACATGTCCGTTATCGGCTACTTTGGCCTTGGACCACCGAACACATCGATCATATGTTGTCATGTTTGTCTGCGTGCTGACTGTCGGCTAGCTAAAGTTGTATAACGACAATGTGTAGCCTACTAAACATGTGCTGAATGATTATTATAATAATGTTTGTTAGTCAGGGTATCCAGCCTGTCACTGTGGTGTTTAGCAACACTAAAGACTGCTTCATTCACCTACCCTCAAAACTCATAGCACATCTCTCCCTGAACGAGGTAAGTTCTCCAATATGCACCTTCATGTTTGTAGTTTACAGTTTGAGTTTATTGACACAAGTGCTGAGCTTTAGCATAGGCGACATAGTTTTTACTCTATATTGTATTGGCTTTTCATTTTGACAGAGGACAAAACAATAGAACTACATAGTCCCAATGTAAGGACAGATATATGGGCAAATCGGCCACTATCAATAGCCCTTTATTTGGCGATAAAATAAACCTTCACAACAGAGAGACAATGAAAAGACGATAACGAACAAAACATACTGTAGTAACTTACATAGTCAATTGTTTTAACTCAGTAGTTTGTGAAATGTTTAGCGTTTCTTTTGGTGTGGTGGGTGGCCACCATTTATTTTGTTGTAAATTAATATAAAAGTTGTTTCTTGGGGGTTTAAATCCTATAGCAGCCCTTTGAACTGTATTGAACTGTTCTTTCCTGTGCCCCCCCCCCCCTGCAAATTGTTAATAAAGTGTTCAATCAAAAACAATAACACAATTAAGACCTGTGGTAGGTCATAGCAAAACCATGCAACTGCACGTTGTTTTTGTACAGTAGGCTTATATCTTATTCAAGATATGGCCACCATATACTTTATCACAACGTATATGAAAAATGTAAAAGTAAAATGGTCTATTCTAAAGCAAGTGCCTGTCAATTTTGGGGTCCTTGAGGGGTCCCCAGCTAAACCAGTTAATACAGTATTATACAGGTTGGACCCTCTTGTAAACAAGTGTAATGCCTAATTGGGTCGTCCACTCAAAGTTAACAGTCTTTGTATTGAGTTTGTGCTTGAAATGTACTGTAATTCTGTCCCCCCTTCCTTCGGTCTGAGGTTGGTACTGTACTGTAGGTATGGACCTTGATATGAAAAGGGTTTGGTTGAGGACCACTGACCTACAGCAGTGCATGCATGCGTGTTGTGTGTCATTATTTAGAAGCAGGCCGTGGAGCTGTCCTGGGACCATGGCTCTCCTCCCGTCTTCCTGGGTTGGACCCGAAGCAGCAGAAACCCCTCGTCCTCCTCCTCTCCAGGCGGCGTGGGGGAGGAGGACCACAGGGTGGCGCTGTGTCGCCACCTCGGACAGAAGCTGGGGCTGAAAGATGGAGAACAGGTGAGTGTTGAGTATCTAAAATGAACTGTGCCCATACTCTGGGGTGGGGTTGGCGAAAGGGCCTCTCTGTGTGTGGAGTTTGCATGTTCTCCCCGTGTCCCTTAGGGTAGGTAGTAGGTAGCCTGGCTAATAAGCCAGACTAATATCACACCATCGGCAGGCAATTTTTGCCAACGGCAGATTCGGTCTGGCTTATTAGCCAGGCTAGGTAGTAGGTACTATGGTACCCTCACAAAAAACATGCAGTAATCCTGGTCTCTAAACTGCCACCTGATGGAGGGGGAAGGACCTGGTTGGAATATAATGCATAGAAGGAAGAATGAGGTCTGTCCGTTGCTCTCCCCAGGTTGGCAGAGGAAGCGTAGCGCCCAGGATTACATTAGATAATTGACACTGGGTGAAAAAAATGCGGTTGAAAAATGGTGGCGAAATTAACTTAATTCAGTGGTCTTCTTTTGGGTCAGCCGGTCCCATTAATGGCAAATTCCGTAGTCTGGTTCATCAAATTTGTCTCCCAACTCTTTATTATAGCTTAATTTATCCATATCTTATATATTGCAATATCATTTGGGGAGCTACTTAGTTATAATACACATCTTCACAAACTCCACATGTTGCGAAAAAGATTCTGCAGGATTGCCACATACAGTGATTGGTCTGCTCATTCTGCCCCTCTTCTCAAACAACTCAATATTTTTTTAGCAATCTTTAATTTAAATACATACCAAACCCTGCAACTTTATTTTCAAAGTATTGTTCCAGCCAGTTTCATTTCCTTTGCCATGTAAAGACTTTTTCCAGTTCAACAGAGATGTGCACCACTTCAATACGAGACAGGCAAACCATTTACATCTCTCAAAGTTCCGTACTGGTCTGTGTCAGTTCTCCATCAGATACAGGGGGGCCCAGCTATGGAACACCTATACAGCAATCTCATCAAATTCTACTTCATTAAATAATTTCAAACATAAGTTTAGGACCCACTTAATAGAGCGTCGCAGTCCCGTCCCCTTTCAGAACGTGAAAGGGGCCCAGGAAATGATTCTCCATTCATTTTCACCATAGGCTTTTCAAAAAGTATTTACCGTATATAAAGACGGTTACGCCGCGGACAAAGCCAACTCGGATCGTGACAAATCATGACAACAAACACAATATTTTTTTGAAAGAAGAAAATAAAGGCAGGATACAACACTATTTGTTTTGTTTTTCTTCTTACTAATTATTTGATCGGCCCAAAACATTGTAATTATTGTCATGATTTGTCACGATCCGAGTTGGCTTTGTCCGCGGCGTAACCGTCTTTAAATGAATACTTTTTGAAAAGCCTATGGAGAAAATTAATGGAGAATCATTTCCTGGGCCACTCGTTGTTCTGAAAGGTGCGGGACTGCGATGCTCTATAGACCAGATCACTTAATTATATTTCTTTGTATCATCTCTTCTTTTCTCTAATCATGTACTGTAGATAACCAAGTATTCTAATCATGTTGTTTTATATACTGCAAACATGTATTCTGGATATTCTACATTTCTTGTATAATGTTTCATTGTGTTTTACATAAGTAGAGGCCTCCTATAAGCCTCGTATGGGGGACCTGACCCTGTTTGATGCAGAGGTTTATTATGTGGGTGATGATTGGAGCTATAGAGATGGCTGAGTCTCTGAGAAATTTTGAGGGAATATTGTCTTGGCCAGTGGCCACTGAGTGGCCTTGTGGGGTTGAAGCCGGGCACTCAATTTCTTAAGTACCTCATCAGTTGTCTTTAGGGCTTAAGGCTTTAATGTGCTCTACACCAAAGACCCCAGAGTGGGAGGGCAGTTTGTTAACCAGCATTGTTGCTCTGTTTGTAAAGACGATGTTCAAGTACGTGGCCACATCAAGCTTGTCGGTGATGAGTGTCGGTTTTCTGACCGTTTGCGACTCATATATGGAGATCTCTGTCTGTATCGGTCTGACCACCTGTGTCCCTTTTCTGCCCATATTTGGAGACCCCCCTGTATTTGACGGTCTACCTGTGTCCCTTGTATGCACTTTATGGAGATCCCTGATGTAATTAGTATATGCCTACACCTATTATTTATTCAGTATTTGAGCCACGGACCACCACTGAGTACTACAGACGGATAACAGTTTAAGTCTAAATTTCATTCTGACCCCTCCACGAAAAGGCCTCGTTGTCCTGACCCCTCATCCATCATTTATACATTATGGAGAATTAGTGTGGACTTATTAAACTGTTCGTCTATAGTACTATTTCTTTTTTGTTTTTGTCCACAATTCCACGCTCGATCAACGTCTGATGGCAAACGTTGCCATTCTTCTACATCCTCTATAGTTGTGTAGACTTCTTGTAAGTTAAGTAATTCAGGTGTTTGACAATAATTTAACTCTTAACCAGTAATCCTGGTCACTAAACTGCCTCCCCCTGGCCAGCCGGGGCGCCTGATGGAGGGGAAAGGAACTGGTTGGAATAACGTGTTCCTTCCACGCGCTACGTCCAACCAGGGAAACTCCCCCCTGTCAGGTGTAAAGGAGCAACTTGGACACTCAAGGAAGCATGAGTTCAAGTCCGTTGCTCTCCCCTTGTCCCCCATATATGGGGACTAGGTTGGTGGAGGGTGTGTAGAGCCCAGGATCACATTAGATGATTGACACAGGGGTGAAAAATGGGTTACAAAATCGTGGGATAAAAAATATATATTAAAAAAAACAATAATTTAACTCTTGAGGGCCACTATAGTTCCACACTCACTCCAGAGGGCCACTATAGTTCCACACTCACTCCAGAGGGCCACTATAGTTCCACACTCACTCCAGAGGGCCACTATAGTTCCACACTCACCCCAGAGGGCCACTATAGTTCCACACTCACCCCAGAGGGCCACTATAGTTCCACACTCACTCCAGAGGGCCACTATAGTTCCACACTCACTCCAGAGGGGCCACTAAGAGCGAACGTTTTTTAACTGAAATCTTTGCTACTGGGTGGTCCCTGGAAAAACATATTTTGACATTGGGGTCGGCGGCCAAATACGGATAATTCTGGGGCTCCTTGACATGAAAATGTTTGAGAACGACTGACATAGAAACGTGTTTTTCAGAAAACTGTCAGGACACACACCTGTGTGTGTGTGTGTGTGTGTGTGTGTGTGTATGAATGAATGAATGCATGAATGCATTTTTATTTTCGTGTCTTGTCGTTAAGACCCATCCCTTACGGGATTATAAGACACCCAACAACATAAATAAACAATATCACGTTCACTTCCCACACAGAAGTTACACCAAGTATTTGATGAAAACAAAAACAGAAATAAGCAATAACATAAAAATTAAAATTAAATACATCACATATAAGTTTTCTTTGTCCGTATATGTCCCAAGCCTTCTCTATATATTCTGCTAATGCAAATATCTTTGCAAATATTTTTTGTTCGAAAATCCATATAATTTGTTCGAAAATCCATATCTTTTTTTTTAATACTGTTTTTATTAGGCATTTTTTGTACGAAAGTTTCAGAATATTATCGACAATGATAAGTAATTCAGTAAAATAAAAATGAAAAAAATAACATACAATACCACATACAATACATAATAAAAATGACATATAAGTGTGATAAACATGAAAAAACAAAAAACAGTTAAACAATGACAAGTGTGAACAGACAAAGAAACAGACAACAGGACAGACACTCTCGCTCTCAAACTTCCAACATGTTGTTGTAAATTAAGTGAATTACAGACAATCTTTTTTACATAAGAAAAATAAATAAAACAAAGAAAAAACACTCCTTTTTTTCCTTTTCTTTCTATCCAATTTTCTATTGTGATATCTATTGTGTAGGAGGGGTTGAAAATCCATATATTTTGTTCGAAAATCCACACGTGTGTGTGTGTGTGTGTGTGTGTGTGTGTGTGTGTGTGTGTGTGTGTGTGTGTGTGTGTGTGTGTGTGTGTGTGTGTGTGTGTGTGTGTGTGTGTGTGTGTGTGTGTGTGTGTGTGTGTGTGTGTGTGTGTGTGTGCGCGGTGTATTATTGGTGATAGTAACTGTGAGGATCTCCTCTAGGGTTTCCTGAGGCCCTGTCAAGTCTCTTCAGTGTGTGTGTGTGTGTTATTGGTGATAGTAACTGTGAGGATCTCCTCTAGGGTTTCCTGAGGCCCTGTCATCAGGTCTCTTCAGTGCATCAGGTGTTCGTGGAGCCACTGACGTCGGACGACTGGGAGATCCTGGTAAGCGGCAAGAGTTTTGATTGATTGGTTTATTGATGGGATACTTAGTCAATAATGTGTCAGAAATGTTAACCGCAATGAGGCATGAGGTCAGTCCACTGCACCCCCAGGTTGGCAGAGGAAGTGTAGCGCCCAGGATTACATTAGATAATTGGCACTGTGTGAAAAGAAAACTGGGTTACAAAATCGTGGGATAAAAATGTAGGTAAAAAAAAAAGAAATGTTAACCGCAACGTGGTACAGTAAGACATTACCCCATTTTGGGCTGAGGACACGTCTGTGTCGCCTTAGAGCTTTAAACCACTTTAAGTTATTATTTTAAACTTTGTAAAAATAGCAGATCTACAAGCTCATAGCGCGGCACCGAGTGCCGCGCTATGAACTTGTAGGTCTGCTATTTTTTTTTTAATCGTGAAAATGTGCCTCAAACTTTGAATATATATTCTTTCAGAGTTTCAGTTTTTAACTCAAATCTTTGCTTCTGTGGGGTCCCTGGAACAACATATTTTCAGATGGGGGTCGGCGGCATATTACATATAATCTTTTGGGTCCTTGACATGAAATATTGAGCACCACTGCTACAGAAACATGAGGTTTTTTCAGATAAAAAGACATTTTTTAAAATGTCGACGTCAGGCCTAAATGGGTCAATGGATTCATGCTGCGTTCACACGGAACGCACATGCAAAAGATTCAAAGATGCAAAGCTACCCGGCATCTTTGTAGCTGCATGTCGCTGGCTTCCTTTACAGCATTACTGTACAGCGCATCATCACACTGGCAGATGCAACGATGCAAAGACGCGCTGTGAGTCCATTCGGAGCAGCTACATGCATCGTTCTTTGCGTTGTCTTTGCATCGTCATGTCGCTGCAGGCAGGCTTCCATTGACAACGAATGGTTAGACCGCATCTTTGCATCTTTGCCCGTGTGAACGCAGCACATAAGGCTAAAAGGAAAACACAGGGTCTTGTTTCCATAATTTGTGGTCCTATTTTTTCAATTCATCAACGGAGCATAAGGAATTGACACAATATTACACGTCATCAACACATGCAAATATGTCTGTTGTCAGTCGATCAATCAATCAATCAATCAATCAATCAATCAATCAATCAATCAATCAATCAATCAATGCGTCCATCTCAGGAGCTCCACAGTGCCGCTCTGGAGCAGAAGCTGTTGGACCAGATCAGGGTGGTGTTCCAGGACGCCGTGTTCCCCGTATGGGTGGACCTACACACCGTCATCTACATCAGGATAGGTCAGTATTCCAATGTATGGGTGGACCATAGACTGTAAAAAATATGGACAAAGCGTTCCCCGGGTCTAACATGAACTTAAAATGAAGCCCGTCACCGTCAGTCCTTGCAATGGAAGTCGCCATCTTTCTAGATCCGTTTTGGCCCAGCTGGCCATTGGCTGGCCCAGACAACGAGGCGGGACTTCCCCCCTTCTTCTTCGTTGGTTTTTATTTTGACTCAAGTGTGTGGGGGATCCCGTTCATAGACTGTAACGGTAGCCACGCCCCTCAGAACATGCGCAACTTTATGGTCATTTTTTAAATAAATGGGACCATAATTTTCCAAAAAGAATATTATGACATTAGAAATGAGACTTTAAACTAGTGACTGGAAGCAGAAAGTATTCATGACCATGTTTATTAAGGTAATACAGTCTAGGTGAAGTTGGGCCCAATGACAGCGCCACAACAGGCCATTATATGAACTTTCAGGAAATCCCGATTTCCTTGTGGCTTCACAAAATATCTGTCTGACTGCCCCCCTGGGGTGGACCTATACGCACTGCCATCTACATCAGGATATGTCAATATTCTAATGTATGGGTGGACCTTGGAGCCCAGGGTCTCTGATGTGTCTCTTACTTCCTGGACTACAATTCCCATAATGCTTTGGTGCACTGCTCCTCCTTGTGAATAGGGGGGAGGGCTGTTTTACTGAGACAACATGTAGTCCAGTGTGGCCCAGTGTCCATGACATCAGAGACACTGGGCTCACTGCTAAAATCACATATAATACACACATAAAAAACCTCAGGAAAGTGTTCTAATTCTTCTAAAAAAAAAATATATAGTTTTGCAAAAACGTGTCCCTTTAAAACATGGATATATGACGGGTGGCTGGCATCTCCCTTAGAGATGGGGTGAGAAGTTCAGTCACACGAGAGAGACTCGTGGATGGATGGATGGATGGATGGATATGAGTATTCTGCCTGAGATTCATGTTACAGTATGGCGTGTAAATATACCCTTTTCTTTTCTTAACGCCCCCCTGTACCCCCTCCTCCCGCAGCATCTCTCTCGCCATCCGTGCCCTACGGCCGCCTGGAGCAGTTCACAGAGCTCATGGTCTCTCCGAAGGTCCGCGCGGGACGTACTACGGGCTACGGCGGCGCCACCGGCCCTCCTCCCCTCCCCCTCCCGACCGGTCAGCAGCTTCCTGGCGGGCGGACCGCGCCCGTGGCTGGACCCTCAGCGACGTCGACGTCGTTCCAAACTAGCGATCCTCAGGGACACTCTTCTACCGCTGACTCTTCCATCAGTGCCTCGTCGTCATCGAGGTTAGAAGGGTTCTGAGGGTTCTTTTTCACTTTTGATGTTTATCTTTCTTTTTCTCACAAATCTTCAGTGAATTTTCCCGGTAAATGTCCACAGATGTCCGTTAGCATCCCGCAATCAGGGAATTAAGCGGGGAAAATGCATTTGACATTAATAATGCCCGTTTTGCCTACTTTCACCCTGTGTAATTTGGTTAGTTTTAACCCATTTTGACCTGAGATCAGATTCTAAAAATGTCTTCTACATCCTGACAGTTTTCTGAAAAAGCTATGTTTCTATGTCGATTTAAAAACAAATGCAGATCTACAAGCTCGTAGCGTGCCACTCGGTGGCTATTTTTCAATAGCTAAAGCATAACATGATGCTAACACCAAAAGGAGGATTTGTTTTTAGAGCATTTTTTCTAGTTTTTATTTTTGAAAATGTTAATAGTTTTAGTTGGTTGATTTGTGCGCAGATCTGAGTGTGCAGAGCTTCCCTTTATATTTTTTACAGAAGTCTTTTTTAGAATCATGTCTCGGATGGTCTCGGATATTTTATGAAAGCAACTGGAATGTAGAACAAAAATATGAACAAACCCCCCAATCCCCCACTATTCTTTGGATTATTTATTCAGCATTGTGTAATAAAAATGTGACGAAAGATAGCATTTAAAAATGTATTGAGTTACAGATGAACCACCAACCGTCTGTCCACTAACGAAGACTATAGGTCATTTTATCTATTATTTCAGTTATTTTAGTTAGTTTCGTAAACACACAATACAGTTTCAGTTAGTTTTCCTTTGGTTTTTGTATTGTACTTATTTTTTCCCCCCAATTGTAGTTTCCGTGAACTATAATAACGTTGCTAATCATCGTTCTTTTTCTCTGTTGATTTGGTACTCTTTCTTAAAACAAAAGTCGAACGAAACAAACTAAGTCAACAAGGCGGTTTTTCTTTGGTTCTTGAGGATCACGTATGAGAGTCGGTCTACTTTCTCTTTGCCTTTATCTTTTAATTTGTGTTCCCTCCCAGCCACCCGTCGTGGGGCGGCCTGGTGCGCTACATGCTAACGGGCAGCTACCACCACCGCGACGACCCCGTTCCTCCTCCTCCGCCCCCCTGTCCCCCCGCCATCCCGCTCCTGGTGGGCGACTCTCTGTACCGAGTGTGCCGCGTGCCTCCCGGCCACGCGTGCACCATAAGCGGGGCGGCGACAGCCGGCGTGGTCCATCTGTTCCCCTGGTGGCGCGGAACGCCCGGAACGCCCGGGGGAGGGCGCACCGCCGCGCTCACCTACGGCCTGCTCTCCGCCGTCCTCTCTCCCAAGGACGGGAGGGAGAGGGTCAAGCGCATCGCGGAGAAGAAGAAGGTTGTCGTCAGGACCGGGAGTGCCTCCTCCTCCTCCTCCTCCTCCAAGGATCCTGCGGGTTCAGGTGCAGGTAGCTCCGTAGTAGTAGTTATTACATAATCGTCGAATCGCAACAAGGACGTGATGTGGCGCTCTGGTGGCGCAAAGCGTAGCTACTTTTGTGAATTCAATAGGTTAATATTGCTATATGTTTGTAACCGTTTTAGAAAAGCAATAAGCCACTCGAGGCCCCATGCAGCTTACGGGTATTTTACACTGACTGCGGGGTAGAAGACCCTCCGCTGCGCGTCAGGTTTGCCTACGCCCCCAGCCAGTGTAAAATACCCGCTAACCTGAGACCTCTCGTGGCTTATTGCTTAAATATCTTCCCCTATAGCCATAGGGATATCCCTTTGACTTAGTGGTTAAGATGTTGGCTTTCCATGATGCGGGAGACCCGGGTTCGATTCCCGGGTGTTGCATAGATCCGCCGTTTCAGCTATTTAGTATACAATTGTTGTCACTAATGTCTATATAAGTATATATCTGTCACATTGGCCCTGTGGAATTGTTAATGGTCAATGGTCAAGAAATGTTGTAATGGTGACATCCCTGGCTGCAGGCAGGGTGGGAGAGGAGCAGAAGGAGGAGGAGCAGGAGGAGGAGGAGGAGGAGAGGACCATGGTGGTCAGGGTGGTGTGTCACCACACAGAGCAGCTGGAAGGAGGCCTGCAGAGGTACCCTGACCCCGGGGAGATCCACTGTGGCAGAGTGTGGGTGAGTGAGACACATTTCTATAAGGACAATTTCTCCTAAAGGAAAGACCTACCTACTCCTTCTGTGTGGAGTTTGCATGTTCTCCCCGGGTCCCCTAGGGTAGGTACCCTCACAAAAAACATGCAGTAATCCTGGTCACTAAACTGCCTCCCCCTGGCCAGCCGGGGCGCCTGATGGAGGGGAAAGGAACTGGTTGGAATAACGTGTTCCTTCCACGCGCTATACGTCCAACCATGGAAAATCCCCCCTGTCAGGTGTAAAGGAGCAACTTGGACACTCAGGCATGAAGGAAGCATGAGTTCAAGTCCGTTGGTCTCCCCTTGTCCCCCATATATGGGGACTAGGTTGGTGGAGGGTGTGTAGAGCCCAGGATCACATTAGATGATTGACACAGGGGTGAAAAATGGGTTACAAAATCGTGGGATAAAAATATATATTTAGGAAAGACTTACTTGATCATATTACGGCATCACACAAAAGTAGCAGATCCACAAGCTCGAAATGCGATGCGAATCGACGCGTTGTGAGTTTGCAGATCTCCTACTTTTGCTATTTTATTAATCTGAATCCTGAAAAGTAACAGTTTTTTTGGACATACAGTATGAGATTTCCACCCGATGTATACTTCATGTGATGAATAGTGAAAATAGCCGATCTACAAGCACACAACATGTTGTGATCATGCGGCGAGTTGAGAACTTGTAGATCTGTTATTCTAGAAATGTCTTAACCCATTTTGGGGCGGGGACCCCTTTTGGTGTTAGCATTATGTTATGCTTTAGCTATAGAGCACCGAAGTCCTGACTTAACTCGCTCATCCCGACGATTCCCCTGGTTCGCGGAAGTAATTTCTCTATGGAGAATAACATGGGGTGATCTTAATATCGTCTACTATAAGCGTTGTGGTCCAAAAATAAACAAGCTGTCTCGGCGTTATTGTCAGGGAGGTGTCTCTGTATCGTTTGCAACAGTCCGTCACTCATATATGATACAGTCTGCTTCTAGCGAAAATCTAACTAATTCAGCAGCAGTAACATTAGCGTTGATCAATTGAGAATCAGTTGATTCTTCATATCCATATGAGTGAAGCGGCCGGGGTGACATGTTTATTTTTCAAACACAGTTGTTATATGAGGCGATCTAAAATCGCCTCAATGGGGATTTCAATGCAACTAAACAAATACATGAACCTGGGGACTGACGCCCTCTACTGAAAGTGACGTCAGACTTCGGTGCTCTATTGAAAACGAACTACGAGCTTCTAGGTCTGCTATTTTTGAAAAATCGAAGAACGACTGACATAGCTTTTTCAGGATGTAGAAGACATTTTTTGTATCTGATCTCAGGTCAAAACGGGTTAAACACTTTTTTAGGTTTTTTTTTCCTTTGGCATTTTTGGAAAGTCATCACCTACAATAACATGAAAGTGGTTTAACCGTGGCTCTTTCCCAGTAGTTCAATCAATGGTCAATCGAGCAAAATCTTACAAGAAACATGTATTTTTTCCCCCCCAGATCCCAGAGCACCTGAGGACCCAGCTGAGCCTCAGCCCCCATTCGACAGTGAGAATGAAGCCCGTCCAGACCGCCTGTAAAGTGGCCTCCAGTATCCGCCTACAGCCCTTAAAGCCAACCGTGAGTTCCAGATCCTCTCATGACATAAACATGGATTTAAAGTTCATTTGGATTCTACAGAAGTCTTTTGTACAAAAATTGTAAAAAAATAACCACCGCTCATCCGCTGAAAAAAAACTTAAAGGACAACTTTAGTTTTTTTTCAACCAAGGTTCATGTTTCAGGTTCAGGTTCATTTTTTTTGTTTGTCCCCGTGGGGCGATTTGGTTTACAGCAAGGCATAACACAGGCAGGTAACATGAAACACAAAAACACAGCAAAAAGGCACATAATACACATAGAACATTTAAAACAGGATGGCAGTTCAAGGTATCAGTGTAACATTATAATTCATAACTTTTCCAGAAAGTTGTATCAAAAATTAATACAAATCCAATTTACCTCCTATCGGCATTTAGAACCTTGATAGCTACAGGCACGAAGGAGAACTTATACCTGTTGCTTTTGGCCCCTGGAACTTTTAGGCGAATGCCAGAGGGAAGCAGCTTGAACTCAGAGCTGAGGGGACGGGAGTTGGGATGGGGAAGGTTCATGTTTTAGGTTGTCATTAGAGAAAGTAAAAGATGAGTGTTCTTTTTGAGTGGTGCAACCACTCCTACAACCAGCAATGTCCGTGTACCCCGTGTACCTGTTTGTGTACCTGTGTGAGCACGAGTGGGTGTGCGCATGCGTGAAATTGGAACGAGAGAAGTATGGGACATGGCTGCCACCTGCTGGACGCAAAATCCAACTTCTGACTGTCTAGGTTCGCTAAAGAAGGAAAGGCCGAGCCAAAATAATAATGAAAAAATAGTTCTCAGCGACGCGGATTGATATCCATAATAAAGCTAATCTGACGGAGCAGAGAGAGAGAGAGAGAGAGAGAGAGAGAGAGAGAGAGAGAGGAGGGGGGAGAGAGGGGAGTTGCACCACTCGGTTCACACATGTGTGATTTTTTTATTTCATTTGCTGCTTTCTTTCGTTTTAGCGATTTTAGCTGTTTTTGACGGGGTGGGGGCATTCGAGCATGGGGCTAAATATTTTTTACAACATTTTATAGCGATTTATTTTTTAATTATTTACTATGGTCCTAATAAACCCCAGGAAATTTCATCTGGCCACAAAAGATCACGAGTTCTACTGAATGTGTCAAACTGACATATTATTGAGCCTATGACACACAGGGCTGTGTTTTGCGTGTCTTAAGTACCAGGTCTTATTCCCTAACTTGAGTAAACTAAAGACCTGGAGGCGTGATCAATGCTCTTTGGCCACTCAGAATAGCCAAATGGCATTGATCACGCCTCCAGGTCTTTAGTTTACTCAAGTTAGGGAATAGCTAGGCGGGAAATAGAGGTGATAGTTCAGTTGGTGATAGAAGCATGAAATTTGGTACAGATGACCTTTATATGACCATAAGCGATAATCAACCTCGGGCCACGCAAAATTCCTCCATTTTCCAAGATGGCCGCCAGTTTGCAATTTGAACCTATACGTTTTCGACTACACCAATGTGCAGGGCCTATAAAACTTAAAATCCCGCCAGAAATTGCATAAATGTACATCTGCTCATGGTTAATCCACAGTTGGCGATACAAGCAACTGGAATTCTGCATGGCCCGAGGTTGATTATCGATTAGGGACATATTAAGGACATCTGTGCCAAAATTCATGCTTGTATCGCCAACTGTGGATTAACCATGAGCAGATGTACATTTATGCATTTTCTGGCGGCCATCTTGGAAAATGGAGGAATTTTGCGTGGCCCGAGGTTGATTATCACTTATGGTCATATAAAGGTCATCTGTACCAAATTTCATGCTTCTATCACCAACTGAACTATCACCTCTATTTCCCGCCATATGTCCAATTGCAAACTGGCGGCCATCTTGGAAAATGGAGGAATTTTGCGTGGCCCGAGGTTGATTATCACTTATGGTCATATAAAGGTCATCTGTACCAAATTTCATGCTTCTATCACCAACTGAACTATCACCTCTATTTCCCGCCATATGTCCAATTGCAAACTGGCGGCCATCTTGGAAAATGGAGGAATTTTGCGTGGCCCGAGGTTGATTATCACTTATGGTCATATAAAGGTCATCTGTACCAAATTTCATGCTTGTATCGCCAACTGAACTATCACCTCTATTCCCGCCTAGCTGTCCAATTGCAAACTGGCGGCCATCTTGGAAAATGGAGGAATTTTGCGTGGCCCGAGGTTGATTATCGATTATGGTCATATAAAGGTCATCTGTGCCAAATTTCATGCTTGTATCGCCAACTGTGGATTAACCATGAGCAGATGTACATTTATGCAATTTCTGGCGGCCATCTTGGAAAATGGAAGAATTTTGCGTGGCCCGAGGTGGTTTATCGATTATGGTCATATAAAGGTCATCTGTACCAAATTTCATGCTTGCATCACCAACTGAACTATCATCCCCATTCCCGCCTAGCTAATAGTCCAAAACGTACTATTTACAGTTGCAGCCATTTTTAAAACTGGCGGGCCACCTTGAAAATTTTTGAATTCTGCGTGGCCCGAGGTTGATTATCGATTAGGGACATATGAAGGACATCTGTGCCAAATTTCATGCTTCTATCACCAACTGAACTATCGTGCATTGAAAACAGCTATTTCCCGCCTAGCTAGAATAAGACCTGGTACTTAAGACACGCAAAATACAGCCCACAGTGTGGCTTCCCCCCCCAGTAGGCTACCTTCACATTCAGTAGATCCTGTGATTTTTTTTGTGGCCAGATGTAATTAGCTCATAGCTTGTAGGTCTGCTATTTTTTTAAATCGAAGAACGACTGACACAGAAACATAGCTTTTCCAGAAAACTGTCAGGATGTACAGTAGAAGACATTTTTAGAATCTGATCTCGGGTCAGAATGGGAAACTGTCAGGATGTAGAAGACATTTTTAGAATCTGTTCTCAGGTCAGAATGGGTTAAAAGCTCATTGCCGTTGGATGTTCTGAACACCTTTTCTCTGATGTCTCGTTTGTAGTCACAGCCAGACGAGAGTGACGAGGACATCCACACGGCCTTCTTGGATTGGCTGCACGCACAGAGCCACCAACCGCTGGCCTGCCTGACCGCACGCTGCAGCGTCATCGCCCTACACGGACACGAAGGTGAGTGATCCTACTGACCACACACACACACACACACACACACACACACACACACACACACACACACACACACACACACACAGAGCCACCAACCGCTGGCCTGCCTGACCGCACGCTGCAGCGTCATCGCCCTACACGGACACGAAGGTGAGTGATACTACTGACCACAATTTAATTATTTTATTTGGATCTGCACAAGAGGCGTAATACAATAGACCCAAACACTGATCAGAATTAGGTTATACATTATATGGTCCAAACCAGATATAGCTGCTGCACACATATATTATATTATATTTATTCTAGCTTTGGACACTTTCTGTTTTACAATTCATATTTTGATATTGCTGTATTGTAGAGTGTATGTTGTTGAGTTGTTTTTTTGTATTTTGTGCTTTGTATTTCGGCTACATTGAAAATGAGGGCTTGCCCCTCAATTGTACTTTGAGTTTAAATAAAGGTTATGATGATGATGATGATGATGACATGCTTAACACACGTAAAAGAAGAAAAAAAAGAATATATTTATAGCACATTGTTGACATACTATTACTTGACACTACTAGACAGGATGTTTTTTTATTTTATTTTTTTAAGCCACCTAGGGATAAATGAAACAACGCCTTCTCCAGACAGACAGACTGCCCATAGTAGCTGAGACAGAACAGTATTTAGCCAGCTTTTTTGCATTTGTTTTTAGCAATCCACCCAATTGCAGACCCCTGAGCACAAGTTTATGGACATGGCCCAGACTTCCAAATACAAGGACAATAAGTTGACAGTTATATCCCAAGGCCATAATACGTTCCACCAGAAGCTGATATTTCGTAAGTTTCGATGTAAAACAAGTGTCCATATACAAATCAAATGGGCAGCCTATTTCAAATATAGTGACAGTTTTTCTAATTTCATTGATGAACACAATATCTGGGGTATTTGGAATATTTTGTAGTGAATTGACATGTGTGTCATTGTGATCAAACCAGTCTATTTTTTACAGTGCTGTGTTTATACATTCTTGTTGTCCTGTCCTGTACTCCTCTGATCTTGTCTGAGACCAGGTCCACCAGACGGTCATGTCTGGCAATGTACAGTCCTTTATAGTGGCTGCAACCATTTAAGATGTGTGCAACTGTTTCTTTGTCATGTGTGGTACTGGATGTAGGATGCAGTGTGGGTCGTGTGCTGATGGGTACCAGGTTGCCAAGTTGAACTTGGTCGGCAACACCTGTAAACGGGCTTTAATAGTGAAAATGAGAATGTCCTCACCTATGGTGTTATTTGACAGTATAGAGTGTGATAATGAGTGGTTTGCAAAGGGAAGAAGAGCTGTTTTCCCTGCAGCCTCAGACTGGTCCAGTGTTGTGCACTTTCTGATCGCTTCATTGCTAGAATGGTGGCTCTTGCGGTCGCGGATTTGATTGACAGTTCATGGTGCGCACCGTCCTGCTCGTAGGTCGCACATGCACGGACACGCGGATCTATGATGATGCTGTTGTTGAGCGCAGCAGTTGTTGTTGAATAGGCCTACTAGTGATACACCCCCAAACATTTCCATAACCATTTTTTTTGGAAACCTGTTTGAGAAATTTTGAGAATCAAGTTAAATACTACACCTGGAGAGGAAATATATAACGTACTGTACATGTACTGGTAAAATAAATGTCAAACCTTTCTTTCTTGTGACTGTTTTAGCTAAGCTGGAGCTCGCACTGACTGTCCTTAAGCCAGAGCCAGAGAGCGATCCACTCGACCAGCTGTTTCTGCTAGCTCCAAGCGTCCTACGCAAGGCAGACATACAGGTATTGTTTCTGCTAGCTCCAAGCGTCCTACACAAGGCAGACGTACAGGTATTGTTCTGCTAGCTCCAAGCGTCCTACACAAGGCAGACATACAGGTATTGTTCATACTGTCAGAACCCATTCTGACCTGAGATCAGATTCTAAAAATGTCTTCTACATCCTGACAGTTTTCTGAAAAAGCTATGTTTCTATGTCAGTCGTAAAAATAGCCCAAAGACAATAATAGCAGACCTACAAGCTCGTAGCAATGAGCTCGTAGATCCGCTATTTTTCAATGGCTAAAGCTCCTAATCATAACTACAGAGTCACACAAAAGCTTCAAAAGTAGAAGGTCCCTACTAAGCTCGGAAAGCGGCGTGTTTTGAGCTTGTAGATCTGCTAATACTTTTGAATTTGCATCCTGAAAAGTAAGAGTTTTGGACACGATATTATATCATCTTTTCTCACAGTTTCCTCCCAACATTCACATTACTTTACGTACTACAGTGCAGTCCCCTGGGTTCTCAAACATGTTTACTTTAAATACTAGGACACTGTTTTAACTAAGGGACCTTTTGGCAAACCTCACACTTGATTTATAGTGCCGTTTCAAAGCTGAAATATAGCACATTTAAAAAAAACATAAGCTATTTTTGTATACTTGAATAAAGCACCAAAGTCCGGGCGTCAGTCCCCAGGTTCATGTATTTTTTATTTGCATTGAAATCCCCATTTTATTTAGATCTCTTCATATAATAACTGCGTTTTGAAAAATAAACCGATCACCCCAGCCTTTTCACTCATATGGATATGAAGCATCGACTGAAGGTGGAAATGTACAAATATAATATAAGAGTAAGCAAAGCAAAGCAAAGTTCTTTGTTTACCCAGGGAAGTGGACTAAGCCAAGGACTTGTTTACAGCCACACCCTGCTCATAGAACATTTCATGGTAGGGGTGCAATGCCTTGCTCAACAAAATAAGCGTTAGAAATTAGTCAAACAACCCAGAGAATACATTTCCGGGTAGGCGGGGTGGCTGCATCTGCCCGTCGCACAACAGCAACTGAATGTTAATTACGTTTATTTTAATTTGATTGATATTTAATGTTTCGTGGTTAGTATGAGTCGAGTCACCACCAGCTGAGCTTACGTCAACGAGGAATCTCAGGAACGCAATGTGTCGACGGCTGGGCGTGACATATATTAGCAGCGACATTGCCTTCATATGTATAGTTTCAAGGCTTTTGCAGCCACATTAATTCCATTTTCTCCAGAAACTGGCTGTATCAAATATTAATGGACATCATTAACGACACACAGCCACTACCCTGACAGAAAGGCAGAGATGATCGGTTTATTTTTCAAACACAGTTCCTTATATGAAGCGATCTAAAATATTTAGGGATTTCAATGCAACTAAAAAAAATACATGAACCTGTGTACTGGCGCCCTCTACTGAAAGTGACGTCAGACTTTGGTGCTCTAGAGGATATATTTATTAGAAAATGCTTTCACTACGTTGTTGTGATTCATGCTGATTTAGTGTCTTAAATATCAACATAGTTTAAAAGCTACAGAGAAGTGTTTCTATACAGTATATAGCTTACATCTGTTCCTCATTACTGGTAGTCTGACAACCTCTGGTATTGGTATTTTTTTTTAATTTTTATTGAAGGAAGAACAGACAAAAAAACCCACAACTAACAAGACAATACGGAAAGAAAAAGAAAAGAAAAAGACAAAGTAAAAGAAAAAAAGGCTGCATTTTTCATATTACAACAAACATTCAATGAAATCCTATTGCAATATCGCTAGGCTGAGAGAAGAGATTCCACTTTTTATAGAATTTATCCTCTTGTAGTCTCAGTATGAATGTTAGTTTTTCCATAGAATACAGTTCCTCAATAATGTCCATCCCTTGATCTTTCGTTGGTGGGTCCTGTTGGTACCAGCGTCGTGTGATTGCTTTTTTTACTTGATGCTAAGAGGATCTTGATTAAATATTTATCATGTATTAGAAACTCTTCAGGGATATTTCCCAACAGTAGAAAAGAAACAGAGGTATCTCAAAACACAGAATGGTCTCCAAGGTGGAGTGGATATCTGGTATTGGTCCCTTTTGAAGGCAATGGAAGTTAATTTTGTCATTCTGATCACAGTTGTTATTGTGTTATTATTGGTCAAATCCAGGTAGACAGACAGCCGGTCAGCACACCACCACCTCCACCAGCACCTCCACCACCAGCGGTGAAATCCCCGGGCGACACCACACTACATCCAGATCTGACCTGTCCCAATACTCTCGGGTATGTCTGGCTACTATTTATTGCTTTTTAATTATAATCAGCGTTCCCACCGTCCATGAAATTCCCCCCGCCCCCAAATAAACGTAAGTCCCTTTGCATAGGAGTGTCTAAAATAGTACATGTTCACAGCTAAATAGTACTGTACATGTCGTCCCCCCCGCCCCCCAGAGCACACTAGCCAACAACAGAATAAAAAGGAATTTTGAGAACCGAACGGATGATCTTCTAAAAGATTATAAAATTATATCGGCCTACAGAAAAAATAAAAACCTTAAAGATTATCTAGTACACAGCAAGCTAAAAGAAATCAACACACCAGCACGCCAGGGACCAGAATAATTCAAACCCAAACAATTAGTAAAAAATAGAACCACAAAACGCGTGTTAGAGATTAAACAACAAATAACAGCCAGAACCAGCAACTGCATTTACTTAATCACATGTGAAAAATGTGGTTTACAATATGTCGGAGAAACGGGTAAAACAATAGGTACTAGGCTGGGACGACACAGATACAATATTAACAATGCCAAAAAGACAACCACAACATTTGTGCAACATTTCATGGCTCACGGCATTGAAGCTCTAAAAGGCGCTGGACTTTCAACACAATCCCAACTGGACAGTTTTAGGACAAAGACGTTTTAATGAAAAACAGTTGGATTAAGAACCTCAACACGGATTTTCCTGGAGGCTTAAACATGCCTAAAATCAGATCTTGAACACAACAAAACTTAAACTCAGGATTAAACTGGAGAAATCTAAAAGTGATTGGATCAGACTTCCTTCGGATACATGGCGAATGCATTTATTCCTTGCATTGTGCCTACACATGTTGCGACCTTCGGTCCCAACATGTGTAGGCACAGTGCACTGAAGTTGTTTAATTCCCCCACAGGGGGATAAAGGAGCTGATCACCTCCGGGTTGGAGTTCATCTCCCTCAGCCTCCAGGTCGGTCCTCTGTCCCGAGAGCTGGTGTCTCTGGGACGGGGCCTCCGGGGAGGGGCACTGCTGGTGACCGGAGCCAAGGTAACACACACACACACACACACACACACACACGCACACACACACACACACACACACACACACACACACACACACACACACACACACACTCACACACACTAGTCACCGGAGCCATGGTTCCCCCACTAGAGCTCTTCATGGCGTCCATAAACATACTGTAGACCCGAACCCAAAATTGGCCTGTGATCTTTTACAATTTAGGCATTTATCAGACGCTCTTTTTTTTTTCACTTAATTTTTATTGAAGGAAGAACAGACAAAAAAAACAACTAACAAGACAATACGGAAAGAAAAAAAAAAGAAAAAGACAAAAAGTAAAAGAAAAAAGGCTGCATTTTTCATATTACAACAAACATTCAATGAAATCCTATTGCAATATCGCTATAGGCTGAGAGAAGAGATTCCACTTTTCCCACTTTTTATAGAATTTATCCTCTTGTAGTCTCAGTATGAATGTTAGTTTTTCCATAGAATACAGTTCCTCAATAATGTCCATCCATCCATTGACCGTTGGTGGGTCCTGTTGGTACCAGCGTCGTGTGATTGCTTTTTTACTTGGAGGATCTTGATTAAATATTTATCATGTGTTAGAAACTCTTCAGGGATATTTCCCAACAGTAGAAAAGAAACAGACAGAGGTATCTCAAAACACAGAATGGTCTCCAAGGTGGTATCGGACGCTCTTAATCCAGAGCGATTTACATTAAGAACAAGAAAAAAAAGCATGGGAATACATCACATAAAAAGCATTTATCATGAATTATGCGTAAGCTAAGAACGTAATAGTGGAATATCTATATAATGAAACTATACATACATAACTAACTATACTATGCTATACATATGTACTATGACGTGCTATGACTACATACAATGCAATTATAGTGCAGTCTACATAACATGCTATAAGTCTGTATCAAATGCTATCCAAGTCTAGAGAAATGCTATCTAAGGGGGTAGGGTAAGTGCTATGGGCCATGATGGAGTCTGAAAAGGTGGGTTTTCAGACTACGGCGGAAGATTGGGAGTGAGGCTGCAGTTTTGACTGCAATGGGAAGTGCATTCCACAGTTTTGGAGCCAGAAAGGAGAAGAGTTTGGGACGTGTGGAGTGTTGTCCCGGAGTATTTAGTGAGGGTACTTCCAGCTTCCCTGCGTTGGCTGATCTGATTCCAATCCAATTCTGAAAACAAATTAAAATAACAAATCCAAACACACGTGTCAATTTCGTTCCCACTAAAAAAGAAAAAAAAAAAACAGTACGAATCTGTACCGTAATTTGGCCTGTGAAATTTTGTTTTCCGAAACCCACAGCCATTCATGTCGGTGCTGCACTGACCCGATACTTACTGGGTCAGGGTTAAAAAAAGACCTGTAAATTCTAAAAAAAGTCTTCTACATCCTGACAGTTTTCTGAAAAAGCTATGTTTCTATGTCAGTCATTCTTCGATTTTTCAAAAAATATTTTTCAATAGCTAAAGCATAACGTAATGCTAAAAACACCAAAGCGGGTTCCTGCCCCAAAATGGGTTAATTTGTCCAGTTAGCGCTGGCTAACATACTGTACGTGTTGTGTGGGGGGGGGGGTCTCCTTCACACAGGTTAGCGCTGGCTAACATACTGAACGTGTTGTGTGTGTGTGGGGGTCTCCTTCACACAGGTTAGCGCTGGCTAAACATACTGTACGTGTTGTGTGGGGGGGGGGTCTCCTTCACACAGGTTAGCGCTGGCTAACATACTGAACGTGTTGTGTGTGTGTGGGGGTCTCCTTCACACAGGTTAGCGCTGGCTAACATACTGAACGTGTTGTGTGTGGGGGGGGGGGGGTCTCCTTCACACAGGTTAGCGCTGGCTAACATACTGAACGTGTTGTGTGGGGGGGGGGGGGTCTCCTTCACACAGGTTAGCGCTGGCTAACATACTGTACGTGTTGTGTGTGGGGGGGGGGGGGGGTCTCCTTCACACAGGTTAGCGCTGGCTAACATACTGAACGTGTTGTGTGGGGGGGGTCTCCTTCACACAGGTTAGCACTGGCTAACATACTGAACGTGTTGTGTGGGGGGGGTCTCCTTCACACAGGTTAGCGCTGGCTAACATACTGTACGTGTTGTGTGGGGGGGGGGGGGGGGTCTCCTTCACACAGGTTAGCGCTGGCTAACATACTGAACGTGTTGTGTGGGGGGGGGGGGGGTCTCCTTCACACAGGTTAGCGCTGGCTAACATACTGAACGTGTTGTGTGGGGGGGGGGGGGTCTCCTTCACACAGGTTAGCGCTGGCTAACATACTGAACGTGTTGTGTGGGGGGGGTCTCCTTCACACAGGTTAGCGCTGGCTAACATACTGAACGTGTTGTGTGGGGGGGGTCTCCTTCACACAGGTTAGCACTGGCTAACATACTGAACGTGTTGTGTGGGGGGGGTCTCCTTCACACAGGTTAGCGCTGGCTAACATACTGTACGTGTTGTGTGGGGGGGGTCTCCTTCACAGGGCAGTGGGAAGAGCTCTCTGGCTAAAGCCTTGTGCTGGAAGGCTGCGGAAGAGCTGGACGCACACGTGGATGTGGTGGACTGCAAGATGCTCAAAGGTAGGAGGATATGTGCACGCACTCACGCACGCACGCACACACACACACGTACGTACATTTACAGTGCAGTAGTGTGCATTAGAGACTGACACAGGAGTGGATTTCCACTCCTGTCCTGTCCCACAGAAAAAATCCTGTCCTGTCCCAATCCTGGACCAGGGTAAAAAAAGAACTCCTGTCCTGTCCCACTCCTAGAATGACTCCTGATCCCATCCCACTCCCACTCGAGATGGCTCCCATCCCGCTCCTGTTTTTTTTTTTTTATGGATTATTTGGTATGTGTAGTTTTTTTGACTTGCTAACGCAAGTCAAAAGAGCGTTGTCTCACTGAAAGATGACTACAAATATGGGTGCTTCTGTTCTTTTGGTTGGCGCCACGACCAGCTGAAAATGATCATTATGATTCTAGATAGATGTCATTCCCGCTCCTGCACGCTCCTGTTGACTTTCATTCCCGTCCCGTCCCGATCACGGGATTAATAAAAATGTTAATCCCATCCCACAGGATTCCCGCGGGAATCCCGTGACCCACGGGAATCCCTAAAATGTCACTCTCTAGTGTGCATGTGTTGAAGATAGTTGAAGATAGATTTTAAATGTATTAATGACATACATGCCCAATGTAGGTTTGAAAGCGCGGTTAAACTTCGATCCAATTAATTGCCAGAAATTGTCATGTGACTCAAATATAAAACCATACTTATTTTCCAGGTAAAAGGGCGGAGACGGTGCGCCGGGCGCTGGAGGAGGTTTTCGAGCAGGCGGTGTGGAGGCAGCCCTCGGTGGTCCTTCTGGACGACCTGGACCACGTGACGGGCTCGCCCACCTCGCCGGAGCACGAGCACGGCCCCGAGGCCGTGCTGAGGAAACACGTCGCACAGAGTAAGAGAACACATCGCACAGAGTAAGAGCCGATTCATACTCCTATTTTACAGCTGTTTCGGCGCTGTAGTGCCGAAATCATTTCGGCTCGTCAGAAATTTTCAGTAGCACCGAAAGGGCCTTTCTGTGTGGAGTTTGCATGTTCTCCCCGTGTCCCCTAGGGTAGGTACCCTCACAAAAACATGCAGTAATCCTGGTCTCTAAACTGCCTCCCCCTGGCCAGCCGGGGCGCCTGATGGAGGGGAAAGGAACTGGTTGGAATAACGTGTTCCTTCCACGCGCTACGTCCAACCAGGGAAACTCCCCCCTGTCAGGTGTAAAGGAGCAACTTGGACTCCTCAAGCATGAAGGAAGCATGAGTTAAGTCCGTTGCTCTCCCCAGGTTGGCGGAGGGTGTGTAGAGCCCAGGATCACAGTAGATGATTGACACAGGGGTGAAAAATGGGTTACAAAATCGTGGGATAAAAAATATATATATTAAAAAAAAAGGAGTATGAATCGGCCATAAGAACACGTCAACATACAATTCTAAAACGGGTAGTCCCAATACTTGATTCTGATTGGCTGGTTATACCGTCACATGACCGGTGTAAATTCCACCGATAACAATCACTGGGGCTGTTACTTGCCCGAGCAAAACAAGGAAGTGATGTGGCTCGCTCTGGTGGGCACAAAGCGTAGATACTTCTGTGAATTCAATCGTTTTATTATTAGGTTAATATTGCTATATGTGTGTGTAACCGTTTTAGAAAAGCAATAATAGCAATAAGCTATTGCTTAAATATGAGCGTTTGTGTGTCTGTCTGTCGGCCTGGGAACCTCATACGTTCCAAAACCTTTCAGGATTTAAAATTCCTTGTTTTTGACTCAATGAAGTAAAATTTTTTTTTTAACAATAATAATCAAAAGCAGCAGATCTGCAAGGTCAAATCACGTCGCTGCTTGCGGCGCTGCGGCTTTAGGCTTGTGATTGAATTGATTTAAGTGTGTGTGTGTGTGTGTGTGTGCGTGTGCGTGTGCGTGTGCGTGTGTGTGCGTGCTCCCTCCAGGTCTTCTAGACATAGTGGATGAGTTGGTGCAGCGCTCCAGCCTGGTGTGTCTCCTCCTGTCCAGCCACAGCCAACACTCCCTGCACCCCTCACTGACCACGGTGCAGGGTCACTTCATACAGAGGACCCTCCACATACACCACCCTGACCAGGTACACACACACACACACACACACACACACCCCTCACTGACCACGGTGCAGGGTCACTTCATACAGAGGACCCTCCACATACAGCACCCTGACCAGGTACACACACACACACACACACACACACACACACACACACACACACACACTCACTTCATACTTCATACAGAGGATCCTCCACATACACCACCCTGACCAGGTACACACACACACACACACACACACACAAACCCCTCCCCTCACCCAGTTGCAGGCCACCCACTTCATACAGAGGACCCTCCACATACAGCCACCTGACCAGGTATACACGCGCGCACGCATGTACGCAGGCACGCACACACACTGAACACATCATTGTGAACCGATTTAATTATTATAATTTAGCTTTATTATAATAAATGTATGAAACAGTCCTTAAGATGTCGGTCAGACTAATCTTCTTTAGTTCTATCATAAAACGTAACTAATTCGTACGTGACAGTCAGTGCCTATGTCGTCGCTGTCGGGTTGGAAACCGCACGTCCAAAACTGTTGCTTTAACCCATTCAGGCCCGACGTCGAAATAAATAAATAAAAGTTTTCTAAATCATGACAATTTTCGGAAAAAGATTTGAGGCACATTTTAACAATTTTTCAAAAAATAGCAGACCTACAAGTTCGTAAGTTGCGGCACTCGGTGGCGCGCTATGAGCTTGTAGATCTGCTATTTTTTCAATAGCTATATTATAACAATGTATGTAACCACCAAAAGGGGTTTCCCGCTCAAAATGGGTTAAAGGATTAAAATTCAAAAGCAAAAAAAAGTAGCAGATCTACAAGCCCAAAACGCGTCACTTCGCGTTTCGGCTGTTATTTGCGGAAAAAAAATAAAAAAATCAGAGATGAGAGGTTTCTGTGACTTACAGTATATACTGTACATATAATACTGTACATCTTCCCTCAGACGCAGAGAGCAGAGATCCTGCGCTGCCTGGTGCTGGGGAGGACCGGCCTATCGGAGGAGACCTTACACACTCTGGACCTGGGGACGGTCGCCAAGGAGACGGAGGGTTACGCGCCCCGCGACCTGGCGCTGCTGCTGGAGAGGAGCGTGCACGCCAGTGTGGCGCGCACACAAGGACACGCACACACTGGAGACGGTAAGGAAACCCCCTCCCCCCCTCCCCCTCCCCATATGTGACCAGATTTGACTGAGAGCCTGCCATCGCCACTATTCAATTCAAACTTTATTCAAGACACTCACAGGGGGGTCCATAGGGCAGAACACATAAAACATAAAAAAACACAAAAGTAAACAAACTATAAATAAAATAAACAAAGCATAGAAACAAAGGCTAGAACGCCAGTGGCTCCACAGCTTAGATGATATAGTCTGACAGAGCTCTTAGCAGGGTTAAAAAGTGATGCAATGATGCTGTTCTCAGATCAGGTTTTCGTAGCACAGGCAGGGCAAGTGGGTACATTTATTTCTACAAACATTTGACTGGCACTACACAGCATCTTGGGGCTTTGAGCAGCAGTCTCATGCAGCCATTATACTGTATGCCACTGTCATTTTTTTGCAGGCTGCCCTTTTCGTAGTGTCGCCACAAGTGGGCAGTGTACAGCGGAGTACAATAAGCTTTAAAAAAGTGAGATTTTCACAGGAACAGAGCAGAAATTAAACTTGCGTATGAGTGTGTTGGCTTGAGCATACAGTTTACGCCGCTGTCTAAAGATATCTCTATCATCAGATAGGTCATTTGTTATAAAATGACCTAGATATTTGGTCTCTTTGCATTCTTTTAATGCCATTCCAGACAGGTAGAAATCAGGAAATACCAGCTTACTGTCTTACACTATATTTCCACACTCACTCCAGAGGGCCACTATAGTTCCACACTCACTCCAGAGGGCCACTATAGTTCCACATTCACTCCAGAGAGCCACTATATTTCCACACTCACTCCAGAGGGCCGCAGTCCCTCCCCCTTTCAGAAAAACGAGTGGCCCAGGAAATGAAACCCCAATGCATTCTCCCATCGGCACTTCTTATTTAATTTATTTAAAGACTGTTACGCCGCGGACAAAGCCAACTCGGATCGTGACAAATCATGACAATGAACACAATGTTTTGGGCCGATCAAATAATTTATAAGACGAAAAACAAAACAAATAGTGTTGTCTCCTGACTTTCTTTTCTTCTTTCTAATGATTTGATCGGCCCAAAACATTGTGTTCATTGTCATGATTTGTCACGATCCGAGTTGGCTTTGTCCGCTGCGTTTTGAAAATGTATTTTTGAAAATGTATTATTTGACACACATAATAATAATAATAATTATAAAACTTTATTTGTATAGCACCTTTCATGACCTGAAATGCAGAAGTGCTTTACAGAACAATGGAGAATAAAAGAAAAGCAAGGCAACAACATTAAAAAAAAGCAGTAATGCAATACAGTGAGGACATGAATAACAAAAAATAAAAGATAAATTAAAAGCAATGTTGTAGAAGTGGGTCTTGAGCTGAGCTTTAAAAATGTCTACAGAGGCTGCCTGACGAAGGTACAGTGGGAGCTTGTTCCATGCCGACGGCCCGTAGAAGCAAAAAGCTGCTTCCCCGTATTTTTTAGTTGCCATTTTTTTGTCAAAGTGAGCAGGCCAGCAGTAAGACCTTAGGGGGCGGTTTGGGACATATTTAGGCAGGCAGTCATGTAGGTAGGAAGACCATTGAGAGCTTTATAGACAAGTAAAATAATTTTAATCTTAAAAACAACCGGAAGCCAGTGCAGTGATGCCAAAACTGGAGTAATATGTTCTCTCATCTTAGTTCTAGTTAAAACTCTGGCTGCTGCATTTTGGACAAGTTGTAATCTGTCAGTTGTTTTCTTAGGCAGTCCTGAAAAAAGTGCATTGCAGTAGTCAAGCCGAGAAAAAACAAAGGCGTGGGATTAGCGTTTTTGCATCTTCCAAGGACAAATAGGCTCTGATTCGTGCAATATTTCTAAGGTGAAAAAAGGCAATCTTGGTAACATGATTAATGTGTGAATTAATATGAAATATAACATAAAGCCAGTGTTAAGGTTTAAAGGAGAATTCCATGCTAGAATGCTTTCTTATCTTTCTTAACTTTCTTTGTAGTTGTTACGTCCCCACCAAAGAGGTCCAGGTGTTTTTTTGTGCAAAAACTCCTAATTGGCTATTTCCCCTACCATAAGCCCTCAATGAATTGCATTGCATTGAATGGGAATTGAATGGGGCTATGGGGTGTTATGCTAGTTCGCTTATTTCCATCGAAAGAAGTATTAAAGTGTGAATTAATACTTTCCTAATGAACACACAAAAGATGTGTAGCTGTCAACCCTTTATTTGAAAAAGAAGAAATTGCAGACAGTCTTTTTTACAGAGTAAACATGTTCTGTTACACTTTTATGAATACAACATAAAACAGATAATCTGAACATATAATCAAACTAAGTCATTGAAATACACTATGATGATAATTATGTTAGTCAACACAGAGACAAGTTACAATTGCACCACTAGTCCGTGAATATTAATGAATGTGACATTGTAATTGCAGAAAAATATAACAATATAACAATATGAGAAGCAGCTGCTTCTCATATTGTTATATCAATATCATCAGGTCATTATGCCAGTTGAACATTGATTAAAATAATTGATGTATAGTCCATCATGTTTAATGTATATAGCTGGACTAAACTGAATAATTGACATAATGCCAGAAAAAACACTCAATCATTTAACAGCCTTTTCCTCTTCATGACACGTCTTCATGTGTTTTTGTAGATTAGTCTTTTGACTACAGCCCTTGCCACAAACTGTACACGTAAAGGGTTTTTCCCCTGAATGAGTCCTCATGTGTGCTTTTAGATCACCCTTTCGACTACAGCGCTTGCCACAAACTGTACACGTAAAGGGTTTTTCCCCTGTGTGAGTCATCATGTGTCGTTTTAGATGACACTTTTGACTAAAGCCCTTGCCACAAACTGTACACGTAATGGGCTTTTCCCCTGTGTGAGTCATCATGTGTTGTTTTAGATGCCCAGAATGAATGTAGCTCTTGCCACAAACTGTACACGTAAAGGGCCTTTCCCCTGTATGAGTCCTCATGTGTGCTTTTAGATCACTCTTTTGACTAAAGCCTTTGCCACACACTGTGCAAGCAAATGGCCTTTCCCCTGAATGAACCATTGCATGCTTCTTCAGATTTCCGTTTAGGCTAAACATTTTGCCACAATCTGCACAACTAAAACATGTCTTACCTGTGTGACTCCTCATTGAGTGACTTTCTTTTGGTGATTTGAGGTCATGGAGCAGCTTGTTGCTTAAAGACAAACTCTTTCCTCCCATGTGTTGTGTATTGTGTGATTTCAGTGTGTTTAAACCAGACTGGTCACCTGTGGTCTCATCCCACTCATCACTCTCTTCAGTGATGTCAGATTCAGAACAGTGTGAAGAGAGGAGCTGATCATCACTAGTTGGTTGTGATGTTCCACAGTCCTCTACATCAGATTGTGTTTCCATGCTTTTAGACGAGGTGCTGGCTACAGGTTCTGTTAGCATGTTTTCATCATCTTCATGTTTCACTAATAGTAATGTCTCTGTTGATCCACCATCCTCCTCTGATCTTTGAAGTAACTCATCGTGTTCTCCTTTAATCTGTGGATACTCTGGTTCCTCTTTGATCAGACTGGAGGTTCGCTCCTCTTGTTCTCCTTTAATGTGTGGATACTCTGGTTCCTCTTTGATCAGACTGGAGGTTCTCTCCTCTTGTTCTCCTTTAATCTGTAGAGACTCTGGTTCCTCTTTGCTCAGACTGGAGGTTCTCTCCTCTTGTTCTCCTTTAATCTGTAGAGACTCTGGTTCCTCTTTGATCAGACTGGAGGTTCTCTCCTCCTGTTCTCCTTTAATCTGTAGAGACTCTGGTTCATCTTTGATAAGACTGGAGTTTATCTCCTCCTGTTCTTTTTTAATCTCTTGAGAAACTGGTTCCTCTTTGATAAGACTGGAGGTTCTCTCCTGCTGCTGCTCAGGGAATACCTCCTCTTTACACACAAGGGGGTGTATGGAGTCTAGAAGATACAGAGGAGAAACACATCATTACATGTTTGAACATTAACTCTTGCTGTTAGTTCCATACCTGCCCTAATGTTGTTTTTTTCAGTGTGAAGTGTCATGCAAATGATTTTACTTCAACAATGCTTCATTTCTAAAACAAGTATCTCCTTGTTTCTCAAATGTAAATTATCATTTGCTATACAACCCTATTGCTATCAGATGTATCCTCTGTTGTTTTAGAGTGCAACACGTTTAATGGTAAACATTTAAATAAATTATTCCTTACTACATGATTCTGTTAATGCTAGTTTAACAGTCACACGAACATGAATGAAACTACAACTAGAATACTATTGACTATTATCAATGCAACATTTTCACCATTTAATAAATAATGGTGAAAATAGTAATAGTAGTGAAGGTTTTACCAACCTGCTCTGTGTAGTTTGACGATTGGTTGTAAAACCATATCCAGTAGTCTGCGTTGGCGGTCAGTTTCTTGCTTGATGTGGAAAGCTTCATCCTCGTACTCTGTTAGAATTCTTCCAACGACCCCAAATATCTCTTCAGCAGCAGCAGATAGTCTCTGGTTGACCAAGGACTTCAATGTTTGTAGTAAAGCCATAACTCAAACCGGCCCAAACAAACTGATACTAGATCTTTTTTTACAGAGCAAAAATCTAAAGTACTAAAGTTTAAAGTAGAACCAAAACTAAATGCTTCAGCTAGTGCAGAAAGGAGAAGTTCAGCTCTTAACAACTAGCAGAGATTAAAGTGACTCCAAGCAGAATAAACTCTTGTTAAATACTAACAGAGGGCCCTGATGGTCCAATCAGAGTGAGGGGGCGGTACACAAAACTGGCCAATCACTGCTCCCAACAACAAGGCAATTCAATGAGTTTTATATCAAACATTAAGCAAATTAAACATATCAGATTCAGTAAAACAAATAAAAATAAAGTAAAAGCTGCATTATGTAACTTTACTATTCTATCCCGTATTTGAACCTTGTTGCCTTAATTGAAAACATATTCAGGACACAGAGAAAAATGGAATACATTTAAATAAATTAAATGTCCGTGTAGAATAATAATGACACAATCTCAATGAAAGGCAGGAGCAAACAGGCATGCATGTTTTTAGCTGTGATACAAATAACAATTGTTGCAGAGCTGCAGTTTTCAGGGAGTTTGTTCCAGATATGTTACTCATTAATCTGAATAGTATGTTTTAATTCTAGGGTCATAAAGCAAACCTTTAGCAGGTGACCTTAGAGGTATGAACGGGTGGCACCTACGCAAGACTAAAGACTTGAGTAGCAGCGTTCTGAATGAGCTGCAATCACCTGGTATATATTTAGGGACATCTGTAAAACACTGGTACAGTAGTCAAGACTACTATTGGACATTTTTCTAGATTCCGGTTGGATATGCATATATAATCTGACTTTGACGGTGCTAATGTGTCTGGTTAAAGTTCTGAGGCCATGACTAATTATACCCGAAAAAGACCCGGAATTCTTTGCGCGGCTTCGCTGCGCTCGGCCGCAATTTCCCTCCCACCCTGCATGTCCACAAGTACTATTATTTTGTCATAGTTTTAACCATCATCACAGTATGACTAATTGTCACCATCCCTGCACACAATTGTTAGAAAATGTAGCATTTCTTATTATACACTAGGTCTATCAATGTAGTCACAGGTTAAGTACAATGGACAGTATGCACTCTGTAACATTAGGAGTAGGACTTACTCCTGTCATGTTCAATGTAGACTGTTTCATTTAATTAATACTCCTATCATGTTCCTTATAGTAATAGTTTAGCATGCAGGATGTAAAATGAAGCAGTTCTTGTCACTGTATTGTTCACAGTACAGGTTGAAGGTGAAGCACATGTGTTGTGATGAGCTTTATGTAATGAACACACAAAAGATGTGTAGCTGTCAACCCTTTATTTGAAAAAGAAGAAATTGCGACTACGACTAGAAATAATAATGCACTGGTATTGTACAGTAAAAATAAAATATAAAAAAGTTTCATTCATACCAATTGTTAGATAACATATCCACTCATGTCCACAACTATTATTTTGTCATAGTTTTAACCATCATCACAGTATGACTATGGGATGTGTCACCATCCTTGCACACAATAGAAAATGAAGCATTTCTTATTATACACTAGATCTACATGTAGTCACAGGTTAAGTACAATGGACAGTATGCACTCTGTAACATTAGGACTTACTCCCGTCGTGTTCAATGTAGAAAGTTCAAGTAAAATATGTGTAGACTGTTTAATTGAATTAATACTTTCCTAATGAACACACACCGTGAATATTAATTAATGTGACATTGTATTTGCAGAAAAATATAACAATATGAGAAGCAGCTGCTTCTCATATTTTCCCTATCTGAAGAAGGGAAAAAACACTCATCATTTAACAGCCTTTTCCTCTTTATGACACGTCTTCATGTGTGTTTTTAGAGCACTCTTTTGACTAAAGCCCTTGCCACAAACTGTACACGTAAATGGCTTTTCCCCTGTATGAGTCATCATGTGTACTTTTAATGCCCCATTATGAATACAGCCCTTTCCACAAACTGTGCAGGTAAAGGGCTTTTCCCCTGAATGAGTCATCATGTGTAATTTTAGATGACCCTCTTGACTAAAGCCCTTGCCACAAACTGTACATGTAAAGGGTTTTTCCCCTGTATGAGTCCTCATGTGTGCTTTTAGATGACCCTTTCGACTACAGCCCTTGCCACAAACTGTACACGTAAAGGGCTTTTCCCCTGTGTGAGTCTTCATGTGTACATTTAAATTCCCAGTATTAATGCAGCCCTTGCCACAAACTGTACACGTAAAGGGTTTTTCCCCTGTATGAGTCCTCATGTGTACATTTAAATCCCCATTTTTAATACAGCCCTTGCCACAAACTGTACACATAAAGGGCCTTTCCCCTGTATGAATCATCATGTGTACTTTTAAATCCCCATTATGAATACAGCCCTTGCCACAAACTGTACACATAAAGGGCTTTTCCCCTGAATGAGTCATCATGTGTAATTTTAGATGACCCTCTTGACTAAAGCCCTTGCCACAAACTGTACATGTAAATGGTTTTTCCCCTGTATGAGTCCTCATGTGTGCTTTTAGATGACCCTTTCGACTACAGCCCTTGCCACAAACTGTACACGTGAAGGGCCTTTCCCCTGTATGAGTCCTCATATGTACATTTAACTCCCCAGTGTGACGGCACCCCTTGCCACAAACTGTACACATAAAGGGCCTTTCCCCTGTGTGAGTCATTATGTGTGCTTTTAGATAACTCTTTTGACTATAGCCTTTGCCACACACTGTGCAAGCAAATGGCATTTCCCCTGAATGAACCATTGCATGCTTGTTCAGATGTCCCTTGTGATTAAACATTTTGCCACAATCTGTACAACTAAAACATTTCTTACCTGTGTGACTCCTCGTGGAGTGACTTTTTGGTGATTTGAGGTCATGGAGCACCTTCTTGCTCAAAGACAAACTATGTCCTCCCATGTGTTGTGTATTGTGAGATTTCAGTGTGTTTACACCAGACTGGTCATCCGTGGTCTCATCCCACTCATCACTGTCTTCAGTGATGTCAGATTCAGAACAGTGTGAAGAGAGGAGCTGATCATCACTAGTTGGTTGTGATGGTCCACAGTCCTCTACATCAGATTGTGTTTCCATGCTTTTAGATGAGGTGCTGGCTACAGGTTCTGTTAGCATGTTTTCACCATCTTCATGTTTCACTAATAGTAATGTCTCTGTTGATCCACCATCCTCCTCTGATCTTTGAAGTAACTCATCGTGTTCCCCTTTAATCTGTGGATACTCTGGTTCCTCTTTGATCAGACTGGAGGTTCTCTCCTCTTGTTCTCCTTTAATCTGTAGAGACTCTGGTTCATCTTTGATAAAACTGGAGGATCTCTCCTCCTGTTCTTCTTTAATCTGAGGAGGCTCTGGATCCTCTTGGACCAGACTGGAGGTTCTCTCCTGCTGCTCAGTGAATACCTCCTCTTTACACACAAGGTGGTGTGTGGAGTCTAGACAGAGGAGAAGAGAAACACATTATTACATGATTCCAGTGTGAAGTGTCACACAATTTATTACTTCAACAATGCTTCATTTCTAAAACAAGCCTCTATCTGTTCCTAAAATATAATTTATAATTTGCTACAACCTATTGATATATCCACAGAGAATGTTTTTGAATGCAAGTGTAACCCTAATGTGAATGGATTGATGGAGTCTCTTCCATCCATGTTCAAACATGTTCAAGCCTGGTGTTAACATAGTAAACACCAGGCTTAGTAAAGGTTAACATAGTAAAGGTTTTACCAACCTGCTCTGTGTAGTTTGACGATTGGTTGTAAAACCATATCCAGTAGTCTGCGTTGGCGGTCAGTTTCTTGCTTGATGTGGAAAGCTTCATCCTCGTACTCTGTTAGAATTCTTCCAACAACCCCAAATATCTCGTCCGCAGCAGCAGATAGTCTCTGGTTGACCAAGGACTTCAATGTTTGTAGTAAAGCCATAACTCAAACCGGCCCAAACAAACTGATACTAGATCTATTTTTAAAGAGCGAAAATAAAGTACTAAAGTTTAAAGTAGAACCAAAACGAAATGCTTCAGCTAGTGTAGAAAGGAGAAGTTCAGCTCTTAACAACTAGCAGAGATTAAAGTGACTCCAAGCAGAAGAAACTCTTGTTAAATACTAACAGAGGGCCCTGATGGTCCAATCAGAGTGAGGGGGCGGTACACAAATCACTGCTCCCAACAACAAGGCAATTCAATGAGTTTTATATCAAACATTAAGCACATTAAACATTATATCAGATTCAGTAAAACAAATAAAAATAAAGTAAAAGCTGCATTATGTAACTTTACTATTCTATCCCGTATTTGAACCTTGTTGCCTTAAATAACATATTCAGGACACAGAGCAAAATGGAACACATTTAAATAAATTAAATGTCAGTGTAGAATAATAATGACACAATCTCAATGAAAGGCAGCAGCAAACAGGCATGCATGTTTTTAGCTGTGATAAAAATAACAGAGTTGTTGCAGAGCTGCAGTTTTCAGGGAGTTTGTCCCAGATATGTTACACATTAATCTGAATACTATGTTTTAATTCTAGGGTCATAAAGCAAACCTTTAGCAGGTGACCTTAGAGGTATGAACGGGTGGCACCTACACAAGACTAAAGACTTGAGTAGCAGCGTTCTGAATGAGCTGCAATCACCTGGTATATATTTAGGGACATCTGTAAAACACTGGTACAGTAGTCAAGACTACTATTGGACATTTTTCTAGATTCCAGTTGGATATGCATATATAATCTGACTTTGACGGTGCTAATGTGTCTGGTTAAAGTTCTGAGGCCATGACTAATTATACCCGAATAAGACCTGGAATTCTTCAATTTCCCTCCCACCCTGCATGTCCACAAGTACTATTATTTTGTCATAGTTTTAACCATCATCACAGTATGACTAAATGTCACCATCCTTGCACACAATTGTTAGAAAATGTAGCATTTCTTATTATACACTAGGTCTATCAATGTAGTCACAGGTTAAGTACAATGGACAGTATGCACTCTGTAACATTAGGAGTAGGACTTACTCCTGTCATGTTCAATGTAGACTGTTTCATTTAATTAATACTCCTATCATGTTCCTTATAGTAATAGTTTGGCATGCAGGATGTAAAATGAAGCTGTTCTTGTCACTGTATTGTTCACAGTACAAGTTGAAGGTGAAGCACATGTGTTGTGATGAGCTTTCTGTAATGAACACACCAAAGATGTGTAGCTGTCAACCCTTTATTTGAAAAAGAAGAAATTGCAGACAGTCTTTTTTTACAGAGTAAATATGTTCTGTTACAATTTTATGAAGACAACATAATACAGATAATCTAAACATATATAATCAAACTAAGTCATTGAAATACACTATGATGATAATTATGTTAGTCAACACATGTCAACAGAGATATGTTACAATTGCACCACTAGTCCGTGAATATTAATGAATGTGACATTGTAATTGCTGAATAATTCTTCAGGAATTACAATATAACAATATGAGAAGCAGCTGCTTCTCATATTGTTATATCAAAAAATATTCAGGTTTTCAATTCAAATATAGCAAAAATAGCTGATCTACAAGCTCAAAGCGCGTCACATTGCGACGCGTTTGGAGCTCGTCGATTGGTTATTTTTTACTACGTCGGTAATATGCACTGTGGCTGTGTGGAAATATATTGGCCCTCTCTCCATCGTCAAAGATACCCAATAGACTCAATAGTCCATCATATCAAGACTAACTGGAAAATAAGCATGGAGAGAAAATCGAGCCTGTCTTGCATTTAAAGGGCATTTGTTTGGGAAACAAGAAACACTTTTTCCTTGTGTAATTATGTGTTTTTAGATATTGTAGTATTTCAAAGTGCCAATGATGTCATGGACACTGGTCTCACTTCCTTCCTGAAGTTCCTTCCTTCCTTCTCCACAAGTGCAGCAAAGCATTATGGTCATTGTAGTAATCCACCAGTGTCCATGACGTCACAGACACTTTGAAATACTAAAATGTCTAAAAGCACAAATTTCCCACATAAACCCACCAGGAAAGATATGGTTGCAAAAGGGCTGATGTGGCCCTTTAAACATGCATGTGTGAAATGTCTATTTGACCATGAGAGAATGACTTCATACAATGACTATTGCTGTGTGCAGTGGGTGTGGTGAATTTAGGATTAGGAATGTGACAAATAGCTCAAGTTGCTTTAGTCACCTAACAGATGTTGTCACAGGGATGCTAAGTATTTTCCAGTCTAAATGATTTAAATGCAAATGATTCCCAATCCTATATATACAATACATGTAAAAGGATCACATGCAAATTGGTTGGTCGATCCATTCAGCAACCATTATCACCTGTCCATTAACAATGAGACAGACATGCTCCTAAACATTCCACAACATTCACAACCCATTTATTCTAACACGGTAGATAAAGCTGGGATTCCTGTATCCTACTACTAGAAATAATAATGCACTGGTATTGTACAGTAAAAATAAAAAGTTTCATTCATACCAATTGTTAGATAACATATCCACTCATGTCCACAACTATTATTTTGTCATAGTTTTAACCATCATCACAGTATGACTATGGGATGTGTCACCATCCTTGCACACAATAGAAAATGAAGCATTTCTTATTATACACTAGATCTACATGTAGTCACAGGTTAAGTACAATGGACAGTATGCACTCTGTAACATTAGGACTTACTCCTGTCGTGTTCAATGTAGAAAGTTCAAGTAAAATATGTGTAGACTGTTTAATTGAATTAATACTTTCCTAATAAACACACAAAAGATGTGTAGCTGTCAACCCTTTATTTGAAAAAGAAGAAATTGCGTACAGTCTTTTTTACAGAGTAAACATGTTCTGTTACACTTATGAATACAACATAAAACAGATCATCTAAACATATAATCAAACTAAGTCATTGAAATACACTATGATGATAATTATGTTAGTCAACACAGAGACAAGTTACAATTGCACCACTAGTCTGAATATTAATTAATGTGACATTGTATTTGCAGAAAAATATAACAATATAACAATATGAGAATATTGTTATATCAATATCAGCAGGTCATTATGCCAGTTGAACATTGATTAAAATAATTGATGTATAGTCCATCATGTTATGTTATGTATATAGCTGGACTAAACTGAATAATTGACATAATGCCTTATCTGAAGAAGAAAAAAACACTCATCATTTAACAGTTTTCCTCTTTATGACACGTCTTCATGTGTTTTTGTAGATGAGTCTTTTGACTACAGCCCTTGCCACAAACTGTACACGTAACAGGCTTTTCCCCTGTGTGAGTCATCATGTGTCGTTTTAGATCACACTTTTGACTAAAGCCCTTGCCACAAACTGTACACGAAACGGGCTTTTCCCCTGTGTGTGTCCTCATGTGTTGTTTTAGATGCCCATTATGAAGACAGCCCTTGCCACAAACTGTACACGTAAAGGGCTGTTCCCCTGAATGAGTCATCATGTGTGATTTTAGATGACCCTCTTGAGTGCAGCTCTTGCCACAAACTGTACACGTAAAGGGCCTTTCCCCTGTATGAGTCCTCATGTGTCGTTTTAGATCACCCTTTTGACTACATTATTTGCCACAAACTGTACATGTAAAGGGCTTTTCCCCTGTGTGAGTCATCATGTGTTGTTTTAGATTCCCAGTATGAAGACAGCCCTTGCCACAAACTGTACACGTAAAGGGCTTTTCCCCTGTATGAGTCCTCATGTGTGCTTTTAGATCACCCTTTTGACTAAAGCCTTTGCCACACACTGTGCAAGCAAATGGCCTTTCCCCTGAATGAACCATTGTATGCTTTTTCAGATTTCCCTTTAGGCTAAACATTTTGCCACAATCTGCACAACTAAAACATTTCTTACCTGTGTGACTCCTCATTGAGTGACTTTCTTTTGGTGATTTGAGGTCTTGGAGAAGCTTATTTCCTCCCATGTGTTGTGTATTGTGCGATTTCAGTGTGTTTAAACTAGACTGGTCATCCATGGTCTCATCCCACTCATCACTGTCTTCAGTGATGTCAGCTTCAGAACAGTGTGAAGTGAGGAGCTGATCATCACTAGTTGGTTTTGATGGTCCACAGTCCTCTACATCAGCTTGTGTTTCCATGCTTTTAGATGAGGTGCTGGCTACAGGTTCTGTTAGCATGTTTTCATCATCTTCATGTTTTACTAATAGTAATGTCTCTGTTGATCCACCGTCCTCCTCTGACCTTTGAAGTAACTCATCGTGTTCTCCTTTAATCTGTGGATACTCTGGTTCCTCTTTGATCAGACTGGAGGTTCTCTCCTCTTGTTCTCCTTTAATCTGGGGAGACTCTGGTTCCTCTTTGATCAGACTGGAGGTTCTCTCTTGTTCTCCTTTAATCTGTAGAGACTCTGGTTCATCTTTGATAAGACTGGAGTTTATCTCCTCCTGTTCTTTTTTAATCTGTTGAGAAACTGGTTCCTCTTTGATAAGACTGGAGGTTATCTCCTGCTGCTGCTCAGGGAATACCTCCTCTTTACACACAAGGGGGTGTATGGAGTCTAGACAGAAGATACAGAGGAGAAACACATCATTACATGTTTGAACATGAACTCTTGCTGTTAGTTCCATACCTGCCCTAATGTTGTTTCTTTTCAGTGTGAAGTGTCATGCAAATGATTTTACTTCAACAATGCTTCATTTCTAAAACAAGTATCTCCTTGTTTCTCAAATGTAAATTATCATTTGCTATACAACCCTATTGCTATCAGATGTATCCTCTGTTGTTTTAGAGTGCAACACGTTTAATGGTAAACATTTAAATATATTATTCCTTACTACATGATTCTGTTAATGCTAGTTTAACAGTCACACGAACTTGAATGGGGGAAACTACAACTAGAATACTATTGACTATTATCAATGCAACATTTTCACCATTTAATAAATAATGGTGAAAATAGTAATAGTAGTGAAGGTTTTACCAACCTGCTCTGTGTAGTTTGACGATTGGTTGTAAAACCATATCCAGTAGTCTGCGTTGGCGGTCAGTTTCTTGCTTGATGTGGAAAGCTTCATCCTCGTACTCTGTTAGAATTCTTCCAACGACCCCAAATATCTCTTCAGCAGCAGCAGATAGTCTCTGGTTGACCAAGGACTTCAATGTTTGTAGTAAAGCCATAACTCAAACCGGCCCAAACAAACTGATACTAGATCTATTTTTAAAGAGCGAAAATCTAAAGTACTAAAGTTTAAAGTAGAACCAAAACGAAATGCTTCAGTTAGTGTAGAAAGGAGAAGTTCAGCTCTTAACAACTAGCAGAGATTAAAGTGACTCCAAGCAGAAGAAACTCTTGTTAAATACTAACAGAGGGCCCTGATGGTCCAATCAGAGTGAGGGGGCGGTACACAAAACTGGCCAATCACTGCTCCCAACAACAAGGCAATTCAATGAGTTTTATATCAAACATTAAGCAAATTAAACATAACAGATTCAGTAAAACAAATAATAGTAAAAGCTGCATTATGTAACTTTCCTATTCTACCTATATATATTAAATGTCAGTGTAGAATAATAATGACACAATCTCAATGAAAGGCAGCAGCAAACAGGTATGCATGTTTTTAGCTGTGATAAAAATAACAATTGTTGCAGAGCTGCAGTTTTCAGGGAGTTTGTTCCAGATATGTTACACATTAATCTGAATAGTATGTTTTAATTCTATGGTCATAAAGCAAACCTTTACCAGGTGACCTTAGAGGTATGAACAGGTGGCACCTACGCAAGACTAAAGACTTGAGTAGCAGCGTTCTGAATGAGCTGCAATCACCTGGTATATTTTTAGGGACATCTGTAAAACACTGGTACAGTAGTCGACTACTTTTGGACATTTTTCTAGATTCCGGTTGGATATGCATATATAATCTGACTTTGACGGTGCTAATGTGTCTGGTTAAAGTTCTGAGGCCATGATTAATTATACCAGAAAAAGACCCGGAATTCTTTGCGCGGCTTCGCTGCGCTCGGCCGCAATTTCCCTCCCACCCTGCATGTCCACAAGTACTATTATTTTGTCATAGTTTTAACCATCATCACAGTATGACTAAGTGTCACCATCCTTGCACACAATTGTTAGAAAATGTAGCATTTCTTATTATACACTAGGTCTATCAATGTAGTCACAGGTTAAGTACAATGGACAGTATGCACTCTGTAACATTAGGAGTAGGACTTACTCCTGTCATGTTCAATGTAGACTGTTTCATTTAATTAATACTCCTATCATGTTCCTTATAGTAATAGTTTAGCATGCAGGATGTAAAATGAAGCAGTTCTTGTCACAGTACAAGTTGAAGGTGAAGCACATGTGTGTGATGAGCTTTCTGTAATGAACACACAAAAGACGTGTAGCTGTCAACCCTTTATTTGAAAAAGAAGAAATTGCAGACAGTCTTTTTTTACAGAGTAAATATGTTCTGTCACTCCAGAGGGCCGCAGTCCCTCCCCCTTTCAGAAAAACGAGTGGCCCAGGAAATGAAACCCCAATGCATTCTCCCATCGGCACTTCTTATTTAATTTATTTAAAGACTTACGCCGCGGACAAAGCCAACTCGGATCGTGACAAATCATGACAATGAACACAATGTTTTGGGCCGATCAAATCATTTATAAGACGAAAAACAAAACAAATAGTGTTGTCTCCTGACTTTCTTTTCTTCTTTCTAATGATTTGATCGGCCCAAAACATTGTGTTCATTGTCATGATTTGTCACGATCCGAGTTGGCTTTGTCCGCGGCGTTTTGAAAATGTATTTTTGAAAATGTATTATTTGACACGCATAATAATAATAATAATTATAAAACTTTATTTGTATAGCACCTTTCATGACCTGAAATGCAGAAGTGCTTTACAGAACAATGGAGAATAAAAGAAAAGCAAGGCAACAACATTAAAAAAAAGCAGTAATGCAATACAGTGAGGACATGAATAACAAAAAATAAAAGATAAATTAAAAGCAATGTTGTAGAAGTGGGTCTTGAGCTGAGCTTTAAAAATGTCTACAGAGGCTGCCTGACGAAGGTACAGTGGGAGCTTGTTCCATGCCGACGGCCCGTAGAAGCAAAAAGCTGCTTCCCCGTATTTTTTAGTTGCCATTTTTTTGTCAAAGCGAGCAGGCCAGCAGTAAGACCTTAGGGGGCGGTTTGGGACATATTTAGGCAGGCAGTCATGTAGGTAGGAAGACCATTGAGAGCTTTATAGACAAGTAAATTAATTTTAATCTTAAAAACAACCGGAAGCCAGTGCAGTGATGCCAAAACTGGAGTAATATGTTCTCTCATCTTAGTTCTAGTTAAAACTCTGGCTGCTGCATTTTGGACAAGTTGTAATCTGTCAGTTGTTTTCTTAGGCAGTCCTGAAAAAAGTGCATTGCAGTAGTCAAGCCGAGAAAAAACAAAGGCGTGGATTAGCGTTTTTGCATCTTCCAAGGACAAATAGGCTCTGATTCGTGCAATATTTCTAAGGTGAAAAAAGGCAATCTTGGTAACATGATTAATGTGTGAATTAATATGAAATATAACATAAAGCCAGTGTTAAGGTTTAAAGGAGAATTCCATGCTAGAATGCTTTCTTATCTTTCTTACCTTTCTTTGTAGTTGTTACGTCCCCACCAAAGAGGTCCAGGTGTTTTTTTGTGCAAAAACTCCTAATTGGCTATTTCCCCTACCATAAGCCCTCAATGAATTGCATTGAATGGGAATTGAATGGGGCTATGGGGTGTTCGCTTATTTCCATCGAAAGAAGTATTAAAGTGTGAATTAATACTTTCCTAATGAACACACAAAAGATGTGTAGCTGTCAACCCTTTATTTGAAAAAGAAGAAATTGCGGACAGTCTTTTTTACAGAGTAAACATGTTCTGTTACACTTTTATGAATACAACATAAAACAGATAATCTAAACATATAATCAAACTAAGTCATTGAAATACACTATGATGATAATTATGTTAGTCAACACAGACAAGTTACAATTGCACCACTAGTCCGTGAATATTAATGAATGTGACATTGTAATTGCAGAAAAATATAACAATATAACAATATGAGAAGCAGCTGCTTCTCATATTGTTATATCAATATCAGCAGGTCATTATGCCAGTTGAACATTGATTAAAATAATTGATGTATAGTCCATCATGTTTAATGTATATAGCTGGACTAAACTGAATAATTGACATAATGCCAGAAAAAACACTCAATCATTTAACAGCCTTTTCCTCTTCATGACACGTCTTCATGTGTTTTTGTAGATTAGTCTTTTGACTACAGCCCTTGCCACAAACTGTACACGTAAAGGGTTTTTCCCCTGTATGAGTCCTCATGTGTGCTTTTAGATCACCCTTTCGACTACAGCGCTTGCCACAAACTGTACACGTAAAGGGTTTTTCCCCTGTGTGAGTCATCATGTGTCGTTTTAGATGACACTTTTGACCAAAGCCCTTGCCACAAACTGTACACGTAATGGGCTTTTCCCCTGTGTGAGTCATCATGTGTTGTTTTAGATGCCCAGAATGAATGTAGCTCTTGCCACAAACTGTACACGTAAAGGGCCTTTCCCCTGTATGAGTCCTCATGTGTGCTTTTAGATCACTCTTTTGACTAAAGCCTTTGCCACACACTGTGCAAGCAAATGGCCTTTCCCCTGAATGAACCATTGCATGCTTCTTCAGATTTCCGTTTAGGCTAAACATTTTGCCACAATCTGCACAACTAAAACATTTCTTACCTGTGTGACTCCTCATTGAGTGACTTTCTTTTGGTGATTTGAGGTCATGGAGCAGCTTGTTGCTTAAAGACAAACTCTTTCCTCCCATGTGTTGTGTATTGTGTGATTTCAGTGTGTTTAAACCAGACTGGTCACCTGTGGTCTCATCCCACTCATCACTCTCTTCAGTGATGTCAGATTCAGAACAGTGTGAAGAGAGGAGCTGATCATCACTAGTTGGTTGTGATGTTCCACAGTCCTCTACATCAGATTGTGTTTCCATGCTTTTAGACGAGGTGCTGGCTACAGGTTCTGTTAGCATGTTTTCATCATCTTCATGTTTCACTAATAGTAATGTCTCTGTTGATCCACCATCCTCCTCTGATCTTTGAAGTAACTCATCGTGTTCTCCTTTAATCTGTGGATACTCTGGTTCCTCTTTGATCAGACTGGAGGTTCGCTCCTCTTGTTCTCCTTTAATGTGTGGATACTCTGGTTCCTCTTTGATCAGACTGGAGGTTCTCTCCTCTTGTTCTCCTTTAATCTGTAGAGACTCTGGTTCCTCTTTGCTCAGACTGGAGGTTCTCTCCTCTTGTTCTCCTTTAATCTGTAGAGACTCTGGTTCCTCTTTGATCAGACTGGAGGTTCTCTCCTCCTGTTCTCCTTTAATCTGTAGAGACTCTGGTTCATCTTTGATAAGACTGGAGTTTATCTCCTCCTGTTCTTTTTTAATCTCTTGAGAAACTGGTTCCTCTTTGATAAGACTGGAGGTTCTCTCCTGCTGCTGCTCAGGGAATACCTCCTCTTTACACACAAGGGGGTGTATAGAGTCTAGAAGATACAGAGGAGAAACACATCATTACATGTTTGAACATTAACTCTTGCTGTTAGTTCCATACCTGCCCTAATGTTGTTTTTTTCAGTGTGAAGTGTCATGCAAATGATTTTACTTCAACAATGCTTCATTTCTAAAACAAGTATCTCCTTGTTTCTCAAATGTAAATTATCATTTGCTGTTGTTTTAGAGTGCAACACGTTTAATGGTAAACATTTAAATAAATTATTCCTTACTACATGATTCTGTTAATGCTAGTTTAACAGTCACACGAACATGAATGAAACTACAACTAGAATACTATTGACTATTATCAATGCAACATTTTCACCATTTAATAAATAATGGTGAAAATAGTAATAGTAGTGAAGGTTTTACCAACCTGCTCTGTGTAGTTTGACGATTGGTTGTAAAACCATATCCAGTAGTCTGCGTTGGCGGTCAGTTTCTTGCTTGATGTGGAAAGCTTCATCCTCGTACTCTGTTAGAATTCTTCCAACGACCCCAAATATCTCTTCAGCAGCAGCAGATAGTCTCTGGTTGACCAAGGACTTCAATGTTTGTAGTAAAGCCATAACTCAAACCGGCCCAAACAAACTGATACTAGATCTATTTTTAAAGAGCGAAAATCTACTAAAGTACTAAAGTTTAAAGTAGAACCAAAACGAAATGCTTCAGTTAGTGTAGAAAGGAGAAGTTCAGCTCTTAACAACTAGCAGAGATTCAAGTGACTCCAAGCAGAAGAAACTCTTGTTAAATACTAACAGAGGGCCCTGATGGTCCAATCAGAGTGAGGGGGCGGTACACAAAACTGGCCAATCACTGCTCCCAACAACAAGGCAATTCAATGAGTTTTATATCAAACATTAAGCAAATTAAATGTATCAGATTCAGTAAAACAAATAAAAGTAAAAGCTGCATTATGTAACTTTCCTATTCTACCTATCTATATTAAATGTCAGTGTAGAATAATAATGACACAATCTAAATGAAAGGCAGCAGCAAACAGGCATGCATGTTTTTAGCTGTGATAAAAATAACAATTGTTGCAGAGCTGCAGTTTTCAGGGAGTTTGTTCCAGATATGTTACACATTAATCTGAATACTATGTTTTAATCCTATGGTCATAAAGCAAACCTTTACCAGGTGACCTTAGAGGTATGAACAGGTGGCACCTACGCAAGACTAAAGACTTGAGTAGCAGCGTTCTGAATGAGCTGCAATCACCTGGTATATTTTTAGGGACATCTGTAAAACACTGGTACAGTAGTCGACTACTATTGGACATTTTTCTAGATTCCGGTTGGATATGCATATATAATCTGACTTTGACGGTGCTAATGTGTCTGGTTAAAGTTCTGAGGCCATGACTAATTATACCAGAAAAAGACCCGGAATTCTTTGCGCGGCTTTGCTGCGCTCGGCCGCAATTTCCCTCCCACCCTGCATGTCCACAAGTACTATTATTTTGTCATAGTTTTAACCATCATCACAGTATGACTAAGTGTCACCATCCTTGCACACAATTGTTAGAAAATGTAGCATTTCTTATTATACACTAGGTCTATCAATGTAGTCACAGGTTAAGTACAATGGACAGTATGCACTCTGTAACATTAGGAGTAGGACTTACTCCTGTCATATTCAATGTAGACTGTTTCATTTAATTAATACTCCTATCATGTTCCTTATAGTAATAGTTTAGCATGCAGGATGTAAAATGAAGCAGTTCTTGTCACAGTACAAGTTGAAGGTGAAGCACATGTGTGTGATGAGCTTTCTGTAATGAACACACAAAAGACGTGTAGCTGTCAACCCTTTATTTGAAAAAGAAGAAATTGCAGACAGTCTTTTTTTACAGAGTAAATATGTTCCGTTACAATTTTATGAAGACAACACAATACAGATAATCTAAACATATATAATCAAACTAAGTCATTGAAATACACTATGATGATAATTATGTTAGTCAACACATGTCAACAGAGATATGTTACAATTGCACCACTAGTCCGTGAATATTAATGAATGTGGGCAAACACTAGTGTTTGCCCACATTCTTCAGCAATTACGATATATCAATATGAGAAGCAGCTGCTTCTCATATTGTTATATCAAAAGCTATTCAGGTTCTGCACATCACTTTTAACTTGATATAATGGACTCAATAGTCCATCGTATCAAGACTAACTGGAAAATAAGCATGGAGAGAAAATTTGTTTGGGAAACAAGAAACACTTTTTTCGTGTGCAATATGTGTTTTTAGATATTGTAGTATTTCAAAGTGCCAATAATGTCATGGACACTGGTCTCACTTCCTTCCTGAAGTTCCTTCCTTCCTTCTCCACAAGTGCAGCATTATGGTCATTGTAGTAATCCACCAGTGTCCATGACGTCACAGACACTTTGAAATACTAAAATGTCTAAAAGCACAAATTTAAACCCCCCAGGAAAGATATGGTTGCAAAAGGGCTGAAGTGGCCCTTTAAACATGCATGTGTGAAATGTCTATTTGACCATGAGAGGATGACTTCATACAATGACTATTGCTGTGTGCAGTGGGTGTGGTGAATTTAGGATTAGGAATGTGACAAATAGCTCAAGTTGCTTTTGTCACCTATCGGATGTTGTCACAGGGATGCTAAGTATTTTCCAGTCTAAATTATTTAAATGCAAATGATTCCCAATCTGTAAAAGGATCACATGCAAATTGGTTGGTCGATCCATTCAGCAACAGGGTTACACACCCTAACCCCTTATCACCTGTCCATTAACAATGGGACAGACATGCTCCTAAACATTCCACAACATCCAAAACCCATTTATTCTAACACGGTAGATAAAGGTGGGATTCCCGTATCCTACGACTAGAAATAACAATGCACTGGTATTGTACAGTAAAAATAAAATATAAAAAAGTTTCATTCATACCAATTGTTAGATAACATATCAACTCACGTCCACAACTATTATTTTGTCATAACCATCATCACAGTATGACTATGGGATGTGTCACCATCCTTGCACACAATAGAAAATGAAGCATTTCTTATTATACACTAGATCTACATGTAGTCACAGGTTAAGTACAATGGACAGTATGCACTCTGTAACATTAGGACTTACTCCTGTCATGTTCAATGTAGAAAGTCCAAGTAAAATATGTGTAGACTGTTTAATTTAATTAATACTTTCCTAATGAACACACAAAATATGTGTAGACTGTTTAATTTAATTAATACTTTCCTAATGAACACACAAAATATGTGTAGCTGTCAACCCTTTATTTGAAAAAGAAGAAATTTCGGACAGTCTTTTTTACAGAGTAAACATGTTCTGTTACACTTTTATGAATACAACATAAAACAGATAATCTAAACATATAATCAAACTAAGTCATTGAAATACACTATGATGACACAGAGACAAGTTACAATTGCACCACTAGTCCGTGAATATTAATTAATGTGACATTGTATTTGCAGAAAAATATAACAATATGAGAAGCAGCTGCTTCTCATATTGTTATATCAATATCAGCAGGTCATTATGCCAGTTGAACATTGATTAAAATAATTGATGTATAGTCCATCATGTTTAATGTATATAGCTGGACTAAACTGAATAATTTACATAATGCCTTATCTGAAGAAGAAAAAAACACTCATCATTTAACAGCCTTTTCCTCTTTATGACACATCTTCATGTGTTTTTGTAGATTAGTCTTTTGACTACAGCCCTTGCCACAAACTGTACACGTAAAGGGTTTTTCCCCTGTATGAGTCCTCATGTGTACTTTTAAATCCCCATTATGAATACATCCCTTGCCACAAACTGTACATGTAAATGGATTTTCCCCTGTATGAGTCCTCATGTGTACTTTTAAATCCCCATTATGAGTACAGCCCTTGCCACAAACTGTACACGTAAAGGGTTTTTCCCCTGTGTGAGTCATCATGTGTTGTTTTAGATTCCCAGTATGACTAAAGCCCTTGCCACAAACTGTACACGTAAAGGGCTTTTCCCCTGTGTGAGTCATCATGTGTTGTTTTAAATTCCCAGTATGAAGACAGCCCTTGCCACAAACTGTACACGTAAAGGGCTTTTCCCCTGTGTGAGTCATCATGTGTCGTTTTAGATTCCCAGTATGAAGACAGCCCTTGCCACAAACTGTACACGTGAAGGGCTTTTCCCCTGTGTGAGTCATCATGTGTGCTTTTAGATGACCCTCTTGAATGCAGCCCTTGCCACAAACTGTACACATAAAGGGCCTTTCCCCTGTATGAGTCCTCATGTGTCGTTTTAGATCACCCTTTTGACTACAGCCCTTGCCACAAACTGTACATGTAAAGGGAGTTCCGCCTGAATGAATAATTGCATGCTTCTTCAGATTTATCTTTAGGCTAAACATTTTGCCACAATCTGCACAACTAAAACATTTCTTACCTGTGTGACTCCTCATTGAGTGACTTTCTTTTGGTGATTTGAGGTCATGGAGCAGCTTGTTGCTTAAAGACAAACTATTTCCTCCCATGTGTTGTGTATTGTGTGATTTCAGTGTGTTTAAACCAGACTGGTCACCTGTGGTCTCATCCCACTCATCACTGTCTTCAGTGATGTCAGATTCAGAACAGTGTGAAGAGAGGAGCTGATCATCACTAGTTGGTTGTGATGGTCCACAGTCCTCTACATCAGATTGTGTTTCCATGCTTTTAGACGAGGTGCTGGCTACAGGTTCTGTTAGCATGTTTTCATCATCTTCATGTTTCACTAATAGTAATGTCTCTGTTGATCCACCGTCCTCTTCTGATCTTTGAAGTAGCTCATCGTGTTCCCCTTTAATCTGTGGATACTCTGGTTCCTCTTTGATCAGACTGGAGGTTCGCTCCTCTTGTTCTCCTTTAATCTGTAGAGACTCTGGTTCCTCTTTGATAAGACTGGCGGTTATCTCCTCCTGTTCTCCTTTAATCTGTAGAGACTCCGGTTCATCTTTGATAAGACTGGAGTTTATCTCCTCCTGTTCTTTTTTAATCTGTTGAGAAACTGGTTCCTCTTTGATAAGACTGGAGGTTCTCTCCTGCTGCTGCTCAGGGAATACCTCCTCTTTACACACAAGGGGGTGTATGGAGTCTAGACAGAAGATACAGAGGAGAAACACATCATTACATGTTTGAACATGAACTCTTGCTGTTAGTTCCATACCTGCCCTAATGTTGTTTCAGTGTGAAGTGTCATGCAAATGATTTTACTTCAACAATGCTTCGTTTCTAAAACAAGTATCTCCTTGTTTCTCAAATGTAAATTACCATTTGCTTTACAACCATATTGCTATCAGATGTATCCTCTGTTGTTTTAGAGTCCCTTTACGGTGCTAATGTGTCTGGTTAAAGTTCTGAGGCCATGACTAATTATACCCGAAAAAGACCCGGAATTCTTCGCGCGGCTTTGCTGCGCTCGGCCGCAATTTCCCTCCCACCCTGCATGTCCACAAGTACTATTATTTTGTCATAGTTTTAACCATCATCACAGTATGACTAAGTGTCACCATCCTTGCACACAATTGTTAGAAAATGTAGCATTTCTTATTATACACTAGGTCTATCAATGTAGTCACAGGTTAAGTAAGACGCGCAAACGCGGAAAGCGAACGCAGCTTGTACATATTTGGGTTTTTTTAATAATTGACATAATGCCTTATCTGAAGAAGGAAAAAACACTCATCATTTAACAGCCTTTTCCTCTTTATGACACGTCTTCATGTGTGTTTGTAGATGAGTCTTTCGACTACAGCGCTTGCCACAAACTGTACACTTAAAGGGTTTTTCTCCTGTGTGAGTCATCATGTGTCGTTTTAGACGAGACTTTTGACTAAAGCCCTTGCCACAAACTGTACACATAATAGGCTTTTCCCCTGTGTGAGTCATCATGTGTTGTTTTAGATGCCCAGAATGAATGTAGCTCTTGCCACAAACTGTACACGTAAAGGGCCTTTCCCCTGTATGAGTCCTCATGTGTGCTTTTAGATCACCCTTTTGACTAAAGCCTTTGCCACACACTGTGCAAGCAAATGGCCTTTCCCCTGAATGAACCATTGCATGCTTCTTCAGATTTCCGTTTAGGCTAAACATTTTGCCACAATCTGCACAACTAAAACATTTCTTACCTGTGTGACTCCTCATGGAGTGACTTTCTTTTGGTGATTTGAGGTCATGGAGCAGCTTGTTGCTTAAAGACAAACTCTTTCCTCCCATGTGTTGTGTATTGTGTGATTTCAGTGTGTTTAAACCAGACTGGTCACCTGTGGTCTCATCCCACTCATCACTCTCTTCAGTGATGTCAGATTCAGAACAGTGTGAAGAGAGGAGCTGATCATCACTAGTTGGTTGTGATGGTCCACAGTCCTCAACATCAGATTGTGTTTCCATGCTTTTAGACGAGGTGCTGGCTACAGGTTCTGTTAGCATGTTTTCATCATCTTCATGTTTCACTAATAGTAATGTCTCTGTTGATCCACCATCCTCCTCTGATCTTTGAAGTAGCTCATTGTGTTCTCCTTTAATCTGTGGATACTCTGGTTCCTCTTTGATCAGACTGGAGGTTCGCTCCTCTTGTTCTCCTTTAATCTGTAGAGACTCTGGTTCATCTTTGATCAGACTGGAGGTTATCTCCTCCTGTTCTCCTTTAATCTGTAGAGACTCTGGTTCATCTTTGATAAGACTGGAGGTTCTCTCCTGCTGCTGCTCTGGGAATACCTCCTCTTTACACACAAGGGGGTGTATGGAGTCTAGACAGAAGATACAGAGGAGAAACACATCATTACATGTTTGAACATGAACTCTTGCAGTTAGTTCCATACCTGCCCTAATGTTGTTTTTTTTAGTGTGAAGTGTCATGCAAATGATTTTACTTCAACAATGCTTCATTTCTAAAACAAGTATCTCCTTGTTTCTCAAATGTAAATTAACATTTGCTATACAACCCTATTGCTATCAGATGTATCCTCTGTTGTTTTAGAGTGCAACACGTTTAATGAGTTGGCTTACTTTAAACAGTCTATGATTATTCATGGTCAACATTTAAATAAATTATTCCTTAATACATTATTCTGTTGTTAATGCTAGTTTAACAGTCACACTAGCATGAATGGGGGAAATACAACTAGAATACTATTGACTATTATCAATGCAACATTTTCACCATTTAAGAAATAATGGTGAAAATAGTAATAGTAGTGAAGGTTTTACCAACCTGCTCTGTGTAGTTTGACGATTGGTTGTAAAACCATATCCAGTAGTCTGCGTTGGCGGTCAGTTTCTTGCTTGATGTGGAAAGCTTCATCCTCGTACTCTGTTAGAATTCTTCCAATGACCCCAAATATCTCTTCAGCAGCAGCAGATAGTCTCTGGTTGACCAAGGACTTCAATGTTTGTAGTAAAGCCATAACTCAAACCGGCCCAAACAAACTGATACTAGATCTATTTTTAAAGAGCGAAAATCTAAAGTACTAAAGTTTAAAGTAGAACCAGAAGTAAAATGAAATGCTTCAGCTAGTGTAGAAAGGAGAAGTTCAGCTCTTAACAACTAGCAGAGATTAAAGTGACACCAAGCAGAAGAAACTCTTGTTAAATACTAACAGAGGGCCCTGATGGTCCAATCAGAGTGAGGGGGCGGGACACAAAACTGGCCAATCACTGCTCCCAACAACAAGGCAATTCAATGAGTTTTATATCAAACATTAAGCAAATATCAGATTCAGTAAAACAAATACAAATAAAGTAAAAGCTGCATTATGTAACTTTCCTATTCTATCCCGTATTTGAACGTTGTTGCCTTAATTGAAAACATATTCAGGACACAGAGAAAAATGTAACAAAAATAAAATAATTTAAATAAATTAAATGTCAGTGTAGAATAATAATGACACAATCTCAATGAAAGGCAGCAGCAAACAGGCATGCATGTTTTTAGCTGTGATACAAATAACAATTGTTGCAGAGCTGCAGTTTTCAGGGAGTTTGTTCTAAATATGTTACACATTAATCTGAATATGTTTTAATTCTAGGGTCATAAAGCAAACCTTTAGCAGGTGACCTTAGAGGTATGAACGGGTGGCACCTACGCAAGACTAAAGACTTGAGTAGCAGCGTTCTGAATGAGCTGCAATCACCTGGTATATATTTAGGGACATCTGTAAAACACTGGTACAGTAGTCAAGACTACTATTGGACATTTTTCTAGATTCCAGTTGGATATGCATATATAATCTGACTTTGACGGTGCTAATGTGTCTGGTTAAAGTTCTGAGGCCATGACTACCCGAATAGGACCTGGAATTCTTCAATTTCCCTCCCACCCTGCATGTCCACAAGTACTATTATTTTGTCATAGTTTTAACCATCATCACAGTATGACTAAGTGTCACCATCCTTGCACACAATTGTTAGAAAATGTAGCATTATTATACACTAGGTCTATCAATGTAGTCACAGGTTAAGTACAATGGACAGTATGCACTCTGTAACATTAGGAGTAGGACTTACTCCTGTCATGTTCAATGTAGACTGTTTCATTTAATTAATACTCCTATCATGTTCCTTATAGTAATAGTTTGGCATGCAGGATGTAAAATGAAGCTGTTCTTGTCACTGTATTGTTCACAGTACAAGTTGAAGGTGAAGCACATGTGTTGTGATGAGCTTTCTGTAATGAACACACCAAAGATGTGTAGCTGTCAACCCTTTATTTGAAAAAGAAGAAATTGCAGACAGTCTTTTTTTACAGAGTAAATATGTTCTGTTACAATTTTATGAAGACAACATAATACAGATAATCTAAACATATATAATCAAACTAAGTCATTGAAATACACTATGATGATAATTATGTTAGTCAACACATGTCAACAGAGATATGTTACAATTGCACCACTAGTCCGTGAATATTAATGAATGTGACATTGTAATTGCTGAATAATTCTTCAGGAATTACAATATAACAATATGAGAAGCAGCTGCTTCTCATATTGTTATATCAAAAAATATTCAGGTTTTCAATTCAAATATAGCAAAAATAGCTGATCTACAAGCTCAAAGCGCGTCACATTGCGACGCGTTTTGAGCTCGTCGATCGGTTATTTTTTACTACGTCGGTAATATGCACTGTGGCTGTGTGGAAATATATTGGCCCTCTCTCCATCGTCAAAGTTGCCCAATAGACTCAATAGTCCATCATATCAAGACTAACTGGAAAATAAGCATGGAGAGAAAATCGAGCCTGTCTTGCATTTAAAGGGCATTTGTTTGGGAAACAAGAAACACTTTTTCCTTGTGTAATTATGTGTTTTTAGATATTGTAGTATTTCAAAGTGCCAATGATGTCATGGACACTGGTCTCACTTCCTTCCTGAAGTTCCTTCCTTCTCCACAAGTGCAGCAAAGCATTATGGTCATTGTAGTAATCCACCAGTGTCCATGACGTCACAGACACTTTGAAATACTAAAATGTCTAAAAGCACAAATTTCCCACATAAACCCACCAGGAAAGATATGGTTGCAAAAGGGCTGAAGTGGCCCTTTAAACATGCATGTGTGAAATGTCTATTTGACCATGAGAGGATGACTTCATACAATTACTATTTCTGTGTGCAGTGGGTGTGGTGAATTTAGGATTAGGAATGTGACAAATAGCTCAAGTTGCTTTAGTCACCTAACAGATGTTGTCACAGGGATGCTAAGTATTTTCCAGTCTAAATGATTTAAATGCAAATGATTCCCAATCCTATATATACAATACATGTAAAAGGATCACATGCAAATTGGTTGGTCGATCCATTCAGCAACCATTATCACCTGTCCATTAACAATGAGACAGACATGCTCCTAAACATTCCACAACATTCACAACCCATTTATTCTAACACGGTAGATAAAGCTGGGATTCCCGTATCCTACTACTAGAAATAATAATGCACTGGTATTGTACAGTAAAAATAAAAAGTTTCATTCATACCAATTGTTAGATAACATATCCACTCATGTCCACAACTATTATTTTGTCATAGTTTTAACCATCATCACAGTATGACTATGGGATGTGTCACCATCCTTGCACACAATAGAAAATGAAGCATTTCTTATTATACACTAGATCTACATGTAGTCACAGGTTAAGTACAATGGACAGTATGCACTCTGTAACATTAGGACTTACTCCCGTCGTGTTCAATGTAGAAAGTTCAAGTAAAATATGTGTAGACTGTTTAATTGAATTAATACTTTCCTAATGAACACACACCGTGAATATTAATTAATGTGACATTGTATTTGCAGAAAAATATAACAATATAACAATATGAGAAGCAGCTGCTTCTCATATTTTCCCTATCTGAAGAAGGGAAAAAACACTCATCATTTAACAGCCTTTTCCTCTTTATGACACGTCTTCATGTGTGTTTTTAGAGCACTCTTTTGACTAAAGCCCTTGCCACAAACTGTACATGTAAATGGCTTTTCCCCTGTATGAGTCATCATGTGTACTTTTAATGCCCCATTATGAATACAGCCCTTTCCACAAACTGTGCAGTTAAAGGGCTTTTCCCCTGAATGAGTCATCATGTGTAATTTTAGATGACCCTCTTGACTAAAGCCCTTGCCACAAACTGTACATGTAAAGGGTTTTTCCCCTGTATGAGTCCTCATGTGTGCTTTTAGATGACCCTTTCGACTACAGCCCTTGCCACAAACTGTACACGTAAAGGGCTTTTCCCCTGTGTGAGTCTTCATGTGTACATTTAAATTCCCAGTATTAATGCAGCCCTTGCCACAAACTGTACACGTAAAGGGTTTTTCCCCTGTATGAGTCCTCATGTGTACATTTAAATCCCCATTTTTAATACAGCCCTTGCCACAAACTGTACACATAAAGGGCCTTTCCCCTGTATGAGTCATCATGTGTACTTTTAAATCCCCATTATGAATACAGCCCTTGCCACAAACTGTACACATAAAGGGCTTTTCCCCTGAATGAGTCATCATGTGTAATTTTAGATGACCCTCTTGACTAAAGCCCTTGCCACAAACTGTACATGTAAATGGTTTTTCCCCTGTATGAGTCCTCATGTGTGCTTTTAGATGACCCTTTCGACTACAGCCCTTGCCACAAACTGTACACGTGAAGGGCCTTTCCCCTGTATGAGTCCTCATGTGTACATTTAACTCCCCAGTGTGACGGCACCCCTTGCCACAAACTGTACACATAAAGGGCCTTTCCCCTGTGTGAGTCATTATGTGTGCTTTTAGATAACTCTTTTGACTATAGCCTTTGCCACACACTGTGCAAGCAAATGGCATTTCCCCTGAATGAACCATTGCATGCTTGTTCAGATGTCCCTTGTGATTAAACATTTTGCCACAATCTGCACAACTAAAACATTTCTTACCTGTGTGACTCCTCGTGGAGTGACTTTTTGGTGATTTGAGGTCATGGAGCACCTTCTTGCTCAAAGACAAACTATGTCCTCCCATGTGTTGTGTATTGTGAGATTTCAGTGTGTTTACACCAGACTGGTCATCCGTGGTCTCATCCCACTCATCACTGTCTTCAGTGATGTCAGATTCAGAACAGTGTGAAGAGAGGAGCTGATCATCACTAGTTGGTTGTGATGGTCCACAGTCCTCTACATCAGATTGTGTTTCCATGCTTTTAGATGAGGTGCTGGCTACAGGTTCTGTTAGCATGTTTTCACCATCTTCATGTTTCACTAATAGTAATGTCTCTGTTGATCCACCATCCTCATCTGATCTTTGAAGTAACTCATCGTGTTCCCCTTTAATCTGTGGATACTCTGGTTCCTCTTTGATCAGACTGGAGGTTCTCTCCTCTTGTTCTCCTTTAATCTGTAGAGACTCTGGTTCATCTTTGATAAAACTGGAGGATCTCTCCTCCTGTTCTTCTTTAATCTGAGGAGGCTCTGGATCCTCTTGGACCAGACTGGAGGTTCTCTCCTGCTGCTCAGTGAATACCTCCTCTTTACACACAAGGTGGTGTGTGGAGTCTAGACAGAGGAGAAGAGAAACACATTATTACATGATTCCAGTGTGAAGTGTCACACAATTTATTACTTCAACAATGCTTCATTTCTAAAACAAGCCTCTATCTGTTCCTAAAATATAATTTATAATTTGCTACAACCTATTGATATATCCACAGAGAATGTTTTTGAATGCAAGTGTAACCCTAATGTGAATGGATTTACGGAGTCTCTTCCATCCATGTTCAAACATGTTCAAGCCTGGTGTTAACATAGTAAACACCAGGCTTAGTAAAGGTTAACATAGTAAAGGTTTTACCAACCTGCTCTGTGTAGTTTGACGATTGGTTGTAAAACCATATCCAGTAGTCTGCGTTGGCGGTCAGTTTCTTGCTTGATGTGGAAAGCTTCATCCTCGTACTCTGTTAGAATTCTTCCAACAACCCCAAATATCTCGTCCGCAGCAGCAGATAGTCTCTGGTTGACCAAGGACTTCAATGTTTGTAGTAAAGCCATAACTCAAACCGGCCCAAACAAACTGATACTAGATCTATTTTTAAAGAGCGAAAATAAAGTACTAAAGTTTAAAGTATAACCAAAACGAAATGCTTCAGCTAGTGTAGAAAGGAGAAGTTCAGCTCTTAACAACTAGCAGAGATTAAAGTGACTCCAAGCAGAAGAAACTCTTGTTAAATACTAACAGAGGGCCCTGATGGTCCAATCAGAGTGAGGGGGCGGTACACAAATCACTGCTCCCAACAACAAGGCAATTCAATGAGTTTTATATCAAACATTAAGCACATTAAACATTATATCAGATTCAGTAAAACAAATAAAAATAAAGTAAATGCTGCATTATGTAACTTTACTATTCTATCCCGTATTTGAACCTTGTTGCCTTAAATAACATATTCAGGACACAGAGCAAAATGGAACACATTTAAATAAATTAAATGTCAGTGTAGAATAATAATGACACAATCTCAATGAAAGGCAGCAGCAAACAGGCATGCATGTTTTTAGCTGTGATAAAAATAACAGAGTTGTTGCAGAGCTGCAGTTTTCAGGGAGTTTGTTCCAGATATGTTACACATTAATCTGAATACTATGTTTTAATTCTAGGGTCATAAAGCAAACCTTTACCAGGTGACCTTAGAGGTATGAACGGGTGGCACCTACGCAAGACTAAAGACTTGAGTAGCAGCGTTCTGAATGAGCTGCAATCACCTGGTATATATTTAGGGACATCTGTAAAACACTGGTACAGTAGTCAAGACTACTATTGGACATTTTTCTAGATTCCGGTTGGATATGCATATATAATCTGACTTTGACGGTGCTAATGTGTCTGGTTAAAGTTCTGAGGCCATGACTAATTATACCAGAAAAAGACCCGGAATTCTTTGCGCGGCTTCGCTGCGCTCGGCCGCAATTTCCCTCCCACCCTGCATGTCCACAAGTACTATTATTTTGTCATAGTTTTAACCATCATCACAGTATGACTAAGTGTCACCATCCTTGCACACAATTGTTAGAAAATGTAGCATTTCTTATTATACACTAGGTCTATCAATGTAGTCACAGGTTAAGTACAATGGACACTATGCACTCTGTAACATTAGGAGTAGGACTTACTCCTGTCATGTTCAATGTAGTCTGTTTCATTTAATTAATACTCCTATCATGTTCCTTATAGTAATAGTTTAGCATGCAGGATGTAAAATGAAGCAGTTCTTGTCACAGTACAAGTTGAAGGTGAAGCACATGTGTGTGATGAGCTTTCTGTAATGAACACACAAAAGACGTGTAGCTGTCAACCCTTTATTTGAAAAAGAAGAAATTGCAGACAGTCTTTTTTTACAGAGTAAATATGTTCTGTTACAATTTTACGAAGACAACATAATACAGATAATCTAAACATATATAATCAAACTAAGTCATTGAAATACACTATGATGATAATTATGTTAGTCAACACATGTCAACAGAGATATGTTACAATTGCACCACTAGTCCGTGAATATTAATGAATTCAGCAATTACGATATATCAATATGAGAAGCAGCTGCTTCTCATATTGTTATATCAAAAAATATTCAGGTTTTCAATTCAAATATAGCAAAAATAGCTGATCTACAAGCTCAAAGCTCAATGGTCCATCATGTTTGTCCACTTCTGATTTCCCAAAACTTTTCAGCTTGGCACCAAAAGATACATATCTCACATGGAAATATACTTACAAAATGATGTATTATATACATGTTCTGCACATCACTTTTAACTTGATATGATGGACTCAATAGTCCATCGTATCAAGAAACTGGAAAATAAGCATGGAGAGAAAATTTGTTTGGGAAACAAGAAACACTTTTCTCGTGTGCAATATGTGTTTTTAGATATTGTAGTATTTCAAAGTGCCAATGTCATGGACACTGGTCTCACTTCCTTCCTGAAGTTCCTTCCTTCCTTCTCCACAAGTGCAGCAAAGCATTATGGTCATTGTAGTAATCCACCAGTGTCCATGACGTCACAGACACTTTGAAATACTAAAATGTCTAAAAGCACACATTTAAACCCCCCAGGAAAGATATGGTTGCAAAAAGCTGAAGTGGCCCTTTAAACATGCATTTGTGAAATGTCTATTTGACCATGAGAGGATGACTTCATACAATGACTATTGCTGTGTGCAGTGGGTGTGGTGAATTTAGGATTAGGAATGTGACAAATAGCTCAAGTTGCTTTAGTCACCTATCAGATGTTGTCACAGGGATGCTAAGTATTTTCCAGTCTAAATGATTTAAATGCAAATGATTCCCAATCTGTAAAAGGATCAAATGCAAATTGGTTGGTCGATCCATTCAGCAACAGGGTTACACACCCTAACCCATTATCACCTGTCCATTAACAATGGGACAGACATGCTCCTAAACATTCCACAACATTCACAACCCATTTATTCTAACACGGTAGATAAAGGTGGGATTCCTGTATCCAAGACTAGACATAATAATGCACTGGTATTGTACAGTAAAAATAAAATATAAAAAAGTTTAATTCATACCAATTGTCAGATAACATATCCACTCATGTCCACAACTATTATTTTGTCATAGTTTTAACCATCACACTATTACTAAGAGATGTGTCACCATCCTTACACACAATAGAAAATGAAGCATTTCTTATTATACGCTAGATGTACATGTAGTCACAGGTTAAGTACAATGACAGTATGCACTCTGTAACATTAGGACTTACTCCGTCGTGTTCAATGTAGAAAGTTCAAGTAAAATATGTGTAGACTGTTTAATTGAATTAATACTTTCCTAATGAACACACACCGTGAATATTAATTAATGTGACATTGTATTTGCAGAAAAATATAACAATATAACAATATGAGAAGCAGCTGCTTCTCATATTGTTATATCAACTAGAATTTCGCCCGCCTTCGGCGGGCTCATCCCAGTGTCGTTGCAGCGCAATATGGGAAGAAGGAAATTGCGGGAGTTGACAGATTCCACTTCATGTTTCAGCTGTGTTTTTAAACTCAGTAGTGTGCCCTGCACACAGCGGGCAGCGTCTAGTGAACAGATCTAATGAACAGATTTAAGACTTCGGGTGGACGATCTCTTCAAAATAAGAGTACCCTCTAGAGTATGAAAAAGAAGTTTCATTTGCACATTGAAACTACAAATTAAGCATTTAAATGATGCTATATGATGCTAGAAGACACACATTATGTTTCTGTGTAAAAATAAGTAATTAAATAATAATAATAGTAATAATAAAGTTATCTAAATGCATAAATGCTCATCACTGGAGTGCATGGACTTTATAAAGTGGACACTGGACAAAAGACGGCTCCGCGAGGCAACTATCTGGACATACCCACGCGTTCGGGGAGATGTCCTCTACCACACCCCACTCTCCGCTAAGCGGGAGAGGTGTAAAATTCACAGCTGGAGCCCTTCTACTGGGGTCAATGCAAAAAAAAGTACCGTTTCCGGACCCAGAATGGACACTGGACAAAAGACGGCTCCGCGAGGCAACTATCTGGACATACCCACGCGTTCAGGGAGATGTCCTGTACCACACCCCAGTCACCGCTAAGCGGGAGAGGTGTAAAATTCACAGCTGGAGCCCTTCTACTGGGGTCAATGCAAAAAAAATTACCGTTTCCGGACCCAGAATGGACACTGGACAAAAGACGGCTCCGCGAGGCAACTATCTGGACATACCCACGCGTCCGGGGAGATGTCCTCTACTACCCCACAGTCTCCGCTAAGCGGGAGAGGTGTAAAATTCACAGCAGCAGAGCTTCTACTGGGGTCAATGCAAAGAAATGTACCGTTTCTGGACCCAGAATGGACCTTTTGTCCAGTGTCCACTTTCTAAAGTCCATGCACTCCAGTGAATAGCATTTATCCATTTAGATAACTTTTTTATGTTATTTAATTACTTATTTTTACACAGAAACATAATGTGTGTCTTTACAATAACTGTAATGTAATAATAATACTAATAATGTAATGTAAAAATTATTTATTTAACGAATTAAATAACCTTATTTTATTCTGAAAGCAACCGGATGTCTTAAATCTGCTAGCTCTCAGACAGGAAGTTCTAAATTTGCTCATAAGACGGAGCCCACACAGCGCACACTCGCAATTGCAGCTGGAGGGCGACGCGACACACACACACACACACACACACACACACACACACACACACACACACACACACACACACACACACACACAGAGCGATGTGTGGATAAATCAGAGATTTGGGAAATGTGTTCTGAATGGGCCTGAATATATGTGTGTAGGCTGCAACAATGATTTCATAAAGTGTAGTTTAGTTTTGAACAGGCAACTAATGTAGTGATACACACACACACACACACAGAGCGATGTGTGGATAAATCACTGAGATTTGGGAAATGCGCACGCAAGCACAGAATGCACGGCGTTACAGGATTATATAGGGCACCCGTTTTGGTGTGACACACACGGCTTCCACATTTCGCTTCATACTGGGTGAAAGTGTCCTTCCAAAAATTATATTTGCGCTCGAAATTCGTATTCACAATGACATCGAGTTGAGGTGTTGTTTTTAGGGTAATTGTTGCATAAGCGCTATTTCGCACTGGAGTCCCGTGAGGCGGGCAATCTCACTCCCCTCCCCTGTGTCTGAAGCAGCTAGCATGGAAGCTATATGGAACCTTTCCCTCCGAGTGCACACAACGATGCCGTTATCCACGCGTCCATCCGATAGCTTTTAATGTAAATGTCCCATCCACTGAGCAAAAGCGATATAAGCGCCTTATTCATTCATTCGATTCATTTGGGTGTGTGACATGTGTGGGGCTGTGCAGTGCTGTCGGCTTTCGGACGGAGCTGCTGTTCGAGTCGCTGAAAGGGGGAGGGGACTTGGGATGGCAGTGTAGAGTAGGCACGACATTGAGGGGTCGAAACCATCCCGGTCGCGTGGTTCATCTAACGCGTGTGTCACTGTGAAGGACTGGCCCCATTAAGTGAACGTAGTTGGCGACACAGGAGCAGTGAAAGGGGGAGGGGCCTTCGGATGGCAGTGTAGAGTAGGCACGACATTGAGGGGTAGAAACCATCCCGGTCGCGTGGTTGATCTAACGCGTGTGTCACTGTGAAGGACTGGCCCCATTAAGTGAACGTAGTTGGCGTAGTAGACGCCAACATGACGATTCTGACGTAGGCTGTTGAGGTTGAGCAAGAATAGCGTGTTTCAGAAAAGTAATATTTAAACAGTAAATAAGACATTTCTGGCGAATGCAATGTAGTCTATGTCTTTTGTGGGAGTGTGCAGGTTTTATTTTGCATAGAGAGATGTGTGGTGGAAGTGTGGCTTGGTCGGAGATAGAGCACGAATGAACGGCCAGGTGCTCATGTACCCCTGTCTATTAGGGTAGCAGGATATCAGCAGGTCATTATGCCAGTTGAACATTGATTAAAATAATTGATGTATAGTCCATCATGTTTAATGTATATAGCTGGACTAAACTGAATAATTGACATAATGCCTTATCTGAAGAAGAAGAAAAAACACTCATCATTTAACAGCCTTTTCCTCTTTATGACACGTCTTTATGTGTTTTTGTAGATTAGTCTTTCGACTAAAGCCCTTGCCACAAACTGTACACGTAAAGGGTTTTTCCCCTGTGTGAATCATCATGTGTTGTTTTAGATGCCCAGTATGAAGACATCCCTTGCCACAAACTGTACACGTAAAGGGCTGTTCCCCTGAATGAGTCATCATGTGTGATTTTAGATGACTCTCTTGAATGCAGCTCTTGCCACAAACTGTACACGTAAAGGGCCTTTCCCCTGTATGAGTCCTCATGTGTCGTTTTAGATCACCCTTTTGACTACATTCTTTGCCACAAACTGTACATGTAAAGGGTCTTTCCCCTGTATGAGTCCTCATGTGTACTTTTAACTCCCCAGTGTGACGGCACCCCTTGCCACAAACTGTACACATAAAGGGCCTTTCCCCTGTGTGAGTCATTATGTGTGCTTTTAGATAACTCTTTTGACTATAGCCTTTGCCACACACTGTGCAAGCAAATGGCATTTCCCCTGAATGAACCATTGCATGCTTGTTCAGATGTCCCTTGTGATTAAACATTTTGCCACAATCTGCACAACTAAAACATTTCTTACCTGTGTGACTCCTCGTGGAGTGACTTTTTGGTGATTTGAGGTCATGGAGCACCTTCTTGCTCAAAGACAAACTATGTCCTCCCATGTGTTGTGTATTGTGAGATTTCAGTGTGTTTACACCAGACTGGTCATCCGTGGTCTCATCCCACTCATCACTGTCTTCAGTGATGTCAGATTCAGAACAGTGTGAAGAGAGGAGCTGATCATCACTAGTTGGTTGTGATGGTCCACAGTCCTCTACATCAGATTGTGTTTCCATGCTTTTAGATGAGGTGCTGGCTACAGGTTCTGTTAGCATGTTTTCACCATCTTCATGTTTCACTAATAGTAATGTCTCTGTTGATCCACCATCCTCATCTGATCTTTGAAGTAACTCATCGTGTTCCCCTTTAATCTGTGGATACTCTGGTTCCTCTTTGATCAGACTGGAGGTTCTCTCCTCTTGTTCTCCTTTAATCTGTAGAGACTCTGGTTCATCTTTGATAAAACTGGAGGATCTCTCCTCCTGTTCTTCTTTAATCTGAGGAGGCTCTGGATCCTCTTGGACCAGACTGGAGGTTCTCTCCTGCTGCTCAGTGAATACCTCCTCTTTACACACAAGGTGGTGTGTGGAGTCTAGACAGAGGAGAAGAGAAACACATTATTACATGATTCCAGTGTGAAGTGTCACACAATTTATTACTTCAACAATGCTTCATTTCTAAAACAAGCCTCTATCTGTTCCTAAAATATAATTTATAATTTGCTACAACCTATTGATATATCCACAGAGAATGTTTTTGAATGCAAGTGTAACCCTAATGTGAATGGATTTACGGAGTCTCTTCCATCCATGTTCAAACATGTTCAAGCCTGGTGTTAACATAGTAAACACCAGGCTTAGTAAAGGTTAACATAGTAAAGGTTTTACCAACCTGCTCTGTGTAGTTTGACGATTGGTTGTAAAACCATATCCAGTAGTCTGCGTTGGCGGTCAGTTTCTTGCTTGATGTGGAAAGCTTCATCCTCGTACTCTGTTAGAATTCTTCCAACAACCCCAAATATCTCGTCCGCAGCAGCAGATAGTCTCTGGTTGACCAAGGACTTCAATGTTTGTAGTAAAGCCATAACTCAAACCGGCCCAAACAAACTGATACTAGATCTATTTTTAAAGAGCGAAAATAAAGTACTAAAGTTTAAAGTATAACCAAAACGAAATGCTTCAGCTAGTGTAGAAAGGAGAAGTTCAGCTCTTAACAACTAGCAGAGATTAAAGTGACTCCAAGCAGAAGAAACTCTTGTTAAATACTAACAGAGGGCCCTGATGGTCCAATCAGAGTGAGGGGGCGGTACACAAATCACTGCTCCCAACAACAAGGCAATTCAATGAGTTTTATATCAAACATTAAGCACATTAAACATTATATCAGATTCAGTAAAACAAATAAAAATAAAGTAAATGCTGCATTATGTAACTTTACTATTCTATCCCGTATTTGAACCTTGTTGCCTTAAATAACATATTCAGGACACAGAGCAAAATGGAACACATTTAAATAAATTAAATGTCAGTGTAGAATAATAATGACACAATCTCAATGAAAGGCAGCAGCAAACAGGCATGCATGTTTTTAGCTGTGATAAAAATAACAGAGTTGTTGCAGAGCTGCAGTTTTCAGGGAGTTTGTTCCAGATATGTTACACATTAATCTGAATACTATGTTTTAATTCTAGGGTCATAAAGCAAACCTTTACCAGGTGACCTTAGAGGTATGAACGGGTGGCACCTACGCAAGACTAAAGACTTGAGTAGCAGCGTTCTGAATGAGCTGCAATCACCTGGTATATATTTAGGGACATCTGTAAAACACTGGTACAGTAGTCAAGACTACTATTGGACATTTTTCTAGATTCCGGTTGGATATGCATATATAATCTGACTTTGACGGTGCTAATGTGTCTGGTTAAAGTTCTGAGGCCATGACTAATTATACCAGAAAAAGACCCGGAATTCTTTGCGCGGCTTCGCTGCGCTCGGCCGCAATTTCCCTCCCACCCTGCATGTCCACAAGTACTATTATTTTGTCATAGTTTTAACCATCATCACAGTATGACTAAGTGTCACCATCCTTGCACACAATTGTTAGAAAATGTAGCATTTCTTATTATACACTAGGTCTATCAATGTAGTCACAGGTTAAGTACAATGGACACTATGCACTCTGTAACATTAGGAGTAGGACTTACTCCTGTCATGTTCAATGTAGTCTGTTTCATTTAATTAATACTCCTATCATGTTCCTTATAGTAATAGTTTAGCATGCAGGATGTAAAATGAAGCAGTTCTTGTCACAGTACAAGTTGAAGGTGAAGCACATGTGTGTGATGAGCTTTCTGTAATGAACACACAAAAGACGTGTAGCTGTCAACCCTTTATTTGAAAAAGAAGAAATTGCAGACAGTCTTTTTTTACAGAGTAAATATGTTCTGTTACAATTTTACGAAGACAACATAATACAGATAATCTAAACATATATAATCAAACTAAGTCATTGAAATACACTATGATGATAATTATGTTAGTCAACACATGTCAACAGAGATATGTTACAATTGCACCACTAGTCCGTGAATATTAATGAATTCAGCAATTACGATATATCAATATGAGAAGCAGCTGCTTCTCATATTGTTATATCAAAAAATATTCAGGTTTTCAATTCAAATATAGCAAAAATAGCTGATCTACAAGCTCAAAGCTCAATGGTCCATCATGTTTGTCCACTTCTGATTTCCCAAAACTTTTCAGCTTGGCACCAAAAGATACATATCTCACATGGAAATATACTTACAAAATGATGTATTATATACATGTTCTGCACATCACTTTTAACTTGATATGATGGACTCAATAGTCCATCGTATCAAGAAACTGGAAAATAAGCATGGAGAGAAAATTTGTTTGGGAAACAAGAAACACTTTTCTCGTGTGCAATATGTGTTTTTAGATATTGTAGTATTTCAAAGTGCCAATGTCATGGACACTGGTCTCACTTCCTTCCTGAAGTTCCTTCCTTCCTTCTCCACAAGTGCAGCAAAGCATTATGGTCATTGTAGTAATCCACCAGTGTCCATGACGTCACAGACACTTTGAAATACTAAAATGTCTAAAAGCACACATTTAAACCCCCCAGGAAAGATATGGTTGCAAAAAGCTGAAGTGGCCCTTTAAACATGCATTTGTGAAATGTCTATTTGACCATGAGAGGATGACTTCATACAATGACTATTGCTGTGTGCAGTGGGTGTGGTGAATTTAGGATTAGGAATGTGACAAATAGCTCAAGTTGCTTTTGTCACCTATCGGATGTTGTCACAGGGATGCTAAATATTTTCCAGTCTAAATTATTTAAATGCAAATGATTCCCAATCTGTAAAAGGATCACATGCAAATTGGTTGGTCCATCCATTCAGCAATAGGGTTACACACCCTAACCCATTATCACCTGTCCATTAACAATGGGACAGACATGCTCCTAAACATTCCACAACATTCACAACCCATTTATTCTAACACGGTAGATAAAGGTGGGATTCCTGTATCCTACGACTAGAAATAATAATGCACTGGTATTGTACAGTAAAAATAAAATATAAAAAAGTTTAATTCATACCAATTGTCAGATAACATATCCACTCATGTCCACAACTATTATTTTGTCATAGTTTTAACCATCACACTATTACTAAGAGATGTGTCACCATCCTTACACACAATAGAAAATGAAGCATTTCTTATTATACACTAGATCTACATGTAGTCACAGGTTAAGTACAATGGACAGTATGCACTCTGTAACATTAGGACTTACTCCCGTCGTGTTCAATGTAGAAAGTTCAAGTAAAATATGTGTAGACTGTTTAATTGAATTAATACTTTCCTAATGAACACACACGTGAATATTAATTAATGTGACATTGTATTTGCAGAAAAATATAACAATATAGCAGTATGAGAAGCAGCTGCTTCTCATATTGTTATATCAATATCAGCAGGTCATTATGCCAGTTGAACATTGATTAAAATAATTGATGTATAGTCCATCATGTTTAATGTATATAGCTGGACTAAACTGAATAATTGACATAATGCCTTATCTGAAGAAGAAGAAAACACTCATCATTTAACAGCCTTTTCCTCTTTATGACACGTCTTCATGTGTGTTTGTAGATGAGTCTTTTGACTACAGCCCTTGCCACAAACTGTACACGTAAAGGGTTTTTCCCCTGTGTGATTCATCATGTGTCGTTTTAGATCACACTTTTGACTAAAGCCCTTGCCACAAACTGTACACGTAACAGGCTTTTCCCCTGTGTGAGTCCTCATGTGTTGTTTTAGATGCCCAGTATGAAGACAGCCCTTGCCACAAACTGTACACGTAAAGGGCTGTTCCCCTGAATGAGTCATCATGTGTGATTTCAGATGACCCTCTTGAGTGCAGCTCTTGCCACAAACTGTACACGTAAAGGGCCTTTCCCCTGTATGAGTCCTCATGTGTCGTTTTAGATCACCCTTTTGACTACATTCTTTGCCACAAACTGTACATGTAAAGGGCTTTTCCCCTGTGTGAGTCATCATGTGTTGTTTTTGATTCCCAGTATGAAGACAGCCCTTGCCACAAACTGTACACGTAAAGGGCTTTTCCCCTGTATGAGTCCTCATGTGTGCTTTTAGATCACCCTTTTGACTAAAGCCTTTGCCACACACTGTGCAAGCAAATGGCCTTTCCCCTGAATGAACCATTGCATGCTTTTTCAGATTTCCCTTTAGGCTAAACATTTTGCCACAATCTGCACAACTAAAACATTTCTTACCTGTGTGACTCCTCATTGAGTGACTTTCTTTTGGTGATTTGAGGTCATGGAGCAGCTTGTTGCTTAAAGACAAACTCTTTCCTCCCATGTGTTGTGTATTGTGTGATTTCAGTGTGTTTAAACCAGACTGGTCACCTGTGGTCTCATCCCACTCATCACTGTCTTCAGTGATGTCAGATTCAGAACAGTGTGAAGAGAGGAGCTGATCATCACTAGTTGGTTGTGATTTTCCACAGTCCTCTACATCAGATTGTGTTTCCATGCTTTTAGACGAGGTGCTGGCTACAGGTTCTGTTAGCATGTTTTCATCATCTTCATGTTTCACTAATAGTAATGTCTCTGTTGATCCACCATCCTCCTCTGATCTTTGAAGTAACTCACCGTGTTCTCCTTTAATCTGTGGATACTCTGGTTCCTCTTTGATCAGACTGGAGGTTCGCTCCTCTTGTTCTCCTTTAATCTGTAGATACTCTGGTTCCTCTTTGATCAGACTGGAGGTTCTCTCCTCTTGTTCTCCTTTAATCTGTAGAGACTCTGGTTCCTCTTTGATCAGACTGGAGGTTATCTCCTCTTGATCTCCTTTAATCTGTAGAGACTCTGGTTCCTCTTTGATCAGACTGGAGGTTCTCTCCTCTTGTTCTCCTTTAATATGTAGAGAATCTGGTTCATCTTTGATAAGACTGGAGTTTATCTCCTCCTGTTCTTCTTTAATTTGTGGAGACGCTGGTTCCTCCTGGACCAGACTGGAGGTTCTCTCCTGCTGCTGCTCAGGGAATACCTCCTCTTTACACACAAGGGGGTGTATGGAGTCTAGACAGAAGATACAGAGGAGAAACACATCATTACATGTTTGAACATGAACTCTTGCTGTTAGTTCCATACCTGCCCTAATGTTGTTTCAGTGTGAAGTGTCATGCAAATGATTTTACTTCAACAATGCTTCATTTCTAAAACAAGTATCTCCTTGTTTCTCAAATGTAAATTACCATTTGCTATACAACCCTATTGCTATCAGACGTATCCTCTGTTGTTTTAGAGTGCAACACGTTTAATGAGTTAGCTTACTTTAAACAGTCTATGATTATTCATGGTCAACATTTAAATAAATTATTCCTTACTACTTGATTCTGTTGTTAATGCTAGTTTAACAGTCACACGGACATGAATGGGGGAAAATACAACTAGAATACTATTGACTATTATCAATGCAAAAATTTCACCATTTAATAAATAATGGTGAAAATAGTAATAGTAGTGAAGGTTTTACCAACCTGCTCTGTGTAGTTTGACGATTGGTTGTAAAACCATATCCAGTAGTCTGCGTTGGCGGTCAGTTTCTTGCTTGATGTGGAAAGCTTCATCCTCGTACTCTGTTAGAATTCTTCCAACAACCCCAAATATCTCGTCAGCAGCAGCAGATAGTCTCTGGTTGACCAGGGACTTCAATGTTTGTAGTAAAGCCATAACTCAAAACCTGCCCAAACAAACTGATACTAGATCTATTTTTAAAGAGCGAAAATCTAAAGTACTAAAGTTTAAAGTAGAACCAAAACGAAATGCTTCAGTTAGTGTAGAAAGGAGAAGTTCAGCTCTTAACAACTAGCACAGATTAAAGTGACTCCAAGCAGAAGAAACTCTTGTTAAATACTAACAGAGGGCCCTGATGGTCCAATCAGAGTGAGGGGGCGGTACACAAAACTGGCCAATCACTGCTCCCAACAACAAGGCAATTCAATGAGTTTTATATCCAACATTAAGCAAATTAAACATTATATCAGATTCAGTAAAACAAATAAAAGTAAAAGCTACATTATGTAACTTTCCTATTCTACCCCGTATTTGAACCTTGTTGCCTTAATTTAAAACATATTCAGGACGCAGAGCAAAATGGAATACATTTAAATAAATTAAATGTCAGTGTAGAATAATAATGACACAATCTCAATGAAAGGCAGCAGCAAACAGGCATGCATGTTTTTAGCTGTGATACAAATAACAATTGTTGCAGAGCTGCAGTTTTCAGGGAGTTTGTTCCAGATATGTTACACATTAATCTGAATAGTATGTTTTAATTCTAGGGTCATAAAGCAAACCTTTAGCAGGTGACCTTAGAGGTATGAACGGGTGGCACCTACGCAAGACTAAAGACTTGAGTAGCAGCGTTCTGAATGAGCTGCAATCACCTGGTATATTTTAGGGACATCTGTAAAACACTGGTACAGTAGTCAAGACTACTATTGGACATTTTTTTAGATTCCGGTTGGATATGCATATATAATCTGACTTTGACGGTGCTAATGTGTCTGGTTAAAGTTCTGAGGCCATGACTAATTATACCAGAAAAAGACCCGGAATTCTTCGCGCGGCTTTGCTGCGCTCGGCCGCAATTTCCCTCCCACCCTGCATGTCCACAAGTACTATTATTTTGTCATAGTTTTAACCATCATCACAGTATGACTAAGTGTCACCATCCTTGCACACAATTGTTAGAAAATGTAGCATTTCTTATTATACACTAGGTCTATCAATGTAGTCACAGGTTAAGTACAAGTAAGACGCGCAAACGCGGAAAGCGAACGCAGCTTGTACATATTTGGGTTTTTTTAAGTTACGTTTTTTTTTAAGTTAAGTTTTTTTTAAGTTGAGGTGTGTGTGTGTGTGATACAGCTGCGCCCTCTGGTGGCGGGCGGGTGGTGTAACAGCGGGACAGACACACAGACAGACACACAGACATGATCTGCAGGGTCTCATAGTTAGTGCTCACTGCGTTCACAACAATGGACAGTATGCACTCTGTAACATTAGGAGTAGAGTAGGACGTACTCCTGTCATGTTCAATGTAGACTGTTTAATGTAATTAATACTCCTATCATGTTCCTTATAGTAATAGTTTGGCATGCAGGATGTAAAATGAAGCTGTTCTTGTCACTGTATTGTTCACAGTACAGGTTGAAGGTGAAGCACATGTGTTGTGATGAGCTTTCTGTAATGAACACACAAAGGATGTGTAGCTGTCAACCCTTTATTTGAAAAAGAAGAAATTGCGACTACGACTAGAAATAATAATGCACTGGTATTGTACAGTAAAAATAAAATATAAAAAAGTTTCATTCATACCAATTGTTAGATAACATATCCACTCATGTCCACAACTATTATTTTGTCATAGTTTTAACCATCATCACAGTATGACTATGGGATGTGTCACCATCCTTGCACACAATAGAAAATGAAGCATTTCTTATTATACACTAGATCTACATGTAGTCACAGGTTAAGTACAATGGACAGTATGCACTCTGTAACATTAGGACTTACTCCTGTCGTGTTCAATGTAGAAAGTCCAAGTAAAATATGTGTAGACTGTTTAATTAAATTAATACTTTCCTAATGAACACACAAAAGATGTGTAGCTGTCAACCCTTTATTTGAAAAAGAAGAAATTGCGGACAGTCTTCTTTACAGTGTAAACATGTTCTCTTACACTTTTATGAATACAACATAAAACAGATAATCTAAACATATAATCAAACTAAGTCATTGAAATACACTATGATGATAATTATGTTAGTCAACACAGAGACAAGTTACAATTGCACCACTAGTCTGTGAATATTAATTAATGTGACATTGTATTTGCAGAAAAATATAACAATATGAGAAGCAGCTGCTTCTCATATTGTTATATCAATATCAGCAGGTCATTATGCCAGTTGAACATTGATTAAAATAATTGATGTATAGTCCATCATGTTTAATGTATATAGCTGGACTAAACTGAATAATTGACATAATGCCAGAAAAAACACTCAATCATTTAACAGCCTTTTCCTCTTTATGACACGTCTTCATGTGTGTTTGTAGATGAGTCTTTCGACTACAGCGCTTGCCACAAACTGTACACTTAAAGGGTTTTTCCCCTGTGTGAGTCATCATGTGTCGTTTTAGACGAGACTTTTGACTAAAGCCCTTGCCACAAACTGTACACATAATAGGCTTTTCCCCTGTGTGAGTCATCATGTGTTGTTTTAGATGCCCAGAATGAATGTAGCTCTTGCCACAAACTGTACACGTAAAGGGCCTTTCCCCTGTATGAGTCCTCATGTGTGCTTTTAGATCACCCTTTTGACTAAAGCCTTTGCCACACACTGTGCAAGCAAATGGCCTTTCCCCTGAATGAACCATTGTATGCTTCTTCAGATTTCCGTTTAGGCTAAACATTTTGCCACAATCTGCACAACTAAAACATTTCTTACCTGTGTGACTCCTCATGGAGTGACTTTCTTTTGGTGATTTGAGGTCATGGAGCAGCTTGTTGCTTAAAGACAAACTCTTTCCTCCCATGTGTTGTGTATTGTGTGATTTCAGTGTGTTTAAACCAGACTGGTCACCTGTGGTCTCATCCCACTCATCACTCTCTTCAGTGATGTCAGATTCAGAACAGTGTGAAGAGAGGAGCTGATCATCACTAGTTGGTTGTGATGGTCCACAGTCCTCAACATCAGATTGTGTTTCCATGCTTTTAGACGAGGTGCTGGCTACAGGTTCTGTTAGCATGTTTTCATCATCTTCATGTTTCACTAATAGTAATGTCTCTGTTGATCCACCATCCTCCTCTGATCTTTGAAGTAGCTCATTGTGTTCTCCTTTAATCTGTGGATACTCTGGTTCCTCTTTGATCAGACTGGAGGTTCGCTCCTCTTGTTCTCCTTTAATCTGTAGAGACTCTGGTTCATCTTTGATCAGACTGGAGGTTATCTCCTCCTGTTCTCCTTTAATCTGTAGAGACTCTGGTTCATCTTTGATAAGACTGGAGGTTCTCTCCTCTTGTTCTCCTTTAATCTGTAGAGACTCTGGTTCCTCTTTGATCAGACTGGAGGTTCTCTCCTCCTGTTCTCCTTTAATCTGTAGAGACTCTGGTTCATCTTTGATAAGACTGGAGTTTATCTCCTCCTGTTCTTTTTTAATCTGTTGAGAAACTGGTTCCTCTTTGATAAGACTGGAGGTTCTCTCCTGCTGCTGCTCAGGGAATACCTCCTCTTTACACACAAGGGGGTGTATGGAGTCTAGACAGAAGATACAGAGGAGAAACACATCATTACATGTTTGAACATGAACTCTTGCTGTTAGTTCCATACCTGCCCTAATGTTGTTTCAGTGTGAAGTGTCATGCACTAAAACAAGTATCTCCTTGTTTCTCAAATGTAAATTATCATTTGCTATACAACCCTATTGCTATCAGATGTATCCTCTGTTGTTTTAGAGTGCAACACGTTTAATGGTAAACATTTAAATAAATTATTCCTTACTACATGATTCTGTTAATGCTAGTTTAACAGTCACACGAACATGAATGGAGGAAACTACAACTAGAATACTATTGACTATTATCAATGCAACATTTTCACCATTTAATAAATAATGGTGAAAATAGTAATAGTAGTGAAGGTTTTACCAACCTGCTCTGTGTAGTTTGACGATTGGTTGTAAAACCATATCCAGTAGTCTGCGTTGGCGGTCAGTTTCTTGCTTGATGTGGAAAGCTTCATCCTCGTACTCTGTTAGAATTCTTCCAACGACCCCAAATATCTCTTCAGCAGCAGCAGATAGTCTCTGGTTGACCAAGGACTTCAATGTTTGTAGTAAAGCCATAACTCAAACCGGCCCAAACAAACTGATACTAGATCTATTTTTAAAGAGCGAAAATCTAAAGTACTAAAGTTTAAAGTAGAACCAAAACGAAATGCTTCAGTTAGTGTAGAAAGGAGAAGTTCAGCTCTTAACAACTAGCAGAGATTAAAGTGACTCCAAGCAGAAGAAACTCTTGTTAAATACTAACAGAGGGCCCTGATGGTCCAATCAGAGTGAGGGGGCGGTACACAAAACTGGCCAATCACTGCTCCCAACAACAAGGCAATTCAATGAGTTTGTATCAAACATTAAGCAAATTAAACATATCAGATTCAGTAAAACAAATAAAAGTAAAAGCTGCATTATGTAACTTTCCTATTCTACCTATCTATATTAAATGTCAGTGTAGAATAATAATGACACAATCTCAATGAAAGGCAGCAGCAAACAGGCATGCATGTTTTTAGCTGTGATAAAAATAACAATTGTTGCAGAGCTGCAGTTTTCAGGGAGTTTGTTCCAGATATGTTACACATTAATCTGAATACTATGTTTTAATTCTATGGTCATAAAGCAAACCTTTACCAGGTGACCTTAGAGGTATGAACAGGTGGCACCTACGCAAGACTAAAGACTTGAGTAGCAGCGTTCTGAATGGTTAGATAACATATCCACTCATGTCCACAACTATTATTTTGTCATAGTTTTAACCATCATCACAGTATGACTATGGGATGTGTCACCATCCTTGCACACAATAGAAAATTAAGCATTTCTTATTATAGGTAGACTGTTTAATTGAATTAATACTTTCCTAATGAACACACAAAAGATGTGTAGCTGTCAACCCTTTATTTGAAAAAGAAGAAATTGCGTACAGTCTTTTACAGAGTAAACATGTTCTGTTACACTTTTATGAATACAACATAAAACAGATAATCTAAACATATAATCAAACTAAGTCATTGAAATACACTATGATGATAATTATGTTAGTCAACACAGAGACAAGTTACAATTGCACCACTAGTCCGTGAATATTAATTAATGTGACATTGTATTTGCAGAAAAATATAACAATATAACAATCTGAGAAGCAGCTGCTTCTCATATTGTTATATCAATATCAGCAGGTCATTATGCCAGTTGAAGACATAAAGCAAACCTTTACCAGGTGACCTTAGAGGTATGAACAGGTGGCACCTACGCAAGACTAAAGACTTGAGTAGCAGCGTTCTGAATGAGCTGCAATCACCTGGTATATTTTTAGGGACATCTGTAAAACACTGGTACAGTAGTCAAGACTACTATTGGACATTTTTCTAGATTCCGGTTGGATATGCATATATAATCTGACTTTGACGGTGCTAATGTGACTTACTCCTGTCATGTTCAATGTAGACTGTTTCATTTAATTAATACTCCTATCATGTTCCTTATAGTAATAGTTTGGCATGCAGGATGTAAAATGAAGCAGTTCTTGTCACTGTATTGTTCACAGTACAAGTTGAAGGTGAAGCACATGTGTTGTGATGAGCTTTCTGTAATGAACACACAAAAGATGTGTAGCTGTCAACCCTTTATTTGAAAAAGAAGAAATTGCAGACAGTCTTTTTTTACAGAGTAAATATGTTCTGTTACAATTTTATGAAGACAACATAATACAGATAATCTAAACATATATAATCAAACTAAGTCATTGAAATACACTATGATGATAATTACACATGTCAACAGAGATATGTTACAATTGCACCACTAGTCCGTGAATATTAATGAATGTGACATTGTAATTGCTGAAGAATGTGGGCAAACACTAGTGTTTGCCCACATTCTTCAGCAATTACAATATAACAATATGAGAAGCAGCTGCTTCTCATATTGTTATATCAAAAGATATTCAGGTTTTCAATTCAAATATAGCAAAAATAGCTGATCTACAAGCTCAAAGCGTGTCACATTGTGACGCGTTTTGAGCTTGTAGATCGGTTATTTTTACTACGTCTGTAATATGCACTGTGGCTGTGTGGAAATATATTGGCCCTCTCTCCATCGTCAAAGTTGCCCAATAGACTCAATAGTCCATCATATCAAGACTAACTGGAAAATAAGCATGGAGAGAAAATCGAGCCTGTCTTGCATTTAACTCATAGAATGCTGAAAGCGTTTTTAAACGTTTTATTATAGCCAAGCGCAAGAAGCGCATAACGTTTTTATACGTTTTATGGTCCAAAAAACGTTTTTTTATTGATTACTTTAGTTCAACTATATTTGCGCCCGGACAACTCATAATGTAACACCGATCGGCTCTAAAAAGAGTTAAAACCCCCCCCTGCTGAAAAGAGGTGTTGGTCTGAGAAGCGTCTGGCACCGCCTATTGGTTGGTCTATGCGAGGACGTACAACGTAATGGAGACGGCCGTCCGGCATAGACCAACGCAGATGTCAGGGGATCTAAAATGGATGGGACAATGCTCTTGTTTGTGTGAATACACTCGATTCCCCCTCCCCTCCTGTTTCTACATGGTTTCTCCCGAGGGAGAATGGTGGGGGGGGGGGTCTCTTCCTCTTGGATCGCATTGGCAGTTCCCCCCCCACTCTCATTCTCGGAACAAGATACAACGCGATTTGCTCTCTGCCCGTATATAAACCTGCAACGATCGGCATTTGATTTCATAACGTAACGTTTGCCAGACACATGTGGAGTTAGTCATGGACAGATTGCACATCATTATCGAGGGCCCGCCATGATACGTTGGTCGCTGATCGCAAGCCGTACTGCTGCTGCTGCTGCGCTGCTCGCGCTGCTCGCATCCAACCATCCAATCTTTCTCGTTACAACAGGCTATTATAAACTCACCGTCGAGCAGCCTGCCCTGCACCTAATGTGATAAAATGAACGGATCGGATCGATTATTATCTGTCTATCAGCAACATACGGGTGTTTGTCTTGCAACGACAGGTGGTGCTTTCTCGTTTTTTTTCTTCCAAATACGTTGACGTGCTGCTTCTGCCGCATCCATCTCGTTGTTTTTCTTGTTTTTTTTCCCAAACATGTCCAGACACAATCCGATCCAGTCTCGCGTCTCACCTTATAGATACGCGAGACTGGATCGATGAGGTTAGTGGTATGTCTGGACATGTTTGGAGCGGCACACGACAATCGACAATAATGTTGATTATGCAAGATCATTTCCTCAAAGCCTAGTTGCCCCCCCCCCCCCCCCGTTACTGCGATTGTTTGTAGCTCGAATCACAGAATGAGTTCAATGAGCGTAGGGAGAGGGCACATATGGGGCTACGATTGAAGAAAGTTTCCAAGTCCGTTTTATGATCAGATAATGTGCATCAAGACTCTCTGCTTTCATAAGAAAAAAACTAATACTGTAATTGCGAATGCAATGAGCACTTACTATGAGACCTAGCAGATCACGTCTGTCTGTCTGTCTGTCTGTCTGTCTGTCTGTCTGTCTGTGTGTGTGTGTGTGTGTGTGTGTGTGTGTGTGTCTGTCTGTCCCGCTTACTGTATATGTGGACCTGGCCCTTTTGTGCCCATATATGGAGCTGAGTGATTTGTGAGTCATGGTGACATGAGTGTGATGGCGTGGTCCTGCTTTGGGGACTCCTTATATGGTTATGGCTGAGTCATGGTGACATGAGTGTGATGGCGTCTTTTGTGACCATATATGGAGCTGGCGTGGTCCAAGCACTAACTATGACACCCTGCAGATCATGTCTGTAATTTATTCTAATTGTTATTGCAATTTACGATCTGCGTTCGCCTTCCGCGTTCGCGCGTCTTACTCGTAATAATAAAAATCACACCCCTGTGAAGTGAGCAGTGCAATGTTGTGAAGTGAGCAGTGCAACATTGCACTGCTCACTTCACTGGGGTGTGATTTCTATTATTATTACAGTATTAGTATTTTTCTTATGAAAGCAGAGAGTATTCTGTTTCATACGGTATATAGTATGTACATGTCGCTATAGGCCTTATTTTGTGAATATTTAGTTGTTAGGTCCATGCTCTCTAAAATTATCTTTTTCAGAGAACTTTAGAGATGGCATGGGCCTGAATAACTATTATTCACAAAATAAGGCCTATAGCGACATGTACATACTATATACCGTATGAAACAGTCGACTCTCTGCTTTCATAAGAAAAATACTAATACTGTAATAATAATAAAAATCACACCCCTGTGAAGTGAGCAGTGCAATTGCACTGCTCACTTCACAGGGGTGTGATTTTTCTGGGTGGTATTTTTCTTATGAAAGCAGAGAGTCTACTGTTTCATACGGTATATAGTATGTACATGTCGCTATAGGCCTTATTTTGTGAATAATAGTTCTTCGGGTCCATGCCTTCTCTAAAGTTCTCTGGTGGGCGCAAGCTGCATTCAATAGCCAATTAGTGACAAACTGTATATGTGTACAATGTGTACTGTTTTCCTCCTAAAAGTAGACATTCAGGGCTTTCATTCGGTATATGGTTTGTATAGGATATTATTTGTGCTCAATTTTATATCGGTCTTTTGAACTAAAAAAACTGAACTGAAATGTCTGTCAACTTCAGGCCTCCATATCTCTGTTGTTTTTTTTCACAAGCAGCGTGCAGGCAAAAGCAGGTGTTAGAAAAAGGTCAATATCTCCAGAATGGAAGATGGTAGAATCATATTTTTTTTTTAAATTGAAGTGGACAAGTTGGGCTTTCTTTTTATTTATGCGATTGTGATTCTCGCTATAAGAGGCCCCTCGCTGTGGGCCCCCCAAAAAGTTCAAAAAGCCCATGTTAAGCCTTCAGCACCAGTAAGCCAGGGTCCGCTAGAACCTGTAGCAGTCTATGTGTTAAAGGGCATTTGTTTGGGAAACAAGAAACACTTTTTCCGTGTGTAATTATGTGTTTTTAGATATTGTAGTATTTCAAAGTGCCAATGATGTCATGGACACTGGTCTCACTTCCTTCCTGAAGTTCCTTCCTTCCTTCTCCACAAGTGCAGCAAAGCATTATGGTCATTGTAGTAATCCACCAGTGTCCATGACGTCACAGACACTTTGAAATACTAAAATGTCTAAAAGCACAAATTTCCCACATAAACCCACCAGGAAAGATATGGTTGCAAAAGGGCTGAAGTGGCCCTTTAAACATGCATTTGTGAAATGTCTATTTGACCATGAGAGGATGACTTCATACAATGACTATTGCTGTGTGCAGTGGGTGTGGTGAATTTAGGATTAGGAATGTGACAAATAGCTCAAGTTGCTTTAGTCACCTATCAGATGTTGTCACAGGGATGCTAAGTATTTTCCAGTCTAAATGATTTAAATGCAAATGATTCCCAATCTGTAAAAGGATCAAATGCAAATTGGTTGGTCGATCCATTCAGCAACAGGGTTACACACCCTAACCCATTATCACCTGTCCATTAACAATGGGACAGACATGCTCCTAAACATTCCACAACATTCACAACCCATTTATTCTAACACGGTAGATAAAGGTGGGATTCCTGTATCCAAGACTAGACATAATAATGCACTGGTATTGTACAGTAAAAATAAAATATAAAAAAGTTTAATTCATACCAATTGTCAGATAACATATCCACTCATGTCCACAACTATTATTTTGTCATAGTTTTAACCATCACACTATTACTAAGAGATGTGTCACCATCCTTACACACAATAGAAAATGAAGCATTTCTTATTATACGCTAGATGTACATGTAGTCACAGGTTAAGTACAATGACAGTATGCACTCTGTAACATTAGGACTTACTCCGTCGTGTTCAATGTAGAAAGTTCAAGTAAAATATGTGTAGACTGTTTAATTGAATTAATACTTTCCTAATGAACACACACCGTGAATATTAATTAATGTGACATTGTATTTGCAGAAAAATATAACAATATAACAATATGAGAAGCAGCTGCTTCTCATATTGTTATATCAATATCAGCAGGTCATTATGCCAGTTGAACATTGATTAAAATAATTGATGTATAGTCCATGTTTAATGTATATAGCTGGACTAAACTGAATAATTGACATAATGCCTTATCTGAAGAAGAAGAAAAAACACTCATCATTTAACAGCCTTTTCCTCTTTATGACACGTCTTTATGTGTTTTTGTAGATTAGTCTTTCGACTAAAGCCCTTGCCACAAACTGTACACGTAAAGGGTTTTTCCCCTGTGTGAATCATCATGTGTTGTTTTAGATGCCCAGTATGAAGACATCCCTTGCCACAAACTGTACACGTAAAGGGCTGTTCCCCTGAATGAGTCATCATGTGTGATTTTAGATGACTCTCTTGAATGCAGCTCTTGCCACAAACTGTACACGTAAAGGGCCTTTCCCCTGTATGAGTCCTCATGTGTCGTTTTAGATCACCCTTTTGACTACATTCTTTGCCACAAACTGTACATGTAAAGGGTCTTTCCCCTGTATGAGTCCTCATGTGTACTTTTAAATCCCCATTATGACTACAGCCCTTGCCACAAACTGTACACGTAAAGGGTTTCCCCCCTGTGTGAGTCATCATGTGTCGTTTTAGATCACACTTTTGACTAAAGCCCTTGCCACAAACTGTACACGTAACGGGCTTTTCCCCTGTGTGAGTCATCATGTGTTGTTTTAGATTCCCAGTATGAAGACAGCCCTTGCCACAAACTGTACACGTAAAGGGCTTTTCCCCTGTGTGAGTCATCATGTGTGCTTTTAGATGACCCTCTCTAATGCAGCTCTTGCCACAAACTGTACACATAAAGGGCCTTTCCCCTGTATGAGTCCTCATGTGTCGTTTTAGATCACCCTTTTGACTACAGCCCTTGCCACAAACTGTACACGTAAAGGGTTTTCCCCCTGTGTGAGTCATCATGTGTCGTTTTAGATCACCCTTTTGACTACAGCCCTTGCCACAAACTGTACATGTAAAGGGCGTTCCGCCTGAATGAATTATTGCATGCTTCTTCAGATTTCTCTTTAGGCTAAACATTTTGCCACAATCTGCACAACTAAAACATTTCTTACCTGTGTGACTCCTCATGGAGTGACTTTCTTTTGGTGATTTGAGGTCATGGAGCAGCTTGTTGCTTAAAGACAAACTATGTCCTCCCATGTGTTGTGTATTGTGTGATTTCAGTGTGTTTAAACCAGACTGGTCACATGTGGTCTCATCCCACTCATCACTGTCTTCAGTGATGTCAGATTCAGAACAGTGTGAAGAGAAGAGCTGATCATCACTGGTTGGTTGTGATGTTCCACAGTCCTCTACATCAGATTGTGTTTCCATGCTTTTAGACGAGGTGCTGGCTACAGGTTCTGTTAGCATGTTTTCATCATCTTCATGTTTCACTAATAGTAATGTCTCTGTTGATCCACCATCCTCCTCTGATCTTTGAAGTAGCTCATCGTGTTCTCCTTTAATCTGTAGAGACTCTGGTTCCTCTTTGATCAGACTGGAGGTTCTCTCCTCTTGTTCTCCTTTAATCTGTAGAGACTCTGGTTCATCTTTGATAAGACTGGAGGTTCTCTCCTGCTGCTGCTCAGGGAATACCTCCTCTTTACACACAAGGGGGTGTATGGAGTCTAGACAGAAGATACAGAGGAGAAACACATCATTACATGTTTGAACATGAACTCTTGCAGTCCATACCTGCCCTAATGTTGTTTTTTTCAGTGTGAAGTGTCACGCAAATGATTTTACTTCAACAATGCTTCATTTCTAAAACAAGTATCTCCTTGTTTCTCAAATGTAAATTATCATTTGCTATACAACCCTATTGCTATCAGATGTATCCTCTGTTGTTTTAGAGTGCAACACGTTTAATGAGTTAGCTTACTTTAAACAGTATGATTATTCATGGTCAACATTTAAATAAATTATTCCTTAATACATTATTCTGTTGTTATGCTAGTTTAACAGTCACACTAGCATGAATGGGGGAAAATACAACTAGAATACTATTGACTATTATCAATGCAACATTTTCACCATTTAAGAAATAATAATATAGTAATAGTAGTGAAGGTTTTACCAACCTGCTCTGTGTAGTTTGACGATTGGTTGTAAAACCATATCCAGTAGTCTGCTTTGGCGGTCAGTTTCTTGCTTGATGTGGAAAGCTTCATCCTCGTACTCTGTTAGAATTCTTCCAACAACCCCAAATATCTCTTCAGCAGCAGCAGATAGTCTCTGGTTGACCAGGGACTTCAATGTTTGTAGTAAAGCCATAACTCAAACCGGGCCAAACAAACGGATACTAGATCTATTTTTAAAGAGCGAAAATCTAAAGTACTAAAGTTTAAAGTAGAACCAAAACTAAATGCTTCAGCTAGTGTAGAAAGGAGAAGTTCAGCTCTTAACAACTAGCAGAGATTAAAGTGACTCCAAGCAGAAGAAACTCTTGTTAAATACTAACAGAGGGCCCTGATGGTCCAATCAGAGTGAGGGGGCGGTACACAAAACTGGCCAATCACTGCTCCCAACAACAAGGCAATTCAATGAGTTTTATATCAAACATTAAGCAAATGAAACATTATATCAGATTCAGTAAAACAAATAAAAGTAAAAGCTGAATTATGTAACTTTCCTATTCTACCCCTTATTTGAACCTTGTTGCCTTAATTGAAAACATATTCAGGACACAGAGCAAAATGGAACAAATTTAAATAAATAAAATGTCAGTGTAGAATAATGACACAATCTCAATGAAAGGCAGCAGCAAACAGGCATGCATGTTTTTAGCTGTGATTTAAATAACAGAGTTGTTGCAGAGCTGCAGTTTTCAGGGAGTTTGTTCCAGATATGTTACACATTAATCTGAATACTATGTTTTAATTCTAGGGTCATAAAGCAAACCTTTACCAGGTGACCATAGAGGTATGAACAGGTGGCACCTACGCAAGACTAAAGACTTGAGTAGCAGCGTTCTGAATGAGCTGCAATCACCTGGTATATATTTAGGGACATCTGTAAAACACTGGTACAGTAGTCAAGACTACTATTGGACATTTTTCTAGATTCCGGTTGGATATGCATATATAATCTGACTTTGACGGTGCTAATGAGTCTGGTTAAAGTTCTGAGGCCATGACTAATTATACCCGAAAAAGACCCGGAATTATTTGCGCGGCTTCGCTGCGCTCGGCCGCAATTTCCCTCCCACCCTGCATGTCCACAAGTACTATTATTTTGTCATAGTTTTAACCATCATCACAGTATGACTAAGTGTCACCATCCTTGAACACAATTGTTAGAAAATGTAGCATTTCTTATTATACACTAGGTCTATCAATGTAGTCACAGGTTAAGTACAATGGACAGTATGCACTCTGTAACATTAGGAGTAGGACTTACTCCTGTCATGTTCAATGTAGACTGTTTCATTTAATTAATACTGTTCCTTATAGTAATAGTTTGGCATGCAGGATGTAAAATGAAGCAGTTCTTGTCACTGTATTGTTCACAGTACAAGTTGAAGGTGAAGCACATGTGTTGTGATGAGCTTTCTGTAATGAACACACAAAATATGTGTAGCTGTCAACCCTTTATTTGAAAAAGAAGAAATTGCAGACAGTCATTTTTACAGAGTAAATATGTTCTGTTACAATTTTATGAAGACAACATAATACAGATAATCTAAACATATATAATCAAACTAAGTCATTGAAATACACTATGATGATAATTATGTTAGTCAACACATGTCAACAGAGATATGTTACAATTGCACCACTAGTCCGTGAATATTAATGAATGTGACATTGCAATTGCTTCAGCAATTACAATATAACAATATGAGAAGCAGCTGCTTCTCATATTGTTATATCAAAAAATATTCAGGTTTTCAATTCAAATATAGCAAAAATAGCTGATCTACAAGCTCAAAGCGCGTCACATTGCGACGCGTTTGGAGCTCGTCGATCGGTTATTTTTTACTACGTCGGTAATATGCACTGTGGCTGTGTGGAAATATATTGGCCCTCTCTCCATCGTCAAAGTCGCCCAACCCCTGACCTACGCTATGATTACAGTCCGTCCCTCAGGTGTGTGTGTGTCCCAACACGCTGTGTTGTCCGTCCCTCAGGTGTGTGTGTGTCCCAACACGCTGTGTTGTCCGTCCCTCAGGTGTGTGTGTGTCCCAACACGCTGTGTTGTCCGTCCCTCAGGTGTGTGTGTGTCCCAACACGCTGTGTTGTCCGTCCCTCAGGTGTGTGTGTGTCCCAACACGCTGTGTTGTCCGTCCCTCAGGTGTGTGTGTGTGTCCCAACACGCTGTGTTGTCTGTCCCTCAGGTATGTGTGTGTCCCAACACGCTGTGTGTCTGTCCCTCAGGTGTGTGTGTGTCCCAACACGCTGTGTTGTCCGTCTCTCAGGTGTGTGTGTGTCCCAACACGCTGTGTTGTCCGTCCCTCAGGTGTGTGTGTGTGTCCCAACACGCTGTGTTGTCTGTCCCTCAGGTATGTGTGTGTCCCAACACGCTGTGTGTCTGTCCCTCAGGTGTGTGTGTGTCCCAGGAGGACTTCCATCGGGCTCTGCAGGGCTTCACCCCTCCGTCGCTGCTGGCCATGGACCTCCACACCCCCCCCGGTGGGGTGGGGCTCGACAGCGTGGGCGGCCTGAGGGACGTGAGACGACAGTTAATGGACGCCATCTTGCTCCCGGCCAAGGTCAGTTAATGAATGGACGCCATCTTGCTCCCGGCCAAGGTCAGTTAATGAATGGACGCCATCTTGCTCCCGGCCAAGGTCAGTTAATGGACGCCATTTTGCTGCCGGCCAAGGTCAGCTCCACGGCGGTCATAGGTTTTATCATTTACAATTTAGGCATTTAACAGACGCTCTCATCCAGAGCGACTCAAGCGAGGTAAATGCACGTGTAGATGAAAATGCAGAGACGGCAAATCCCTTTAATTTTAGATCGTTTTTTTTTAGTAATGAAGTAATGAAGCTCGTAGCGCGCCACGCGCGCTACGAGCTTGTAGATCTGCTATTTTTTTCAATAGCTAACACCAAAATGGGTTCCCGTTCAGAATGGGTTAAATACTAAGATATCAAAAGTGCCCTTATGTAAAGGTGAAAGTTACTCTTTTCTTTTCTTTGACCGTCTCATTTTCATTTCAGTAAATAAAAATTGTATTTTTAGGCCGGAAAGATATACACTTATCCCTTTGTCTTTTTTCAAATGTGTGAAACTCTAGAAAGTGAATTTCTCTGCTTCCTGTGAGTGACACAATAAGTGGATTAGTTGGACAATTTCTCCTGTTCTATTGTGATCTTGTAACAATGAAAAGTGTCTCTCTGTCTGTCTGTCTGTTCTATCTATATCACTGTTTCCAAAACACTGGGTCGGGAGGGACCCATTTGTGGATCGCGCACCGATTTTTATGGGTCGCGAGTAATTTTTCTTGCTTCATTTCCACCAAAACAATGTTGTAATTTCTTCTCAAAGGCATTTCCAGAAAAGTTCACAATGGTAATATTAGTCAAAAAACGAATACTTTTTTAAAACAACTTTTTTTTTTAGAAGTAATGAAAATCAGATCAGAAGTTTGGTTACTGGGTACAGAAATGTCTCTTTTTTTTGGGGTCTTGTTTGTGAACCACTGATCTACTGTACATGTACAGTAACAAGAGACGAGGCTAAAATATGGAAACGTGTCTCCCGTACGTTGCAGTACCCGGTTCTGTTCTCCAAGCTGCCCATCCGCCACTGCTCCGGACTGCTGCTGTACGGAGCGCCTGGCACGGGCAAGACCATGCTGGCAGGGGCCGTGGCCAAGGACAGTGGCATGAACTTCATCTCCATCAAGGTATATTTATATTGTAATACTTCAAACCCAAGGACAGTGGCATGAACTTCATCTCTATCAAGGTATATTTATATTGTAATACTTCAAACCCAAGGACAGTGGCATGAACTTCATCTCTATCAAGGTATATTTATATTGTAATACTTCAAACCCAAGGACAGTGGCATGAACTTCATCTCTATCAAGGTATATTTATATTGTAATACTTCAAACCCAAGGACAGTGGCATGAACTTCATCTCCATCAAGGTATATTTATATTGTAATACTTCAAACCCAAGGACAGTGGCATGAACTTCATCTCTATCAAGGTATATTTATATTGTAATACTTCAAACCCAAGGACAGTGGCATGAACTTCATCTCTATCAAGGTATATTTATCCCATTTTGACCTGAGATCAGATTCTAAAAATGTCTTCTACGTCCTGACAGTCTTCTGAAAAAGCTATGTTTCTATGTCAGTCATTCTTCGATTTTTCTAAAATAGCAGACCTACAAGCTCGTAGCGCGCCACTCGGTGGCGCGCTACGAGCTTGTAGATCTGCTCTTTTTCAATAGCTAAAGCATAACATAATGCTAACACCAAAAGGGGTTCCCACCCAAAATGGGTTATATTATAATACTTCAAACCCAAGGACAGTGGCATGAACTTCATCTCTATCAAGGTATATTTATATTATAATACTTCAAACACAAGGACAGTGGCATGAACTGTTATCTCTATCAAGGTATATTTATATTGTAATACTTCAAACCCAAGGACAGTGGCATGAACTGTTATCTCTATCAAGGTATATTTATATTGTAATACTTCAAACCCAAGGACAGTGGCATGAACTGTTATCTCTATCAAGGTATATTTATATTGTAATACTTCAAACCCAAGGACAGTGGCATGAACTTCATCTCCATCAAGGTATATTTATATTGTAATACTTCAAACCCAAGGACAGTGGCATGAACTGTTATCTCTACATTATGATACACACCAGTGGTTTTCAACCCTTTTCATGTCAAGGCCCATCATTTATTCTGCATTTGAGCCACACGGACCACCATTTTAGCCTCAATGTTTTGTTTGATAAGATCCTCTCCTCTCCTCTCCTCTCCTCTCCTCTCCTCTCCTCTCCTCTCCTCTCCTCTCCTCTCCTCTCCTCTCCTCTCCTCTCCTCTCCTCTCATCTCCCCTCATCTCCCCTCCCCTCCCCTCCCCTCCCCTCATATCCCCTCATATCCCCTCATATCCCCTCCCCTCCCCTCATCTCCCCTCCCCTCCTCTCCCCTCCCCTCCCCTCATCTCCCCTCCCCTCATCTCCTCTCCCCTCCCCTCCCCTCATCTCCTCTCCTCTCCCCTCCCCTCCCCTCCCCTCCTCTCCTCTCCTCTCCCCTCCCCTCCCCTCCCCTCCCCTCCCCTCCCCTCCTCTCCTCTCCTCTCCCCTCCTCTCCCCTCCTCTCCCCTCCCCTCCCCTCCCCTCCCCTCCCCTCATCTCCTCTCCCCTCCCCTCCCCTCATCTCCCCTCCCCTCATCTCCTCTCCCCTCTCCCCTCCTCTCCTCCAGGGACCGGAGCTTCTCAGTAAGTACATCGGAGCCAGTGAACAGGCAGTCCGGGATGTCTTTCAGAGGTCAGTTCTCTGCTCCGCTCAGAATTATGCTATTCTTTTTAAATAAAGTATATTTATTGCTTTTAACAAATTTAAGGACAAAAATATTGAATATACAAAGACATGGCAAGAAGAAGCTGTTTTTCAACAGCCAAAAGTGTCAAATAATGTTTTAGGAGCTGTTTCTCAACAACCAAAGTGTCAAATAATGGTTAGAAGCTGTTTTTCAACAACCAAAAGTGTCAAATTATGTTTTAGGAGCTGTTTCTCAACAACCAAAAGTGTCAAATAATGTTTTATGAGCTGTTTCTCAACAACCAAAGTGTCAAATAATGATTAGAAGCTGTTTTTCAACAACCAAAAGTGTCAAATAATGTTTTAGGAGCTGTTTCTCAACAACCAAAAGTGTCAAATAATGTTTTATGAGCTGTTTCTCAACAACCAAAGTGTCAAATAATGGTTAGAAGCTGTTTTTCAACAACCAAAAGTGTCAAATAATGTTTTAGGAGCTGTTTCTCAATAACCAAAAGTGTCAAATAATGTTTTAGGAGCTGTTTCTCAACAAGCAAAGTGTAAAATAATGGTTAGAAGCTGTTTTTCAACAACCAAAAGTGTAAAATAATGTTTTAGGAGCTGTTTCTTTGGCAAATTATTTTGGGAGGCAAATTATTTTGGGAGGCAAATTATTTGCCTCCCAAAATAATTTGCCTCCCAAAATAATTTGCCAAAATAATTTGCCTGCCAAAATAATTTGCCTCCCAAAATAATTTGCCTGCCAAAATAATTTGCCTCCCAAAATAATTTGCCTCCCAAAATAATTTGCCTCCCAAAATAATTTGCCTCCCAAAATAATTTGCCTCCCAAAATAATTTGCCTCCCAAAATAATTTGCCTCCCAAAATAATTTGCCAAAATAATTTGCCTCCCAAAATAATTTGCCAAAATAATTTGCCTCCCAAAATAATTTGCCTCCCAAAATAATTTGCCTCCCAAAATAATTTGCCTCCCAAAATAATTTGCCAAAATAATTTGCCTCCCAAAATAATTTGCCTCCCAAAATAATTTGCCTCCCAAAATAATTTGCCAAAATAATTTGCCTCCCAAAATAATTTGCCAAAATAATTTGCCTCCCAAAATAATTTGCCTCCCAAAATAATTTGCCTGCCAAAATAATTTGCCAAAATAATTTGCCAAAATAATTTGCCAAAATAATTTGCCAAAATAATTTGCCTCCCAAAATAAATTGCCAAAATAATTTGCCTCCCAAAATAAATTGCCAAAATAATTTGCCTCCCAAAATAATTTGCCAAAATAATTTGCCTCCCAAAATAATTTGCCTCCCAAAATAATTTGCCTCCCAAAATAATTTGCCAAAATAATTTGCCTGCCAAAATAATTTGCCAAAATAATTTGCCTCCCAAAATAATTTGCCAAAATAATTTGGCTCCCAAAATAATTTGCCTCCCAAAATAATTTGCCTCCCAAAATAATTTGCCAAAATAATTTGCCTCCCAAAATAATTTGCCAAAATAATTTGTCTCCCAAAATAATTTGCCTCCCAAAATAATTTGCCAAAATAATTTGCCTGCCAAAATAATTTGCCAAAATAATTTGCCTCCCAAAATAATTTGCCTCCCAAAATAATTTGCCAAAATAATTTGCCTCCCAAAATTATTTGCCAAAATAATTTGCCTCCCAAAATAATTTGCCTCCCAAAATAATTTGCCTCCCAAAATAATTTGCCTCCCAAAATAATTTGCCTCCCAAAATAATTTGCCTCCCAAAATAATTTGCCTCCCAAAATAATTTGCCTGCCAAAATAATTTGCCTCCCAAAATAATTTGCCTCCAAAAATAATTTGCCAAAATAATTTGCCTCCCAAAATAATTTGCCTCCCAAAATAATTTGCCAAAATAATTTGCCTGCCAAAATAATTTGCCTCCCAAAATAATTTGCCTCCCAAAATAATTTGCCAAAATAATTTGGCTCCCAAAATAATTTGCCAAAATAATTTGCCTCCCAAAATAATTTGCCTCCCAAAATAATTTGCCAAAATAATTTGCCTCCCAAAATAATTTGCCAAAATAATTTGCCTCCCAAAATAATTTGCCTCCCAAAATAATTTGCCAAAATAATTTGCCTGCCAAAATAATTTGCCAAAATAATTTGCCTCCCAAAATAATTTGCCAAAATAATTTGCCTCCCAAAATAATTTGCCTCCCAAAATAATTTGCCAAAATAATTTGCCTCCCAAAATTATTTGCCAAAATAATTTGCCTCCCAAAATAATTTGCCTCCCAAAATAATTTGCCAAAATAATTTGCCTCCCAAAATAATTTGCCTCCCAAAATAATTTGCCTGCCAAAATAATTTGCCAAAATAATTTGCCTCCCAAAATAATTTGCCAAAATAATTTGCCTCCCAAAATAATTTGCCTCCCAAAATAATTTGCCAAAATAATTTGCCTCCCAAAATAATTTGCCAAAATAATTTGCCTCCCAAAATTATTTGCCAAAATAATTTGCCTCCCAAAATAATTTGCCTCCCAAAATTATTTGCCAAAATAATTTGCCTCCCAAAATAATTTGCCTCCCAAAATAATTTGCCTGCCAAAATAATTTGCCAAAATAATTTGCCTCCCAAAATAATTTGCCTCCCAAAATAATTTGCCTCCAAAAATAATTTGCCAAAATAATTTGCCTCCCAAAATAATTTGCCTCCCAAAATAATTTGCCAAAATAATTTGCCTGCCAAAATAATTTGCCTCCCAAAATAATTTGCCTCCCAAAATAATTTGCCAAAATAATTTGCCTCCCAAAATAATTTGCCAAAATAATTTGCCTCCCAAAATAATTTGCCAAAATAATTTGCCTCCCAAAATTATTTGCCAAAATAATTTGCCTCCCAAAATAATTTGCCTCCCAAAATTATTTGCCAAAATAATTTGCCTCCCAAAATAATTTGCCTGCCAAAATAATTTGCCAAAATAATTTGCCTCCCAAAATAATTTGCCTCCCAAAATAATTTGCCAAAATAATTTGCCTCCCAAAATAATTTGCCTCCCAAAATAATTTGCCAAAATAATTTGCCTCCCAAAATTATTTGCCAAAATAATTTGCCTCCCAAAATAATTTGCCTCCCAAAATAATTTGCCAAAATAATTTGCCTGCCAAAATAATTTGCCAAAATAATTTGCCTCCCAAAATAATTTGCCAAAATAATTTGCCTCCCAAAATAATTTGCCTCCCAAAATAATTTGCCAAAATAATTTGCCTCCCAAAATTATTTGCCAAAATAATTTGCCTCCCAAAATAATTTGCCTCCCAAAATAATTTGCCTCCCAAAATAATTTGCCTCCCAAAATAATTTGCCTCCAAAAATAATTTGCCAAAATAATTTGCCTCCCAAAATTATTTGCCTCCCAAAATAATTTGCCTCCCAAAATAATTTGCCAAAATAATTTGCCTCCCAAAATAATTTGCCAAAATAATTTGCCTCCCAAAATAATTTGCCAAAATAATTTGCCTCCCAAAATAATTTGCCTCCCAAAATAATTTGCCAAAATAATTTGCCTCCCAAAATAATTTGCCTCCCAAAATAATTTGCCTCCCAAAATAATTTGCCAAAATAATTTGCCTGCCAAAATAATTTGCCAAAATAATTTGCCTCCCAAAATAATTTGCCAAAATAATTTGGCTCCCAAAATAATTTGCCTCCCAAAATAATTTGCCTCCCAAAATAATTTGCCAAAATAATTTGCCTCCCAAAATAATTTGCCAAAATAATTTGCCTCCCAAAATAATTTGCCTCCCAAAATAATTTGCCTCCCAAAATAATTTGCCAAAATAATTTGCCTGCCAAAATAATTTGCCAAAATAATTTGCCTCCCAAAATAATTTGCCAAAATAATTTGCCTCCCAAAATAATTTGCCAAAGTAATTTGCCTCCCAAAATTATTTGCCAAAATAATTTGCCTCCCAAAATAATTTGCCTCCCAAAATAATTTGCCAAAATAATTTGCCTCCCAAAATAATTTGCCTCCCAAAATAATTTGCCTCCCAAAATAATTTGCCTCCCAAAATAATTTGCCTCCCAAAATAATTTGCCAAAATAATTTCCCTCCCAAAATAATTTGCCTCCCAAAATAATTTGCCTGCCAAAATAATTTGCCAAAATAATTTGCCTCCCAAAATAATTTGCCAAAATAATTTGCCTGCCAAAATAATTTGCCAAAATAATTTGCCTCCCAAAATAATTTGCCAAAATAATTTGCCTCCCAAAATAATTTGCCTCCCAAAATAATTTGCCTCCCAAAATAATTTGCCAAAATAATTTGCCTCCCAAAATTATTTGCCAAAATAATTTGCCTCCCAAAATAATTTGCCTCCCAAAATAATTTGCCAAAATAATTTGCCTCCCAAAATAATTTGCCTCCCAAAATAATTTGCCAAAATAATTTGCCTCCCAAAATAATTTGCCTCCCAAAATAATTTGCCTGCCAAAATAATTTGCCTCCCAAAATAATTTGCCTGCCAAAATAATTTGCCAAAATAATTTGCCTCCCAAAATAATTTGCCTCCCAAAATAATTTGCCAAAATAATTTGCCTTCCAAAATAATTTGCCAAAATAATTTGCCTCCCAAAATTATTTGCCAAAATAATTTGCCTCCCAAAATAATTTGCCAAAATAATTTGCCTCCCAAAATAATTTGCCTCCCAAAATAATTTGCCTGCCAAAATAATTTGCCAAAATAATTTGCCTCCCAAAATAATTTGCCAAAATAATTTGCCTCCCAAAATAATTTGCCTCCCAAAATAATTTGCCAAAATAATTTGCCTCCCAAAATAATTTGCCTCCCAAAATAATTTGCCTCCCAAAATAATTTTCCAAAATAATTTGCCTCCCAAAATAATTTGCCTCCCAAAATAATTTGCCTCCCAAAATAATTTGCCAAAATAATTTGCCTCCCAAAATAATTTGCCTCCCAAAATAATTTGCCAAAATAATTTGCCTCCCAAAATAATTTGCCTCCCAAAATAATTTGCCAAAATAATTTGCCTCCCAAAATAATTTGCCAAAATAATTTGCCTCCCAAAATAATTTGCCAAAATAATTTGCCTCCCAAAATAATTTGCCTCCCAAAATAATTTGCCAAAATAATTTGCCTGCCAAAATAATTTGCCTCCCAAAATTATTTGCCAAAATAATTTGCCTCCCAAAATAATTTGCCTCCCAAAATAATTTGCCTCCCAAAATAATTTGCCTCCCAAAATAATTTGCCTCCAAAAATAATTTGCCAAAATAATTTGCCTCCCAAAATTATTTGCCTCCCAAAATAATTTGCCTCCCAAAATAATTTGCCAAAATAATTTGCCTCCCAAAATAATTTGCCAAAATAATTTGCCTCCCAAAATAATTTGCCAAAATAATTTGCCTCCCAAAATAATTTGCCTCCCAAAATAATTTGCCAAAATAATTTGCCTCCCAAAATAATTTGCCTCCCAAAATAATTTGCCTCCCAAAATAATTTGCCAAAATAATTTGCCTGCCAAAATAATTTGCCAAAATAATTTGCCTCCCAAAATAATTTGCCAAAATAATTTGGCTCCCAAAATAATTTGCCTCCCAAAATAATTTGCCTCCCAAAATAATTTGCCAAAATAATTTGCCTCCCAAAATAATTTGCCTCCCAAAATAATTTGCCAAAATAATTTGCCTCCCAAAATAATTTGCCTCCCAAAATAATTTGCCAAAATAATTTGCCTGCCAAAATAATTTGCCAAAATAATTTGCCTCCCAAAATAATTTGCCAAAATAATTTGCCTCCCAAAATAATTTGCCAAAGTAATTTGCCTCCCAAAATTATTTGCCAAAATAATTTGCCTCCCAAAATAATTTGCCTCCCAAAATAATTTGCCTCCCAAAATAATTTGCCAAAATAATTTCCCTCCCAAAATAATTTGCCTCCCAAAATAATTTGCCTGCCAAAATAATTTGCCAAAATAATTTGCCTCCCAAAATAATTTGCCAAAATAATTTGCCTGCCAAAATAATTTGCCAAAATAATTTGCCTCCCAAAATAATTTGCCAAAATAATTTGCCTCCCAAAATAATTTGCCTCCCAAAATAATTTGCCAAAATAATTTGCCTCCCAAAATTATTTGCCAAAATAATTTGCCTCCCAAAATAATTTGCCTCCCAAAATAATTTGCCAAAATAATTTGCCTCCAAAAATAATTTGCCTCCCAAAATAATTTGCCAAAATAATTTGCCTCCCAAAATAATTTGCCTCCCAAAATAATTTGCCTGCCAAAATAATTTGCCAAAATAATTTGCCTCCCAAAATAATTTGCCTCCCAAAATAATTTGCCAAAATAATTTGCCTCCCAAAATAATTTGCCAAAATAATTTGCCTCCCAAAATTATTTGCCAAAATAATTTGCCTCCCAAAATAATTTGCCAAAATAATTTGCCTCCCAAAATAATTTGCCTCCCAAAATAATTTGCCTGCCAAAATAATTTGCCAAAATAATTTGCCAAAATAATTTGCCTCCCAAAATAATTTGCCAAAATAATTTGCCTCCCAAAATAATTTGCCTCCCAAAATAATTTGCCAAAATAATTTGCCTCCCAAAATAATTTGCCTCCCAAAATAATTTGCCTCCCAAAATAATTTGCCAAAATAATTTGCCAAAATAATTTGCCTCCCAAAATAATTTGCCTCCCAAAATAATTTGCCTCCCAAAATAATTTGCCAAAATAATTTGCCTCCCAAAATAATTTGCCTCCCAAAATAATTTGCCAAAATAATTTGCCTGCCAAAATAATTTGCCAAAATAATTTGCCTCCCAAAATAATTTGCCAAAATAATTTGGCTCCCAAAATAATTTGCCAAAATAATTTGCCTCCCAAAATAATTTGCCAAAATAATTTGCCTCCCAAAATAATTTGCCAAAATAATTTGCCTCCCAAAATAATTTGCCTCCCAAAATAATTTGCCAAAATAATTTGCCTGCCAAAATAATTTGCCTCCCAAAATAATTTGCCTCCCAAAATAATTTGCCTCCCAAAATAATTTGCCTCCCAAAATAATTTGCCAAAATAATTTGCCTCCCAAAATTATTTGCCAAAATAATTTGCCTCCCAAAATAATTTGCCTCCCAAAATAATTTGCCTCCCAAAATAATTTGCCTCCCAAAATAATTTGCCAAAATAATTTGCCTCCCAAAATAATTGCTGTTTCTCAACAACCAAAAGTGTAAAATAATGTTTTAGGAGCTGTTTCTCAACAACCAAAGTGTCAAATAATGGTTAGAAGCTGTTTTTCAACAACCAAAAGTGTCAAATAATGTTTTAGGAGCTGTTTCTCAACAACCAAAAGTGTAAAATAATGTTTTATGAACTGTTTCTCAACAACCAAAGTGTCAAATAATGGTTAGAAGCTGTTTTTCAACAACCAAAAGTGTCAAATAATGTTTTAGGAGCTGTTTCTCAATAACCAAAAGTGTAAAATAATGTTTTATGAGCTGTTTCTCAACAACCAAAGTGTCAAATAATGGTTAGAAGCTGTTTTTCAACAACCAAAAGTGTCAAATAATGTTTTAGGAGCTGTTTCTCAATAACCAAAAGTGCCAAAATAATTTGCCTCCCAAAATAATTTGCCAAAATAATTTGCCTCCCAAAATAATTTGCCTCCCAAAATAATTTGCCAAAATAATTTGCCTGCCAAAATAATTTGCCAAAATAATTTGCCTCCGAAAATAATTTGGCTCCCAAAATAATTTGCCAAAATAATTTGCCTCCCAAAATAATTTGCCTCCCAAAATAATTTGCCAAAATAATTTGCCTCCCAAAATAATTTGCCAAAATAATTTGCCTCCCAAAATAATTTGCCAAAATAATTTGCCTCCCAAAATAATTTGCCAAAATAATTTGCCTCCCAAAATAATTTGCCAAAATAATTTGCCTCCCAAAATAATTTGCCAAAATAATTTGCCTCCCAAAATTATTTGCCTCCCAAAATTATTTGCCAAAATAATTTGCCTCCCAAAATAATTTGCCTCCCAAAATAATTTGCCTCCAAAAATAATTTGCCTCCCAAAATAATTTGCCAAAATAATTTGCCTCCCAAAATAATTTGCCTGCCAAAATAATTTGCCTCCCAAAATAATTTGCCTCCCAAAATAATTTGCCTCCCAAAATAATTTGCCTCCCAAAATTATTTGCCAAAATAATTTGCCTCCCAAAATAATTTGCCTCCCAAAATAATTTGCCAAAATAATTTGCCTCCCAAAATAATTTGCCTCCCAAAATAATTTGCCAAAATAATTTGCCTCCCAAAATAATTGCTGTTTCTCAACAACCAAAAGTGTAAAATAATGTTTTAGGAGCTGTTTCTCAACAACCAAAGTGTCAAATAATGGTTAGAAGCTGTTTTTCAACAACCAAAAGTGTCAAATAATGTTTTAGGAGCTGTTTCTCAACAACCAAAAGTGTAAAATAATGTTTTATGAACTGTTTCTCAACAACCAAAGTGTCAAATAATGGTTAGAAGCTGTTTTTCAACAACCAAAAGTGTCAAATAATGTTTTAGGAGCTGTTTCTCAATAACCAAAAGTGTAAAATAATGTTTTATGAGCTGTTTCTCAACAACCAAAGTGTCAAATAATGGTTAGAAGCTGTTTTTCAACAACCAAAAGTGTCAAATAATGTTTTAGGAGCTGTTTCTCAATAACCAAAAGTGCCAAAATAATTTGCCTCCCAAAATAATTTGCCAAAATAATTTGCCTCCCAAAATAATTTGCCTCCCAAAATAATTTGCCAAAATAATTTGCCTGCCAAAATAATTTGCCAAAATAATTTGCCTCCGAAAATAATTTGGCTCCCAAAATAATTTGCCAAAATAATTTGCCTCCCAAAATAATTTGCCAAAATAATTTGCCTCCCAAAATAATTTGCCAAAATAATTTGCCTCCCAAAATAATTTGCCAAAATAATTTGCCTCCCAAAATAATTTGCCAAAATAATTTGCCTCCCAAAATAATTTGCCAAAATAATTTGCCTCCCAAAATAATTTGCCTCCCAAAATTATTTGCCAAAATAATTTGCCTCCCAAAATAATTTGCCTCCCAAAATAATTTGCCTCCAAAAATAATTTGCCTCCCAAAATAATTTGCCAAAATAATTTGCCTCCCAAAATAATTTGCCTCCCAAAATAATTTGCCTCCCAAAATAATTTGCCAAAATAATTTGCCTCCCAAAATAATTGCTGTTTCTCAACAACCAAAAGTGTAAAATAATGTTTTAGGAGCTGTTTCTCAACAACCAAAGTGTCAAATAATGGTTAGAAGCTGTTTCTCAACAACCAAAAGTGTCAAATAATGTTTTAGGAGCTGTTTCTCAACAACCAAAAGTGTAAAATAATGTTTTATGAACTGTTTCTCAACAACCAAAGTGTCAAATAATGGTTAGAAGCTGTTTTTCAACAACCAAAAGTGTCAAATAATGTTTTAGGAGCTGTTTCTCAATAACCAAAAGTGTAAAATAATGTTTTATGAGCTGTTTCTCAACAACCAAAGTGTCAAATAATGGTTAGAAGCTGTTTTTCAACAACCAAAAGTGTCAAATAATGTTTTAGGAGCTGTTTCTCAATAACCAAAAGTGTCAAATAATGTTTTAGGAGCTGTTTCTCAACAACCAAAGTGTCAAATAATGGTTAGAAGCTGTTTTTCAACAACCAAAAGTGTCAAATAATGTTTTAGGAGCTGTTTCTCAACAACCAAAGTGTCAAATAATGGTTAGAAGCTGTTTTTCAACAACCAAAAGTGTCAAATAATGTTTTAGGAGCTGTTTCTCAACAACCAAAAGTGTAAAATAATGTTTTAGGAGCTGTTTCTTTGGCAAATTATTTTGGGAGGCAAATTATTTGCCTCCCAAAATAATTTGCCAAAATAATTTGCCTCCCAAAATAATTTGCCTCCCAAAATAATTTGCCAAAATAATTTGCCTCCCAAAATAATTTGCCTCCAAAAATAATTTGCCTCCCAAAATTATTTGCCTCCCAAAATTATTTGCCTCCCAAAATAATTTGCCAAAATAATTTGCCTCCCAAAATAATTTGCCAAAATAATTTGCCTCCCAAAATAATTTGCCTCCCAAAATAATTTGCCTCCCAAAATTATTTGCCTCCCAAAATTATTTGCCTCCCAAAATTATTTGCCAAAATAATTTGCCTCCCAAAATAATTTGCCTCCCAAAATAATTTGCCTCCCAAAATAATTTGCCAAAATAATTTGCCTCCCAAAATAATTTGCCTCCCAAAATAATTTGCCAAAATAATTTGCCTCCCAAAATAATTTGCCAAAATAATTTGCCTCCCAAAATAATTTGCCTCCCAAAATAATTTGCCAAAATAATTTGCCTCCCAAAATAATTTGCCTCCCAAAATAATTGCTGTTTCTCAACAACCAAAAGTGTAAAATAATGTTTTAGGAGCTGTTTCTCAACAACCAAAGTGTCAAATAATGGTTAGAAGCTGTTTTTCAACAACCAAAAGTGTCAAATAATGTTTTAGGGGCTGTTTCTCAACAACCAAAAGTGTAAAATAATGTTTTATGAGCTGTTTCTCAACAACCAAAGTGTCAAATAATGGTTAGAAGCTGTTTTTCAACAACCAAAAGTGTCAAATAATGTTTTAGGGGCTGTTTCTCAACAACCAAAAGTGTAAAATAATGTTTTAGGAGCTGTTTCTCAACAACCAAAGTGTAAAATAATGGTTAGAAGCTGTTTTTCAACAACCAAAAGTGTCAAATTATGTTTCTCAACAACCAAAAGTGTAAAATAATGTTTTATGAGCTGTTTCTCAACAACCAAAGTGTCAAATAATGTTTAGAAGCTGTTTTTCAACAACCAAAAGTGTCAAATAATGTTTTAGGAGCTGTTTCTCAACAACCAAAAGTGTAAAATAATGTTTTAGGAGCTGTTTCTCAACAACCAAAAGTGTAAAATAATGTTTTATGAACTGTTTCTCAACAACCAAAGTGTCAAATAATGGTTAGAAACTGTTTTTCAACAACCAAAAGTGTCAAATAATGTTTTAGGAGCTGTTTCTCAATAACCAAAAGTGTAAAATAATGTTTTATGAGCTGTTTCTCAACAACCAAAGTGTCAAATAATGGTTAGAAGCTGTTTTTCAACAACCAAAAGTGTCAAATAATGTTTTAGGAGCTGTTTCTCAATAACCAAAAGTGTCAAATAATGTTTTAGGAGCTGTTTCTCAACAACCAAAGTGTCAAATAATGGTTAGAAGCTGTTTTTCAACAACCAAAAGTGTCAAATAATGTTTTAGGAGCTGTTTCTCAACAACCAAAGTGTCAAATAATGGTTAGAAGCTGTTTTTCAACAACCAAAAGTGTCAAATAATGTTTTAGGAGCTGTTTCTCAACAACCAAAAGTGTAAAATAATGTTTTAGGAGCTGTTTCTTTGGCAAATTATTTTGGGAGGCAAATTATTTGCCTCCCAAAATAATTTGCCAAAATAATTTGCCTCCCAAAATAATTTGCCTCCCAAAATAATTTGCCAAAATAATTTGCCTCCCAAAATAATTTGCCTCCAAAAATAATTTGCCTCCCAAAATTATTTGCCTCCAAAAATAATTTGCCTCCCAAAATTATTTGCCTCCCAAAATTATTTGCCTCCCAAAATAATTTGCCAAAATAATTTGCCTCCCAAAATAATTTGCCAAAATAATTTGCCTCCCAAAATAATTTGCCTCCCAAAATAATTTGCCTCCCAAAATTATTTGCCTCCCAAAATTATTTGCCAAAATAATTTGCCTCCCAAAATAATTTGCCTCCCAAAATAATTTGCCTCCCAAAATAATTTGCCTCCCAAAATAATTTGCCTCCCAAAATAATTTGCCAAAATAATTTGCCTCCCAAAATAATTTGCCAAAATAATTTGCCTCCCAAAATAATTTGCCAAAATAATTTGCCTCCCAAAATAATTTGCCTCCCAAAATAATTGCTGTTTCTCAACAACCAAAAGTGTAAAATAATGTTTTAGGAGCTGTTTCTCAACAACCAAAGTGTCAAATAATGGTTAGAAGCTGTTTTTCAACAACCAAAAGTGTCAAATAATGTTTTAGGGGCTGTTTCTCAACAACCAAAAGTGTAAAATAATGTTTTATGAGCTGTTTCTCAACAACCAAAGTGTCAAATAATGGTTAGAAGCTGTTTTTCAACAACCAAAAGTGTCAAATAATGTTTTAGGGGCTGTTCCTCAACAACCAAAAGTGTAAAATAATGTTTTAGGAGCTGTTTCTCAACAACCAAAGTGTAAAATAATGGTTAGAAGCTGTTTTTCAACAACCAAAAGTGTCAAATTATGTTTTAGGAGCTGTTTCTCAACAACCAAAAGTGTAAAATAATGTTTTATGAGCTGTTTCTCAACAACCAAAGTGTCAAATAATGTTTAGAAGCTGTTTTTCAACAACCAAAAGTGTCAAATAATGTTTTAGGAGCTGTTTCTCAACAACCAAAAGTGTAAAATAATGTTTTAGGAGCTGTTTCTCAACAACCAAAGTGTCAAATAATGGTTAGAAGCTGTTTTTCAACAACCAAAAGTGTCAAATAATGTTTTAGGAGCTGTTTCTCAACAACCAAAAGTGTAAAATAATGTTTTAGGAGCTGTTTCTCAACAACCAAAGTGTCAAATAATGGTTAGAAGCTGTTTTTCAACAACCAAAAGTGTCAAATAATGTTTTAGGAGCTGTTTCTCAACAACCAAAGTGTCAAATAATGGTTAGAAGCTGTTTTTCAACAACCAAAAGTGTCAAATAATGTTTTAGGAGCTGTTTCTCAACAACCAAAAGTGTAAAATAATGTTTTAGGAGCTGTTTCTCAACAACCAAAGTGTCAAATAATGGTTAGAAGCTGTTTTTCAACAACCAAAAGTGTCAAATAATGTTTTAGGAGCTGTTTCTCAACAACCAAAAGTGTAAAATAATGTTTTATGAGCTGTTTCTCAACAACCAAAAGTGTCAAATAATGTTTTAGGAGCTGTTTCTCAACAACCAAAAGTGTAAAATAATGTTCTAGGAGCTGTTTCTCAACAACCAAAGTGTAAAATAATGGTTAGAAGCTGTTTTTCAACAACCAAAAGTGTCAAATAATGTTTTAGGAGCTGTTTCTCAACAACCAAAAGTGTAAAATAATGTTTTAGGAGCTGTTTCTCAACAACCAAAGTGTCAAATAATGGTTAGAAGCTGTTTTTCAACAACCAAAAGTGTCAAATAATGTTTTAGGAGCTGTTTCTCAACAACCAAAAGTGTAAAATAATGTTTTGGGAGCTGTTTCTCAACAACCAAAGTGTCAAATAATGGTTAGAAGCTGTTTTTCAACAACTAAAAGTGTCAAATAATGTTTTAGGAGCTGTTTCTCAACAACCAAAAGTGTAAAATAATGTTTTATGAGCTGTTTCTCAACAACCAAAGTGTCAAATAATGGTTAGAAGCTGTTTTTCAACAACCAAAAGTGTCAAATAATGTTTTAGGAGCTGTTTCTTTGGCAAATTATTTTGGCAAATTATTTTGGGAGGCAAATTATTTGCCTCCCAAAATAATTTGCCAAAATAATTTGCCTCCCAAAATAATTTGCCAAAATAATTTGCCTCCCAAAATAATTTGCCAAAATAATTTGCCTCCCAAAATAATTTGCCTCCAAAAATAATTTGCCAAAATAATTTGCCTCCCAAAATTATTTGCCTCCCAAAATAATTTGCCTCCCAAAATAATTTGCCAAAATAATTTGCCTCCCAAAATAATTTGCCTCCCAAAATAATTTGCCTCCCAAAATAATTTGCCAAAATAATTTGCCTCCCAAAATAATTTGCCTGCCAAAATAATTTGCCTCCCAAAATAATTTGCCTCCCAAAATAATTTGCCTCCCAAAATAATTTGCCAAAATAATTTGCCTCCCAAAATAATTTGCCTCCCAAAATAATTTGCCAAAATAATTTGCCTGCCAAAATAATTTGCCTCCCAAAATAATTTGGCTCCCAAAATAATTTGCCAAAATAATTTGCCTCCCAAAATAATTTGCCTCCCAAAATTATTTGCCAAAATAATTTGCCTCCCAAAATAATTTGCCAAAATAATTTGCCTCCCAAAATAATTTGCCTCCCAAAATAATTTGCCTCCCAAAATAATTTGCCTCCCAAAATAATTTGCCAAAATAATTTGCCTCCCAAAATAATTTGCCTCCCAAAATAATTTGCCTCCCAAAATAATTGCTGTTTCTCAACAACCAAAAGTGTAAAATAATGTTTTAGGAGCTGTTTCTCAACAACCAAAGTGTCAAATAATGGTTAGAAGCTGTTTTTCAACAACCAAAAGTGTCAAATAATGTTTTAGGAGCTGTTTCTCAACAACCAAAAGTGTAAAATAATGTTTTATGAACTGTTTCTCAACAACCAAAGTGTCAAATAATGGTTAGAAGCTGTTTTTCAACAACCAAAAGTGTCAAATAATGTTTTAGGAGCTGTTTCTCAATAACCAAAAGTGTAAAATAATGTTTTATGAGCTGTTTCTCAACAACCAAAGTGTCAAATAATGGTTAGAAGCTGTTTTTCAGCAACCAAAAGTGTCAAATAATGTTTTAGGAGCTGTTTCTCAATAACCAAAAGTGTCAAATAATGTTTTAGGAGCTGTTTCTCAACAACCAAAGTGTCAAATAATGGTTAGAAGCTGTTTTTCAACAACCAAAAGTGTCAAATAATGTTTTAGGAGCTGTTTCTCAACAACCAAAGTGTCAAATAATGGTTAGAAGCTGTTTTTCAACAACCAAAAGTGTCAAATAATGTTTTAGGAGCTGTTTCTCAACAACCAAAAGTGTAAAATAATGTTTTAGGAGCTGTTTCTTTGGCAAATTATTTTGGGAGGCAAATTATTTTCCTCCCAAAATAATTTGCCAAAATAATTTGCCTCCCAAAATAATTTGCCTCCCAAAATAATTTGCCAAAATAATTTGCCTCCCAAAATAATTTGCCAAAATAATTTGCCTCCCAAAATAATTTGCCTCCAAAAATAATTTGCCTCCCAAAATTATTTGCCTCCCAAAATAATATGCCAAAATAATTTGCCTCCCAAAATAATTTGCCAAAATAATTTGCCTCCCAAAATAATTTGCCAAAATAATTTGCCTCCCAAAATAATTTGCCAAAATAATTTGCCTCCCAAAATAATTTGCCTCCCAAAATTATTTGCCAAAATTATTTGCCTCCCAAAATTATTTGCCTCCCAAAATTATTTGCCAAAATAATTTGCCTCCCAAAATAATTTGCCTCCCAAAATAATTTGCCTCCCAAAATAATTTGCCTCCCAAACTAATTTGCCAAAATAATTTGCCTCCCAAAATAATTTGCCTCCCAAAATAATTTGCCAAAATAATTTGCCTCCCAAAATAATTTGCCTCCCAAAATAATTGCTGTTTCTCAACAACCAAAAGTGTAAAATAATGTTTTAGGAGCTGTTTCTCAACAACCAAAGTGTCAAATAATGGTTAGAAGCTGTTTTTCAACAACCAAAAGTGTCAAATAATGTTTTAGGAGCTGTTTCTCAACAACCAAAAGTGTAAAATAATGTTTTATGAACTGTTTCTCAACAACCAAAGTGTCAAATAATGGTTAGAAGCTGTTTTTCAACAACCAAAAGTGTCAAATAATGTTTTAGGAGCTGTTTCTCAATAACCAAAAGTGTAAAATAATGTTTTAGGAGCTGTTTCTCAACAACCAAAGTGTCAAATAATGGTTAGAAGCTGTTTTTCAACAACCAAAAGTGTCAAATAATGTTTTAGGAGCTGTTTCTCAACAACCAAAAGTGTAAAATAATGTTTTATGAGCTGTTTCTCAACAACCAAAGTGTCAAATAATGGTTAGAAGCTGTTTTTCAACAACCAAAAGTGTCAAATAATGTTTTAGGAGCTGTTTCTTTGGCAAATTATTTTGGCAAATTATTTTGGGAGGCAAATTATTTGCCTCCCAAAATAATTTGCCAAAATAATTTGCCTCCCAAAATAATTTGCCTCCCAAAATAATTTGCCAAAATAATTTGCCTCCCAAAATAATTTGCCAAAATAATTTGCCTCCCAAAATAATTTGCCTCCCAAAATAATTTGCCTCCCAAAATAATTTGCCTCCCAAAATAATTTGCCAAAATAATTTGCCTCCCAAAATAATTTGCCAAAATAATTTGCCTCCCAAAATAATTTGCCTCCCAAAATAATTTGCCTCCCAAAATAATTTGCCAAAATAATTTGCCTCCCAAAATAATTTGCCTGCCAAAATAATTTGCCTCCCAAAATAATTTGCCTCCCAAAATAATTTGCCAAAATAATTTGCCTCCCAAAATAATTTGCCTCCCAAAATAATTTGCCAAAATAATTTGCCTGCCAAAATAATTTGCCTCCCAAAATAATTTGCCAAAATAATTTGGCTCCCAAAATAATTTGCCAAAATAATTTGCCTCCCAAAATAATTTGCCTCCCAAAATAATTTGCCAAAATAATTTGCCTCCCAAAATTATTTGCCAAAATAATTTGCCTCCCAAAATAATTTGCCTCCCAAAATAATTTGCCTCCCAAAATAATTTGCCTCCCAAAATAATTTGCCTCGCAAAATAATTTGCCTCCCAAAATAATTGCTGTTTCTCAACAACCAAAAGTGTAAAATAATGTTTTAGGAGCTGTTTCTCAACAACCAAAGTGTCAAATAATGGTTAGAAGCTGTTTTTCAACAACCAAAAGTGTCAAATAATGTTTTAGGAGCTGTTTCTCAACAACCAAAAGTGTAAAATAATGTTTTATGAACTGTTTCTCAACAACCAAAGTGTCAAATAATGGTTAGAAGCTGTTTTTCAACAACCAAAAGTGTCAAATAATGTTTTAGGAGCTGTTTCTCAATAACCAAAAGTGTAAAATAATGTTTTATGAGCTGTTTCTCAACAACCAAAGTGTCAAATAATGGTTAGAAGCTGTTTTTCAGCAACCAAAAGTGTCAAATAATGTTTTAGGAGCTGTTTCTCAATAACCAAAAGTGTCAAATAATGTTTTAGGAGCTGTTTCTCAACAACCAAAGTGTCAAATAATGGTTAGAAGCTGTTTTTCAACAACCAAAAGTGTCAAATAATGTTTTAGGAGCTGTTTCTCAACAACCAAAGTGTCAAATAATGGTTAGAAGCTGTTTTTCAACAACCAAAAGTGTCAAATAATGTTTTAGGAGCTGTTTCTCAACAACCAAAAGTGTAAAATAATGTTTTAGGAGCTGTTTCTTTGGCAAATTATTTTGGGAGGCAAATTATTTTCCTCCCAAAATAATTTGCCAAAATAATTTGCCTCCCAAAATAATTTGCCTCCCAAAATAATTTGCCAAAATAATTTGCCTCCCAAAATAATTTGCCAAAATAATTTGCCTCCCAAAATAATTTGCCTCCAAAAATAATTTGCCAAAATAATTTGCCTCCCAAAATTATTTGCCTCCCAAAATAATTTGCCTCCCAAAATAATTTGCCAAAATAATTTGCCTCCCAAAATAATTTGCCAAAATAATTTGCCAAAATAATTTGCCTCCCAAAATAATTTGCCTCCCAAAATAATTTGCCTCCCAAAATAATTTGCCTGCCAAAATAATTTGCCTCCCAAAATAATTTGCCTCCCAAAATAATTTGCCTCCCAAAATAATTTGCCTCCCAAAATAATTTGCCTCCCAAAATAATTTGCCAAAATAATTTGCCTGCCAAAATAATTTGCCTCCCAAAATAATTTGCCAAAATAATTTGGCTCCCAAAATAATTTGCCAAAATAATTTGCCTCCCAAAATAATTTGCCTCCCAAAATAATTTGCCAAAATAATTTGCCTCCCAAAATTATTTGCCAAAATAATTTGCCTCCCAAAATAATTTGCCAAAATAATTTGCCTCCCAAAATAATTTGCCTCCCAAAATAATTTGCCTCCCAAAATAATTTGCCTCCCAAAATAATTTGCCTCCCAAAATAATTGCTGTTTCTCAACAACCAAAAGTGTAAAATAATGTTTTAGGAGCTGTTTCTCAACAACCAAAGTGTCAAATAATGGTTAGAAGCTGTTTTTCAACAACCAAAAGTGTCAAATAATGTTTTAGGAGCTGTTTCTCAACAACCAAAAGTGTAAAATAATGTTTTATGAACTGTTTCTCAACAACCAAAGTGTCAAATAATGGTTAGAAGCTGTTTTTCAACAACCAAAAGTGTCAAATAATGTTTTAGGAGCTGTTTCTCAATAACCAAAAGTGTAAAATAATGTTTTATGAGCTGTTTCTCAACAACCAAAGTGTCAAATAATGGTTAGAAGCTGTTTTTCAGCAACCAAAAGTGTCAAATAATGTTTTAGGAGCTGTTTCTCAATAACCAAAAGTGTCAAATAATGTTTTAGGAGCTGTTTCTCAACAACCAAAGTGTCAAATAATGGTTAGAAGCTGTTTTTCAACAACCAAAAGTGTCAAATAATGTTTTAGGAGCTGTTTCTCAACAACCAAAGTGTCAAATAATGGTTAGAAGCTGTTTTTCAACAACCAAAAGTGTCAAATAATGTTTTAGGAGCTGTTTCTCAACAACCAAAAGTGTAAAATAATGTTTTAGGAGCTGTTTCTTTGGCAAATTATTTTGGGAGGCAAATTATTTTCCTCCCAAAATAATTTGCCAAAATAATTTGCCTCCCAAAATAATTTGCCTCCCAAAATAATTTGCCAAAATAATTTGCCTCCCAAAATAATTTGCCAAAATAATTTGCCTCCCAAAATAATTTGCCTCCAAAAATAATTTGCCTCCCAAAATTATTTGCCTCCCAAAATAATTTGCCTCCCAAAATAATATGCCAAAATAATTTGCCTCCCAAAATAATTTGCCAAAATAATTTGCCTCCCAAAATAATTTGCCAAAATAATTTGCCTCCCAAAATAATTTGCCAAAATAATTTGCCTCCCAAAATAATTTGCCTCCCAAAATTATTTGCCAAAATTATTTGCCTCCCAAAATTATTTGCCTCCCAAAATTATTTGCCTCCCAAAATTATTTGCCTCCCAAAATTATTTGCCTCCCAAAATAATTTGCCTCCCAAAATAATTTGCCTCCCAAAATAATTTGCCTCCCAAAATAATTTGCCTCCCAAAATAATTGCTGTTTCTCAACAACCAAAAGTGTAAAATAATGTTTTAGGAGCTGTTTCTCAACAACCAAAGTGTCAAATAATGGTTAGAAGCTGTTTTTCAACAACCAAAAGTGTCAAATAATGTTTTAGGAGCTGTTTCTCAACAACCAAAAGTGTAAAATAATGTTTTATGAACTGTTTCTCAACAACCAAAGTGTCAAATAATGGTTAGAAGCTGTTTTTCAACAACCAAAAGTGTCAAATAATGTTTTAGGAGCTGTTTCTCAATAACCAAAAGTGTAAAATAATGTTTTAGGAGCTGTTTCTCAACAACCAAAGTGTCAAATAATGGTTAGAAGCTGTTTTTCAACAACCAAAAGTGTCAAATAATGTTTTAGGAGCTGTTTCTCAACAACCAAAGTGTCAAATAATGGTTAGAAGCTGTTTTTCAACAACCAAAAGTGTCAAATAATGTTTTAGGAGCTGTTTCTCAACAACCAAAAGTGTAAAATAATGTTTTAGGAGCTGTTTCTCAACAACCAAAGTGTCAAATAATGGTTAGAAGCTGTTTTTCAACAACCAAAAGTGTCAAATAATGTTTTAGGAGCTGTTTCTCAACAACCAAAGTGTCAAATAATGGTTAGAAGCTGTTTTTCAACAACCAAAAGTGTCAAATAATGTTTTAGGAGCTGTTTCTCAACAACCAAAAGTGTAAAATAATGTTTTAGGAGCTGTTTCTCAACAACCAAAGTGTCAAATAATGGTTAGAAGCTGTTTTTCAACAACCAAAAGTGTCAAATAATGTTTTAGGAGCTGTTTCTCAACAACCAAAAGTGTAAAATAATGTTTTATGAACTGTTTCTCAACAACCAAAGTGTCAAATAATGGTTAGAAGCTGTTTTTCAACAACCAAAAGTGTCAAATAATGTTTTAGGAGCTGTTTCTCAATAACCAAAAGTGTAAAATAATGTTTTAGGAGCTGTTTCTCAACAACCAAAGTGTCAAATAATGGTTAGAAGCTGTTTTTCAACAACCAAAAGTGTCAAATAATGTTTTAGGAGCTGTTTCTCAACAACCAAAAGTGTAAAATAATGTTTTAGGAGCTGTTTCTCAACAACCAAAGTGTCAAATAATGGTTAGAAGCTGTTTTTCAACAACCAAAAGTGTCAAATAATGTTTTAGGAGCTGTTTCTCAACGACCAAAAGTGTAAAATAATGTTTTAGGAGCTGTTTCTCAACAACCAAAGTGTCAAATAATGGTTAGATGCTGTTTTTCAACAACCAAAAGTGTCAAATAATGTTTTAGGAGCTGTTTCTCAATAACCAAAAGTGTCAAATAATGTTTTAGCAGCTGTTTCTCAACAACCAAAGTGTCAAATAATGGTTAGAAGCTGTTTTTCAACAACCAAAAGTGTCAAATAATGTTTTAGGAGCTGTTTCTCAACAACCAAAGTGTCAAATAATGGTTAGAAGCTGTTTTTCAACAACCAAAAGTGTCAAATAATGTTTTAGGAGCTGTTTCTCAACAACCAAAAGTGTAAAATAATGTTTTAGGAGCTGTTTCTTTGGCAAATTATTTTGGGAGGCAAATTATTTGCCTCCCAAAATAATTTGCCAAAATAATTTGCCTCCCAAAATAATTTGCCTCCCAAAATAATTTGCCAAAATAATTTGCCTCCCAAAATAATTTGCCTCCCAAAATAATTTGCCAAAATAATTTGCCTCCCAAAATAATTTGCCTCCCAAAATTATTTGCCTCCCAAAATAATTTGCCTCCCAAAATAATTTGCCAAAATAATTTGCCTCCCAAAATAATTTGCCAAAATAATTTGCCTCCCAAAATAATTTGCCAAAATAATTTGCCTCCCAAAATAATTTGCCTCCCAAAATTATTTGCCTCCCAAAATTATTTGCCTCCCAAAATTATTTGCCTCCCAAAATAATTTGCCTCCCAAAATAATTTGCCTCCCAAAATAATTTGCCTCCCAAAATTATTTGCCTCCCAAAATTATTTGCCTCCCAAAATAATTTGCCTCCCAAAATAATTGCTGTTTCTCAACAACCAAAAGTGTAAAATAATGTTTTAGGAGCTGTTTCTCAACAACCAAAGTGTCAAATAATGGTTAGAAGCTGTTTTTCAACAACCAAAAGTGTCAAATAATGTTTTAGGAGCTGTTTCTCAACAACCAAAAGTGTAAAATAATGTTTTATGAACTGTTTCTCAACAACCAAAGTGTCAAATAATGGTTAGAAGCTGTTTTTCAACAACCAAAAGTGTCAAATAATGTTTTAGGAGCTGTTTCTCAATAACCAAAAGTGTAAAATAATGTTTTAGGAGCTGTTTCTCAACAACCAAAGTGTCAAATAATGGTTAGAAGCTGTTTTTCAACAACCAAAAGTGTCAAATAATGTTTTAGGAGCTGTTTCTCAACAACCAAAGTGTCAAATAATGGTTAGAAGCTGTTTTTCAACAACCAAAAGTGTCAAATAATGTTTTAGGAGCTGTTTCTCAACAACCAAAAGTGTAAAATAATGTTTTAGGAGCTGTTTCTCAACAACCAAAGTGTCAAATAATGGTTAGAAGCTGTTTTTCAACAACCAAAAGTGTCAAATAATGTTTTAGGAGCTGTTTCTCAACAACCAAAGTGTCAAATAATGGTTAGAAGCTGTTTTTCAACAACCAAAAGTGTCAAATAATGTTTTAGGAGCTGTTTCTCAACAACCAAAAGTGTAAAATAATGTTTTAGGAGCTGTTTCTCAACAACCAAAGTGTCAAATAATGGTTAGAAGCTGTTTTTCAACAACCAAAAGTGTCAAATAATGTTTTAGGAGCTGTTTCTCAACAACCAAAAGTGTCAAATAATGTTTTATGAGCTGTTTCTCAACAACCAAATTGTCAAATAATGGTTAGAAGCTGTTTTTCAACAACCAAAAGTGTCAAATAATGTTTTAGGAGCTGTTTCTCAACAACCAAAAGTGTAAAATAATGTTTTAGGAGCTGTTTCTTTGGCAAATTATTTTGGCAAATTATTTTGGGAGGCAAATTATTTGCCTCCCAAAATAATTTGCCAAAATAATTTGCCTCCCAAAATATTTTGCCTCCCAAAATAATTTGCCAAAATAATTTGCCTCCCAAAATAATTTGCCTCCAAAAATAATTTGCCAAAATTATTTGCCTCCCAAAATTATTTGCCTCCCAAAATAATTTGCCTCCCAAAATAATTTGCCTCCCAAAATAATTTGCCAAAATAATTTGCCTCCCAAAATAATTTGCCTCCCAAAATAATTTGCCAAAATAATTTGCCTCCCAAAATAATTTGCCTGCCAAAATAATTTGCCTCCCAAAATAATTTGCCTCCCAAAATAATTTGCCTCCCAAAATAATTTGCCTCCCAAAATAATTTGCCTCCCAAAATAATTTGCCTCCCAAAATAATTTGCCAAAATAATTTGGCTCCCAAAATAATTTGCCAAAATAATTTGCCTCCCAAAATAATTTGCCTCCCAAAATAATTTGCCTCCCAAAATAATTTGCCTCCCAAAATAATTTGCCTCCCAAAATAATTTGCCTCCCAAAATGATTTGCCAAAATAATTTGCCTCCCAAAATAATTTGCCTCCCAAAATAATTTGCCTCCCAAAATAATTTGCCTCCCAAAATAATTTGCCTCCCAAAATAATTTGCCAAAATAATTTGGCTCCCAAAATAATTTGCCAAAATAATTTGCCTCCCAAAATAATTTGCCAAAATAATTTGCCTCCCAAAATTATTTGCCAAAATAATTTGCCTCCCAAAATAATTTGCCTCCCAAAATAATTTGCCTCCCAAAATAATTTGCCAAAATAATTTGCCTCCCAAAATAATTTGCCAAAATAATTTGCCTCCCAAAATAATTTGCCTCCCAAAATAATTTGCCTCCCAAAATAATTTGCCAAAATAATTTGCCTCCCAAAATAATTTGCCTCCCAAAATAATTTGCCAAAATAATTTGCCTCCCAAAATAATTTGCCTCCAAAAATAATTTGCCAAAATTATTTGCCTCCCAAAATTATTTGCCTCCCAAAATAATTTGCCTCCCAAAATAATTTGCCTCCCAAAATAATTTGCCAAAATAATTTGCCTCCCAAAATAATTTGCCTCCCAAAATAATTTGCCAAAATAATTTGCCTCCCAAAATAATTTGCCTGCCAAAATAATTTGCCTCCCAAAATAATTTGCCAAAATAATTTGCCTCCCAAAATAATTTGCCTCCCAAAATAATTTGCCTCCCAAAATAATTTGCCTCCCAAAATAATTTGCCTCCCAAAATAATTTGCCAAAATAATTTGCCTCCCAAAATAATTTGCCTCCCAAAATAATTTGCCAAAATAATTTGGCTCCCAAAATAATTTGCCAAAATAATTTGCCTCCCAAAATAATTTGCCTCCCAAAATAATTTGCCAAAATAATTTGCCTCCCAAAATTATTTGCCAAAATAATTTGCCTCCCAAAATAATTTGCCTCCCAAAATAATTTGCCTCCCAAAATAATTTGCCTCCCAAAATAATTTGCCAAAATAATTTGCCTCCCAAAATAATTTGCCTCCCAAAATAATTTGCCTCCCAAAATAATTTGCCAAAATAATTTGCCAAAATAATTTGGCTCCCAAAATAATTTGCCAAAATAATTTGCCTCCAAAAATAATTTGCCTCCCAAAATAATTTGCCTCCCAAAATTATTTGCCAAAATAATTTGCCTCCCAAAATAATTTGCCTCCCAAAATAATTTGCCTCCCAAAATAATTTGCCAAAATAATTTGCCTCCCAAAATAATTTGCCAAAATAATTTGCCTCCCAAAATAATTTGCCTCCCAAAATAATTTGCCTCCCAAAATAATTTGCCAAAATAATTTGGCTCCCAAAATAATTTGCCAAAATAATTTGCCTCCCAAAATAATTTGCCTCCCAAAATAATTTGCCTCCCAAAATTATTTGCCTCCCAAAATTATTTGCCAAAATAATTTGCCTCCCAAAATAATTTGCCTCCCAAAATAATTTGCCTCCCAAAATAATTTGCCAAAATAATTTGCCTCCCAAAATAATTTGCCAAAATAATTTGCCTCCCAAAATAATTTGCCTCCCAAAATAATTGCTGTTTCTCAACAACCAAAAGTGTAAAATAATGTTTTAGGAGCTGTTTCTCAACAACCAAAGTGTCAAATAATGGTTAGAAGCTGTTTTTCAACAACCAAAAGTGTCAAATAATGTTTTAGGAGCTGTTTCTCAACAACCAAAAGTGTAAAATAATGTTTTATGAACTGTTTCTCAACAACCAAAGTGTCAAATAATGGTTAGAAGCTGTTTTTCAACAACCAAAAGTGTCAAATAATGTTTTAGGAGCTGTTTCTCAATAACCAAAAGTGTAAAATAATGTTTTATGAGCTGTTTCTCAACAACCAAAGTGTCAAATAATGGTTAGAAGCTGTTTTTCAACAACCAAAAGTGTCAAATAATGTTTTAGGAGCTGTTTCTCAACAACCCAAGTGTCAAATAATGGTTAGAAGCTGTTTTTCAACAACCAAAAGTGTCAAATAATGTTTTAGGAGCTGTTTCTCAACAACCAAAAGTGTCAAATAATGTTTTAGGAGCTGTTTCTCAACAACCAAAGTGTCAAATAATGGTTAGAAGCTGTTTTTCAACAACCAAAAGTGTCAAATAATGTTTTAGGAGCTGTTTCTCAACAACCAAAAGTGTAAAATAATGTTTTAGGAGCTGTTTCTCAACAACCAAAGTGTCAAATAATGGTTAGAAGCTGTTTTTCACCAACCAAAAGTGTCAAATAATGTTTTAGGAGCTGTTTCTCAACAACAAAAAGTGTAAAATAATGTTTTAGGAGCTGTTTCTCAACAACCAAAGTGTCAAATAATGGTTAGAAGCTGTTTTTCAACAACCAAAAGTGTCAAATAATGTTTTAGGAGCTGTTTCTCAACAACCAAAAGTGTAAAATAATGTTTTAGGAGCTGTTTCTTTGGCAAATTATTTTGGGAGGCAAATTATTTGCCTCCCAAAATAATTTGCCAAAATAATTTGCCTCCCAAAATAATTTGCCAAAATAATTTGCCTCCCAAAATAATTTGCCAAAATAATTTGCCTCCCAAAATAATTTGCCTCCAAAAATAATTTGCCAAAATAATTTGCCTCCCAAAAATATTTGCCTCCCAAAATAATTTGCCTCCCAAAATAATTTGCCTCCCAAAATAATTTGCCTCCCAAAATAATTTGCCAAAATAATTTGCCTCCCAAAATAATTTGCCTCCCAAAATAATTGCTGTTTCTCAACAACCAAAAGTGTAAAATAATGTTTTAGGAGCTGTTTCTCAACAACCAAAGTGTCAAATAATGGTTAGAAGCTGTTTTTCAACAACCAAAAGTGTCAAATAATGTTTTAGGAGCTGTTTCTCAACAACCAAAAGTGTAAAATAATGTTTTATGAACTGTTTCTCAACAACCAAAGTGTCAAATAATGGTTAGAAGCTGTTTTTCAAAAACCAAAAGTGTCAAATAATGTTTTAGGAGCTGTTTCTCAATAACCAAAAGTGTAAAATAATGTTTTAGGAGCTGTTTCTCAATAACCAAAAGTGTCAAATAATGTTTTAGGAGCTGTTTCTCAACAACCAAAGTGTCAAATAATGGTTAGAAGCTGTTTTTCAACAACCAAAAGTGTCAAATAATGTTTTAGGAGCTGTTTCTCAACAACCAAAGTGTCAAATAATGGTTAGAAGCTGTTTTTCAACAACCAAAAGTGTCAAATAATGTTTTAGGAGCCGTTTCTCAACAACCAAAAGTGTAAAATAATGTTTTAGGAGCTGTTTCTTTGGCAAATTATTTTGGGAGGCAAATTATTTGCCTCCCAAAATAATTTGCCTCCCAAAATAATTTGCCAAAATAATTTGCCTCCCAAAATAATTTGCCTCCCAAAATAATTTGCCTCCCAAAATAATTTGCCAAAATAATTTGCCTCCCAAAATAATTTGCCAAAATAATTTGCCTCCAAAAATAATTTGCCAAAATAATTTGCCTCCCAAAATTATTTGCCTCCCAAAATTATTTGCCTCCCAAAATTATTTGCCTCCCAAAATAATTTGCCTCCCAAAATAATTTGCCAAAATAATTTGCCTCCCAAAATAATTTGCCTCCCAAAATAATTTGCCTCCCAAAATAATTTGCCTCCCAAAATAATTGCTGTTTCTCAACAACCAAAAGTGTAAAATAATGTTTTAGGAGCTGTTTCTCAACAACCAAAGTGTCAAATAATGGTTACAAGCTGTTTTTCAACAACCAAAAGTGCCAAATAATGTTTTAGGAGCTGTTTCTCAACAACCAAAAGTGTAAAATAATGTTTTAGGAGCTGTTTCTCAACAACCAAAGTGTCAAATAAGGGTTAGAAGCTGTTTTTCAACAACCAAAAGTGTCAAATAATGTTTAAGGAGCTGTTTCTCAACAACCAAAAGTGTAAAATAATGTTTTATGAGCTGTTTCTCAACAACCAAAGTGTCAAATAATGGTTAGAAGCTGTTTTTCAACAACCAAAAGTCTCAAATAATGTTTTAGGAGCTGTTTCTCAACAACCAAAAGTGTAAAATAATGTTTTAGGAGCTGTTTCTCAACAACCAAAGTGTCAAATAATGGTTAGAAGCTGTTTTTCAACAACCAAAAGTGTCAAATAATGTTTTAGGAGCTGTTTCTCAACAACCAAAAGTGTAAAATAATGTTTTAGGAGCTGTTTCTCAACAACCAAAGTGTCAAATAATGGTTAGAAGCTGTTTTTCAACAACCAAAAGTGTCAAATAATGTTTTAGGAGCTGTTTCTCAACAACCAAAAGTGTAAAATAATGTTTTAGGAGCTGTTTCTCAACAACCAAAGTGTCAAATAATGGTTAGAAGCTGTTTTTCAACAACCAAAAGTGTAAAATAATGTTTTAGGAGCTGTTTCTCAACAACCAAAAGTGTCAAATAATGTTTTATGAGCTGTTTCTCAACAACCAAAGTGTCAAATAATGGTTAGAAGCTGTTTTTCAACAACCAAAAGTGTCAAATAATGTTTTAGGAGCTGTTTCTCAATAACCAAAAGTGTCAAATAATGTTTTATGAGCTGTTTCTCAACAACCAAAGTGTCAAATAATGGTTAGAAGCTGTTTTTCAACAACCAAAAGTGTCAAATAATGTTTTAGGAGCTGTTTCTCAACAACCAAAAGTGTCAAATAATGTTTTATGAGCTGTTTCTCAACAACCAAAGTGTCAAATAATGGTTAGAAGCTGTTTTTCAACAACCAAAAGTGTCAAATAATGTTTTAGGAGCTGTTTCTCAACAACCAAAGTGTCAAATAATGGTTAGAAGCTGTTTTTCAACAACCAAAAGTGTCAAATAATGTTTTAGGAGCTGTTTCTCAACAACCAAAAGTGTCAAATAATGTTTTATGAGCTGTTTCTCAACAACCAAAGTGTCAAATAATGGTTAGAAGCTGTTTTTCAACAACCAAAAGTGTCAAATAATGTTTTAGGAGCTGTTTCTCAATAACCAAAAGTGTCAAATAATGTTTTAGGAGCTGTTTCTCAACAACCAAAAGTGTCAAATAATGTTTTAGGAGCTGTTTCTCAACAACCAAAGTGTCAAATAATGGTTAGAAGCTGTTTCTCAACAACCAAAGTGTCAAATAATGGTTAGAAGCTGTTTTTCAACAACCAAAAGTGTCAAATAATGTTTTAGGAGCTGTTTCTCAACAACCAAAAGTGTCAAATAATGTTTTATGAGCTGTTTCTCAACAACCAAAGTGTCAAATAATGGTTAGAAGCTGTTTTTCAACAACCAAAAGTGTAAAATAATGTTTTAGGAGCTGTTTCTCAACAACCAAAAGTGTCAAATAATGTTTTATGAGCTGTTTCTCAACAACCAAAGTGTCAAATAATGGTTAGAAGCTGTTTTTCAACAACCAAAAGTGTCAAATAATGTTTTAGGAGCTGTTTCTCAATAACCAAAAGTGTCAAATAATGTTTTAGGAGCTGTTTCTCAACAACCAAAGTGTCAAATAATGGTTAGAAGCTGTTTTTCAACAACCAAACGTGTCAAATAATGTTTTAGGAGCTGTTTCTCAACAACCAAAAGTGTCAAATAATGTTTTATGAGCTGTTTCTCAACAACCAAAGTGTCAAATAATGGTTAGAAGCTGTTTTTCAACAACCAAAAGTGTCAAATAATGTTTTAGGAGCTGTTTCTCAACAACCAAAAGTGTAAAATAATGTTTTAGGAGCTGTTTCTCAACAACCAAAGTGTCAAATAATGGTTAGAAGCTGTTTTTCAACAACCAAAAGTGTCAAATAATGTTTTAGGAGCTGTTTCTCAACAACCAAAAGTGTAAAATAATGTTTTAGGAGCTGTTTCTTTGGCAAATTATTTTGGCAAATTATTTTGGGAGGCAAATTATTTGCCTCCCAAAATAATTTGCCAAAATAATTTGCCTCCCAAAATAATTTGCCTCCAAAAATAATTTGCCAAAATAATTTGCCTCCCAAAATTATTTGCCTCCCAAAATAATTTGCCTCCCAAAATAATTTGCCAAAATAATTTGCCTCCCAAAATAATTTGCCTCCCAAAATAATTTGCCAAAATAATTTGCCTCCCAAAATAATTTGCCAAAATAATTTGCCTCCCAAAATAATTTGCCTGCCAAAATAATTTGCCTCCCAAAATAATTTGCCAAAATAATTTGCATCCCAAAATAATTTGCCAAAATAATTTGCCTCCCAAAATAATTTGCCTGCCAAAATAATTTGCAAAAATATTTTGCCTCCCAAAATAATTTGCCAAAATAATTTGCCTCCCAAAATAATTTGCCTCCCAAAATAATTTGCCTCCCAAAATAATTTGCCAAAAAAAATTGCCAAAATAATTTGCCTCCCAAAATTATTTGCCAAAATAATTTGCCTCCCAAAATTATTTGCCAAAATAATTTGCCTCCCAAAATAATTTGCCAAAATAATTTGCCTCCCAAAATAATTTGCCAAAATAATTTGCCTCCCAAAATAATTTGCCTCCCAAAATAATTTGCCTCCCAAAATAATTGCTGTTTCTCAACAACCAAAAGTGTAAAATAATGTTTTAGGAGCTGTTTCTCAACAACCAAAGTGTCAAATAATGGTTAGAAGCTGTTTTTCAACAACCAAAAGTGTCAAATAATGTTTTAGGAGCTGTTTCTCAATAACCAAAAGTGTAAAATAATGTTTTATGAGCTGTTTCTCAACAACCAAAGTGTCAAATAATGGTTAGAAGCTGTTTTTCAACAACCAAAAGTGTCAAATAATGTTTTAGGAGCTGTTTCTCAATAACCAAAAGTGTCAAATAATGTTTTAGGAGCTGTTTCTCAACAACCAAAGTGTCAAATAATGGTTAGAAGCTGTTTTTCAACAACCAAAAGTGTCAAATAATGTTTTAGGAGCCGTTTCTCAACAACCAAAAGTGTAAAATAATGTTTTAGGAGCTGTTTCTTTGGCAAATTATTTTGGCAAATTATTTTGGGAGGCAAATTATTTGCCTCCCAAAATAATTTGCCTCCCAAAATAATTTGCCAAAATAATTTGCCTCCCAAAATAATTTGCCTCCCAAAATAATTTGCCAAAATAATTTGCCTCCCAAAATAATTTGCCAAAATAATTTGCCTCCCAAAATAATTTGCCTCCAAAAATAATTTGCCAAAATAATTTGCCTCCCAAAATAATTTGCCTCCCAAAATAATTTGCCTCCCAAAATAATTTTCCAAAATAATTTGCCTCCCAAAATAATTTGCCAAAATAATTTGCCTCCCAAAATAATTTGCCTCCCAAAATAATTTGCCTGCCAAAATAATTTGCCTCCCAAAATAATTTGCCTCCCAAAATAATTTGCCTCCCAAAATAATTTGCCTCCCAAAATAATTTGCCAAAATAATTTGCCTCCCAAAATTATTTGCCAAAATAATTTGCCTCCCAAAATAATTTGCCTCCCAAAATAATTTGCCTCCCAAAATAATTTGCCAAAATAATTTGCCTCCCAAAATAATTTGCCTCCCAAAATAATTTGCCAAAATAATTTGCCTCCCAAAATAATTTGCCAAAATAATTTGCCTCCCAAAATAATTTGCCTCCCAAAATAATTTGCCTCCCAAAATAATTTGCCAAAATAATTTGCCTCCCAAAATTATTTGCCAAAATAATTTGCCTCCCAAAATAATTTGCCAAAATAATTTGCCAAAATAATTTGGCTCCCAAAATAATTTGCCTCCCAAAATAATTTGCCTCCCAAAATAATTTGCCTCCCAAAATAATTTGCCAAAATAATTTGCCTCCCAAAATTATTTGCCTCCCAAAATAATTTGCCTCCCAAAATAATTTGCCAAAATAATTTGCCTCCCAAAATAATTTGCCAAAATAATTTGCCTCCCAAAATAATTTGCCTCCCAAAATAATTTGCCAAAAAAAATTGCCAAAATAATTTGCCTCCCAAAATTATTTGCCAAAATAATTTGCCTCCCAAAATTATTTGCCAAAATAATTTGCCTCCCAAAATAATTTGCCAAAATAATTTGCCTCCCAAAATAATTTGCCAAAATAATTTGCCTCCCAAAATAATTTGCCTCCCAAAATAATTTGCCTCCCAAAATAATTGCTGTTTCTCAACAACCAAAAGTGTAAAATAATGTTTTAGGAGCTGTTTCTCAACAACCAAAGTGTCAAATAATGGTTAGAAGCTGTTTTTCAACAACCAAAAGTGTCAAATAATGTTTTAGGAGCTGTTTCTCAATAACCAAAAGTGTAAAATAATGTTTTATGAGCTGTTTCTCAACAACCAAAGTGTCAAATAATGGTTAGAAGCTGTTTTTCAACAACCAAAAGTGTCAAATAATGTTTTAGGAGCTGTTTCTCAATAACCAAAAGTGTCAAATAATGTTTTAGGAGCTGTTTCTCAACAACCAAAGTGTCAAATAATGGTTAGAAGCTGTTTTTCAACAACCAAAAGTGTCAAATAATGTTTTAGGAGCCGTTTCTCAACAACCAAAAGTGTAAAATAATGTTTTAGGAGCTGTTTCTTTGGCAAATTATTTTGGCAAATTATTTTGGGAGGCAAATTATTTGCCTCCCAAAATAATTTGCCTCCCAAAATAATTTGCCAAAATAATTTGCCTCCCAAAATAATTTGCCTCCCAAAATAATTTGCCAAAATAATTTGCCTCCCAAAATAATTTGCCAAAATAATTTGCCTCCCAAAATAATTTGCCTCCAAAAATAATTTGCCAAAATAATTTGCCTCCCAAAATAATTTGCCTCCCAAAATAATTTTCCAAAATAATTTGCCTCCCAAAATAATTTGCCAAAATAATTTGCCTCCCAAAATAATTTGCCTCCCAAAATAATTTGCCTGCCAAAATAATTTGCCTCCCAAAATAATTTGCCTCCCAAAATAATTTGCCTCCCAAAATAATTTGCCTCCCAAAATAATTTGCCAAAATAATTTGCCTCCCAAAATTATTTGCCAAAATAATTTGCCTCCCAAAATAATTTGCCTCCCAAAATAATTTGCCTCCCAAAATAATTTGCCAAAATAATTTGCCTCCCAAAATAATTTGCCTCCCAAAATAATTTGCCAAAATAATTTGCCTCCCAAAATAATTTGCCAAAATAATTTGCCTCCCAAAATAATTTGCCTCCCAAAATAATTTGCCTCCCAAAATAATTTGCCAAAATAATTTGCCTCCCAAAATTATTTGCCAAAATAATTTGCCTCCCAAAATAATTTGCCAAAATAATTTGCCAAAATAATTTGGCTCCCAAAATAATTTGCCTCCCAAAATAATTTGCCTCCCAAAATAATTTGCCTCCCAAAATAATTTGCCAAAATAATTTGCCTCCCAAAATTATTTGCCTCCCAAAATAATTTGCCTCCCAAAATAATTTGCCAAAATAATTTGCCTCCCAAAATAATTTGCCAAAATAATTTGCCTCCCAAAATAATTTGCCTCCCAAAATAATTGCTGTTTCTCAACAACCAAAAGTGTAAAATAATGTTTTAGGAGCTGTTTCTCAACAACCAAAGTGTCAAATAATGGTTAGAAGCTGTTTTTCAACAACCAAAAGTGTCAAATAATGTTTTAGGAGCTGTTTCTCAACAACCAAAAGTGTAAAATAATGTTCTAGGAGCTGTTTCTCAACAACCAAAGTGTAAAATAATGGTTAGAAGCTGTTTTTCAACAACCAAAAGTGTCAAATAATGTTTTAGGAGCTGTTTCTCAACAACCAAAAGTGTAAAATAATGTTTTAGGAGCTGTTTCTCAACAACCAAAGTGTCAAATAATGGTTAGAAGCTGTTTTTCAACAACCAAAAGTGTCAAATAATGTTTTAGGAGCTGTTTCTCAACAACCAAAAGTGTAAAATAATGTTTTGGGAGCTGTTTCTCAACAACCAAAGTGTCAAATAATGGTTAGAAGCTGTTTTTCAACAACTAAAAGTGTCAAATAATGTTTTAGGAGCTGTTTCTCAACAACCAAAAGTGTAAAATAATGTTTTATGAGCTGTTTCTCAACAACCAAAGTGTCAAATAATGGTTAGAAGCTGTTTTTCAACAGCCAAAAGTGTCAAATAATGTTTTAGGAGCTGTTTCTTTGGCAAATTATTTTGGCAAATTATTTTGGGAGGCAAATTATTTGCCTCCCAAAATAATTTGCCAAAATAATTTGCCTCCCAAAATAATTTGCCTCCCAAAATAATTTGCCAAAATAATTTGCCTCCCAAAATTATTTGCCTCCCAAAATAATTTGCCTCCCAAAATAATTTGCCAAAATAATTTGCCTCCCAAAATAATTTGCCTCCCAAAATAATTTGCCAAAATAATTTGCCTCCCAAAATAATTTGCCAAAATAATTTGCCTCCCAAAATAATTTGCCTGCCAAAATAATTTGCCTCCCAAAATAATTTGCCAAAATAATTTGCATCCCAAAATAATTTGCCAAAATAATTTGCCTCCCAAAATAATTTGCCTGCCAAAATAATTTGCAAAAATATTTTGCCTCCCAAAATAATTTGCCAAAATAATTTGCCTCCCAAAATAATTTGCCAAAATAATTTGCCTCCCAAAATAATTTGCCTCCCAAAATAATTTGCCAAAAAAAATTGCCAAAATAATTTGCCTCCCAAAATTATTTGCCAAAATAATTTGCCTCCCAAAATAATTTGCCAAAATAATTTGCCTCCCAAAATAATTTGCCAAAATAATTTGCCTCCCAAAATAATTTGCCTCCCAAAATAATTGCTGTTTCTCAACAACCAAAAGTGTAAAATAATGTTTTAGGAGCTGTTTCTCAACAACCAAAGTGTCAAATAATGGTTAGAAGCTGTTTTTCAACAACCAAAAGTGTCAAATAATGTTTTAGGAGCTGTTTCTCAATAACCAAAAGTGTAAAATAATGTTTTATGAGCTGTTTCTCAACAACCAAAGTGTCAAATAATGGTTAGAAGCTGTTTTTCAACAACCAAAAGTGTCAAATAATGTTTTAGGAGCTGTTTCTCAATAACCAAAAGTGTCAAATAATGTTTTAGGAGCTGTTTCTCAACAACCAAAGTGTCAAATAATGGTTAGAAGCTGTTTTTCAACAACCAAAAGTGTCAAATAATGTTTTAGGAGCCGTTTCTCAACAACCAAAAGTGTAAAATAATGTTTTAGGAGCTGTTTCTTTGGCAAATTATTTTGGCAAATTATTTTGGGAGGCAAATTATTTGCCTCCCAAAATAATTTGCCTCCCAAAATAATTTGCCAAAATAATTTGCCTCCCAAAATAATTTGCCTCCCAAAATAATTTGCCAAAATAATTTGCCTCCCAAAATAATTTGCCAAAATAATTTGCCTCCCAAAATAATTTGCCTCCAAAAATAATTTGCCAAAATAATTTGCCTCCCAAAATAATTTGCCTCCCAAAATAATTTGCCTCCCAAAATAATTTTCCAAAATAATTTGCCTCCCAAAATAATTTGCCAAAATAATTTGCCTCCCAAAATAATTTGCCTCCCAAAATAATTTGCCTGCCAAAATAATTTGCCTCCCAAAATAATTTGCCTCCCAAAATAATTTGCCTCCCAAAATAATTTGCCAAAATAATTTGCCTCCCAAAATTATTTGCCAAAATAATTTGCCTCCCAAAATAATTTGCCTCCCAAAATAATTTGCCTCCCAAAATAATTTGCCAAAATAATTTGCCTCCCAAAATAATTTGCCAAAATAATTTGCCTCCCAAAATAATTTGCCTCCCAAAATAATTTGCCAAAATAATTTGCCTCCCAAAATAATTTGCCAAAATAATTTGCCTCCCAAAATAATTTGCCTCCCAAAATAATTTGCCTCCCAAAATAATTTGCCAAAATAATTTGCCTCCCAAAATAATTTGCCAAAATAATTTGCCTCCCAAAATAATTTGCCTGCCAAAATAATTTGCCTCCCAAAATAATTTGCCAAAATAATTTGCATCCCAAAATAATTTGCCAAAATAATTTGCCTCCCAAAATAATTTGCCTGCCAAAATAATTTGCAAAAATATTTTGCCTCCCAAAATAATTTGCCAAAATAATTTGCCTCCCAAAATAATTTGCCAAAATAATTTGCCTCCCAAAATAATTTGCCTCCCAAAATAATTTGCCAAAAAAAATTGCCAAAATAATTTGCCTCCCAAAATTATTTGCCAAAATAATTTGCCTCCCAAAATAATTTGCCAAAATAATTTGCCTCCCAAAATAATTTGCCAAAATAATTTGCCTCCCAAAATAATTTGCCTCCCAAAATAATTGCTGTTTCTCAACAACCAAAAGTGTAAAATAATGTTTTAGGAGCTGTTTCTCAACAACCAAAGTGTCAAATAATGGTTAGAAGCTGTTTTTCAACAACCAAAAGTGTCAAATAATGTTTTAGGAGCTGTTTCTCAATAACCAAAAGTGTAAAATAATGTTTTATGAGCTGTTTCTCAACAACCAAAGTGTCAAATAATGGTTAGAAGCTGTTTTTCAACAACCAAAAGTGTCAAATAATGTTTTAGGAGCTGTTTCTCAATAACCAAAAGTGTCAAATAATGTTTTAGGAGCTGTTTCTCAACAACCAAAGTGTCAAATAATGGTTAGAAGCTGTTTTTCAACAACCAAAAGTGTCAAATAATGTTTTAGGAGCCGTTTCTCAACAACCAAAAGTGTAAAATAATGTTTTAGGAGCTGTTTCTTTGGCAAATTATTTTGGCAAATTATTTTGGGAGGCAAATTATTTGCCTCCCAAAATAATTTGCCTCCCAAAATAATTTGCCAAAATAATTTGCCTCCCAAAATAATTTGCCTCCCAAAATAATTTGCCAAAATAATTTGCCTCCCAAAATAATTTGCCAAAATAATTTGCCTCCCAAAATAATTTGCCTCCAAAAATAATTTGCCAAAATAATTTGCCTCCCAAAATAATTTGCCTCCCAAAATAATTTGCCTCCCAAAATAATTTTCCAAAATAATTTGCCTCCCAAAATAATTTGCCAAAATAATTTGCCTCCCAAAATAATTTGCCTCCCAAAATAATTTGCCTGCCAAAATAATTTGCCTCCCAAAATAATTTGCCTCCCAAAATAATTTGCCTCCCAAAATAATTTGCCTCCCAAAATAATTTGCCAAAATAATTTGCCTCCCAAAATTATTTGCCAAAATAATTTGCCTCCCAAAATAATTTGCCTCCCAAAATAATTTGCCTCCCAAAATAATTTGCCAAAATAATTTGCCTCCCAAAATAATTTGCCTCCCAAAATAATTTGCCAAAATAATTTGCCTCCCAAAATAATTTGCCAAAATAATTTGCCTCCCAAAATAATTTGCCTCCCAAAATAATTTGCCTCCCAAAATAATTTGCCAAAATAATTTGCCTCCCAAAATTATTTGCCAAAATAATTTGCCTCCCAAAATAATTTGCCAAAATAATTTGCCAAAATAATTTGGCTCCCAAAATAATTTGCCTCCCAAAATAATTTGCCTCCCAAAATAATTTGCCTCCCAAAATAATTTGCCAAAATAATTTGCCTCCCAAAATTATTTGCCTCCCAAAATAATTTGCCTCCCAAAATAATTTGCCAAAATAATTTGCCTCCCAAAATAATTTGCCAAAATAATTTGCCTCCCAAAATAATTTGCCTCCCAAAATAATTTGCCAAAAAAAATTGCCAAAATAATTTGCCTCCCAAAATTATTTGCCAAAATAATTTGCCTCCCAAAATTATTTGCCAAAATAATTTGCCTCCCAAAATAATTTGCCAAAATAATTTGCCTCCCAAAATAATTTGCCAAAATAATTTGCCTCCCAAAATAATTTGCCTCCCAAAATAATTTGCCTCCCAAAATAATTGCTGTTTCTCAACAACCAAAAGTGTAAAATAATGTTTTAGGAGCTGTTTCTCAACAACCAAAGTGTCAAATAATGGTTAGAAGCTGTTTTTCAACAACCAAAAGTGTCAAATAATGTTTTAGGAGCTGTTTCTCAATAACCAAAAGTGTAAAATAATGTTTTATGAGCTGTTTCTCAACAACCAAAGTGTCAAATAATGGTTAGAAGCTGTTTTTCAACAACCAAAAGTGTCAAATAATGTTTTAGGAGCTGTTTCTCAATAACCAAAAGTGTCAAATAATGTTTTAGGAGCTGTTTCTCAACAACCAAAGTGTCAAATAATGGTTAGAAGCTGTTTTTCAACAACCAAAAGTGTCAAATAATGTTTTAGGAGCCGTTTCTCAACAACCAAAAGTGTAAAATAATGTTTTAGGAGCTGTTTCTTTGGCAAATTATTTTGGCAAATTATTTTGGGAGGCAAATTATTTGCCTCCCAAAATAATTTGCCTCCCAAAATAATTTGCCAAAATAATTTGCCTCCCAAAATAATTTGCCTCCCAAAATAATTTGCCAAAATAATTTGCCTCCCAAAATAATTTGCCAAAATAATTTGCCTCCCAAAATAATTTGCCTCCAAAAATAATTTGCCAAAATAATTTGCCTCCCAAAATAATTTGCCTCCCAAAATAATTTTCCAAAATAATTTGCCTCCCAAAATAATTTGCCAAAATAATTTGCCTCCCAAAATAATTTGCCTCCCAAAATAATTTGCCTGCCAAAATAATTTGCCTCCCAAAATAATTTGCCTCCCAAAATAATTTGCCTCCCAAAATAATTTGCCTCCCAAAATAATTTGCCAAAATAATTTGCCTCCCAAAATTATTTGCCAAAATAATTTGCCTCCCAAAATAATTTGCCTCCCAAAATAATTTGCCTCCCAAAATAATTTGCCAAAATAATTTGCCTCCCAAAATAATTTGCCTCCCAAAATAATTTGCCAAAATAATTTGCCTCCCAAAATAATTTGCCAAAATAATTTGCCTCCCAAAATAATTTGCCTCCCAAAATAATTTGCCTCCCAAAATAATTTGCCAAAATAATTTGCCTCCCAAAATTATTTGCCAAAATAATTTGCCTCCCAAAATAATTTGCCAAAATAATTTGCCAAAATAATTTGGCTCCCAAAATAATTTGCCTCCCAAAATAATTTGCCTCCCAAAATAATTTGCCTCCCAAAATAATTTGCCAAAATAATTTGCCTCCCAAAATTATTTGCCTCCCAAAATAATTTGCCTCCCAAAATAATTTGCCAAAATAATTTGCCTCCCAAAATAATTTGCCAAAATAATTTGCCTCCCAAAATAATTTGCCTCCCAAAATAATTGCTGTTTCTCAACAACCAAAAGTGTAAAATAATGTTTTAGGAGCTGTTTCTCAACAACCAAAGTGTCAAATAATGGTTAGAAGCTGTTTTTCAACAACCAAAAGTGTCAAATAATGTTTTAGGAGCTGTTTCTCAACAACCAAAAGTGTAAAATAATGTTCTAGGAGCTGTTTCTCAACAACCAAAGTGTAAAATAATGGTTAGAAGCTGTTTTTCAACAACCAAAAGTGTCAAATAATGTTTTAGGAGCTGTTTCTCAACAACCAAAAGTGTAAAATAATGTTTTAGGAGCTGTTTCTCAACAACCAAAGTGTCAAATAATGGTTAGAAGCTGTTTTTCAACAACCAAAAGTGTCAAATAATGTTTTAGGAGCTGTTTCTCAACAACCAAAAGTGTAAAATAATGTTTTGGGAGCTGTTTCTCAACAACCAAAGTGTCAAATAATGGTTAGAAGCTGTTTTTCAACAACTAAAAGTGTCAAATAATGTTTTAGGAGCTGTTTCTCAACAACCAAAAGTGTAAAATAATGTTTTATGAGCTGTTTCTCAACAACCAAAGTGTCAAATAATGGTTAGAAGCTGTTTTTCAACAGCCAAAAGTGTCAAATAATGTTTTAGGAGCTGTTTCTTTGGCAAATTATTTTGGCAAATTATTTTGGGAGGCAAATTATTTGCCTCCCAAAATAATTTGCCAAAATAATTTGCCTCCCAAAATAATTTGCCTCCCAAAATAATTTGCCAAAATAATTTGCCTCCCAAAATTATTTGCCTCCCAAAATAATTTGCCTCCCAAAATAATTTGCCAAAATAATTTGCCTCCCAAAATAATTTGCCTCCCAAAATAATTTGCCAAAATAATTTGCCTCCCAAAATAATTTGCCAAAATAATTTGCCTCCCAAAATAATTTGCCTGCCAAAATAATTTGCCTCCCAAAATAATTTGCCAAAATAATTTGCATCCCAAAATAATTTGCCAAAATAATTTGCCTCCCAAAATAATTTGCCTGCCAAAATAATTTGCAAAAATATTTTGCCTCCCAAAATAATTTGCCAAAATAATTTGCCTCCCAAAATAATTTGCCAAAATAATTTGCCTCCCAAAATAATTTGCCTCCCAAAATAATTTGCCAAAAAAAATTGCCAAAATAATTTGCCTCCCAAAATTATTTGCCAAAATAATTTGCCTCCCAAAATAATTTGCCAAAATAATTTGCCTCCCAAAATAATTTGCCAAAATAATTTGCCTCCCAAAATAATTTGCCTCCCAAAATAATTGCTGTTTCTCAACAACCAAAAGTGTAAAATAATGTTTTAGGAGCTGTTTCTCAACAACCAAAGTGTCAAATAATGGTTAGAAGCTGTTTTTCAACAACCAAAAGTGTCAAATAATGTTTTAGGAGCTGTTTCTCAATAACCAAAAGTGTAAAATAATGTTTTATGAGCTGTTTCTCAACAACCAAAGTGTCAAATAATGGTTAGAAGCTGTTTTTCAACAACCAAAAGTGTCAAATAATGTTTTAGGAGCTGTTTCTCAATAACCAAAAGTGTCAAATAATGTTTTAGGAGCTGTTTCTCAACAACCAAAGTGTCAAATAATGGTTAGAAGCTGTTTTTCAACAACCAAAAGTGTCAAATAATGTTTTAGGAGCCGTTTCTCAACAACCAAAAGTGTAAAATAATGTTTTAGGAGCTGTTTCTTTGGCAAATTATTTTGGCAAATTATTTTGGGAGGCAAATTATTTGCCTCCCAAAATAATTTGCCTCCCAAAATAATTTGCCAAAATAATTTGCCTCCCAAAATAATTTGCCTCCCAAAATAATTTGCCAAAATAATTTGCCTCCCAAAATAATTTGCCAAAATAATTTGCCTCCCAAAATAATTTGCCTCCAAAAATAATTTGCCAAAATAATTTGCCTCCCAAAATAATTTGCCTCCCAAAATAATTTGCCTCCCAAAATAATTTTCCAAAATAATTTGCCTCCCAAAATAATTTGCCAAAATAATTTGCCTCCCAAAATAATTTGCCTCCCAAAATAATTTGCCTGCCAAAATAATTTGCCTCCCAAAATAATTTGCCTCCCAAAATAATTTGCCTCCCAAAATAATTTGCCAAAATAATTTGCCAAAATAATTTGCCTCCCAAAATTATTTGCCAAAATAATTTGCCTCCCAAAATAATTTGCCTCCCAAAATAATTTGCCTCCCAAAATAATTTGCCAAAATAATTTGCCTCCCAAAATAATTTGCCAAAATAATTTGCCTCCCAAAATAATTTGCCTCCCAAAATAATTTGCCAAAATAATTTGCCTCCCAAAATAATTTGCCAAAATAATTTGCCTCCCAAAATAATTTGCCTCCCAAAATAATTTGCCTCCCAAAATAATTTGCCAAAATAATTTGCCTCCCAAAATAATTTGCCAAAATAATTTGCCTCCCAAAATAATTTGCCTGCCAAAATAATTTGCCTCCCAAAATAATTTGCCAAAATAATTTGCATCCCAAAATAATTTGCCAAAATAATTTGCCTCCCAAAATAATTTGCCTGCCAAAATAATTTGCAAAAATATTTTGCCTCCCAAAATAATTTGCCAAAATAATTTGCCTCCCAAAATAATTTGCCAAAATAATTTGCCTCCCAAAATAATTTGCCTCCCAAAATAATTTGCCAAAAAAAATTGCCAAAATAATTTGCCTCCCAAAATTATTTGCCAAAATAATTTGCCTCCCAAAATAATTTGCCAAAATAATTTGCCTCCCAAAATAATTTGCCAAAATAATTTGCCTCCCAAAATAATTTGCCTCCCAAAATAATTGCTGTTTCTCAACAACCAAAAGTGTAAAATAATGTTTTAGGAGCTGTTTCTCAACAACCAAAGTGTCAAATAATGGTTAGAAGCTGTTTTTCAACAACCAAAAGTGTCAAATAATGTTTTAGGAGCTGTTTCTCAATAACCAAAAGTGTAAAATAATGTTTTATGAGCTGTTTCTCAACAACCAAAGTGTCAAATAATGGTTAGAAGCTGTTTTTCAACAACCAAAAGTGTCAAATAATGTTTTAGGAGCTGTTTCTCAATAACCAAAAGTGTCAAATAATGTTTTAGGAGCTGTTTCTCAACAACCAAAGTGTCAAATAATGGTTAGAAGCTGTTTTTCAACAACCAAAAGTGTCAAATAATGTTTTAGGAGCCGTTTCTCAACAACCAAAAGTGTAAAATAATGTTTTAGGAGCTGTTTCTTTGGCAAATTATTTTGGCAAATTATTTTGGGAGGCAAATTATTTGCCTCCCAAAATAATTTGCCTCCCAAAATAATTTGCCAAAATAATTTGCCTCCCAAAATAATTTGCCTCCCAAAATAATTTGCCAAAATAATTTGCCTCCCAAAATAATTTGCCAAAATAATTTGCCTCCCAAAATAATTTGCCTCCAAAAATAATTTGCCAAAATAATTTGCCTCCCAAAATAATTTGCCTCCCAAAATAATTTGCCTCCCAAAATAATTTTCCAAAATAATTTGCCTCCCAAAATAATTTGCCAAAATAATTTGCCTCCCAAAATAATTTGCCTCCCAAAATAATTTGCCTGCCAAAATAATTTGCCTCCCAAAATAATTTGCCTCCCAAAATAATTTGCCTCCCAAAATAATTTGCCAAAATAATTTGCCAAAATAATTTGCCAAAATAATTTGCCTCCCAAAATTATTTGCCAAAATAATTTGCCTCCCAAAATAATTTGCCTCCCAAAATAATTTGCCTCCCAAAATAATTTGCCAAAATAATTTGCCTCCCAAAATAATTTGCCAAAATAATTTGCCTCCCAAAATAATTTGCCTCCCAAAATAATTTGCCAAAATAATTTGCCTCCCAAAATAATTTGCCAAAATAATTTGCCTCCCAAAATAATTTGCCTCCCAAAATAATTTGCCTCCCAAAATAATTTGCCAAAATAATTTGCCTCCCAAAATTATTTGCCAAAATAATTTGCCTCCCAAAATAATTTGCCAAAATAATTTGCCAAAATAATTTGGCTCCCAAAATAATTTGCCTCCCAAAATAATTTGCCTCCCAAAATAATTTGCCAAAATAATTTGCCTCCCAAAATTATTTGCCTCCCAAAATAATTTGCCTCCCAAAATAATTTGCCAAAATAATTTGCCTCCCAAAATAATTTGCCAAAATAATTTGCCTCCCAAAATAATTTGCCTCCCAAAATAATTGCTGTTTCTCAACAACCAAAAGTGTAAAATAATGTTTTAGGAGCTGTTTCTCAACAACCAAAGTGTCAAATAATGGTTAGAAGCTGTTTTTCAACAACCAAAAGTGTCAAATAATGTTTTAGGAGCTGTTTCTCAACAACCAAAAGTGTAAAATAATGTTCTAGGAGCTGTTTCTCAACAACCAAAGTGTAAAATAATGGTTAGAAGCTGTTTTTCAACAACCAAAAGTGTCAAATAATGTTTTAGGAGCTGTTTCTCAACAACCAAAAGTGTAAAATAATGTTTTAGGAGCTGTTTCTCAACAACCAAAGTGTCAAATAATGGTTAGAAGCTGTTTTTCAACAACCAAAAGTGTCAAATAATGTTTTAGGAGCTGTTTCTCAACAACCAAAAGTGTAAAATAATGTTTTGGGAGCTGTTTCTCAACAACCAAAGTGTCAAATAATGGTTAGAAGCTGTTTTTCAACAACTAAAAGTGTCAAATAATGTTTTAGGAGCTGTTTCTCAACAACCAAAAGTGTAAAATAATGTTTTATGAGCTGTTTCTCAACAACCAAAGTGTCAAATAATGGTTAGAAGCTGTTTTTCAACAACCAAAAGTGTCAAATAATGTTTTAGGAGCTGTTTCTTTGGCAAATTATTTTGGCAAATTATTTTGGGAGGCAAATTATTTGCCTCCCAAAATAATTTGCCAAAATAATTTGCCTCCCAAAATAATTTGCCTCCCAAAATAATTTGCCAAAATAATTTGCCTCCCAAAATAATTTGCCAAAATAATTTGCCTCCCAAAATAATTTGCCTCCAAAAATAATTTGCCAAAATAATTTGCCTCCCAAAATTATTTGCCTCCCAAAATAATTTGCCTCCCAAAATAATTTGCCAAAATAATTTGCCTCCCAAAATAATTTGCCTCCCAAAATAATTTGCCTCCCAAAATAATTTGCCAAAATAATTTGCCTCCCAAAATAATTTGCCTGCCAAAATAATTTGCCTCCCAAAATAATTTGCCTCCCAAAATAATTTGCCTCCCAAAATAATTTGCCAAAATAATTTGCCTCCCAAAATAATTTGCCTCCCAAAATAATTTGCCAAAATAATTTGCCTGCCAAAATAATTTGCCTCCCAAAATAATTTGCCAAAATAATTTGGCTCCCAAAATAATTTGCCAAAATAATTTGCCTCCCAAAATAATTTGCCTCCCAAAATTATTTGCCAAAATAATTTGCCTCCCAAAATAATTTGCCAAAATAATTTGCCTCCCAAAATAATTTGCCTCCCAAAATAATTTGCCTCCCAAAATAATTTGCCTCCCAAAATAATTTGCCTCCCAAAATAATTGCTGTTTCTCAACAACCAAAAGTGTAAAATAATGTTTTAGGAGCTGTTTCTCAACAACCAAAGTGTCAAATAATGGTTAGAAGCTGTTTTTCAACAACCAAAAGTGTCAAATAATGTTTTAGGAGCTGTTTCTCAACAACCAAAAGTGTAAAATAATGTTTTATGAACTGTTTCTCAACAACCAAAGTGTCAAATAATGGTTAGAAGCTGTTTTTCAACAACCAAAAGTGTCAAATAATGTTTTAGGAGCTGTTTCTCAATAACCAAAAGTGTAAAATAATGTTTTATGAGCTGTTTCTCAACAACCAAAGTGTCAAATAATGGTTAGAAGCTGTTTTTCAGCAACCAAAAGTGTCAAATAATGTTTTAGGAGCTGTTTCTCAATAACCAAAAGTGTCAAATAATGTTTTAGGAGCTGTTTCTCAACAACCAAAGTGTCAAATAATGGTTAGAAGCTGTTTTTCAACAACCAAAAGTGTCAAATAATGTTTTAGGAGCTGTTTCTCAACAACCAAAGTGTCAAATAATGGTTAGAAGCTGTTTTTCAACAACCAAAAGTGTCAAATAATGTTTTAGGAGCTGTTTCTCAACAACCAAAAGTGTAAAATAATGTTTTAGGAGCTGTTTCTTTGGCAAATTATTTTGGGAGGCAAATTATTTTCCTCCCAAAATAATTTGCCAAAATAATTTGCCTCCCAAAATAATTTGCCTCCCAAAATAATTTGCCAAAATAATTTGCCTCCCAAAATAATTTGCCAAAATAATTTGCCTCCCAAAATAATTTGCCTCCAAAAATAATTTGCCTCCCAAAATTATTTGCCTCCCAAAATAATATGCCAAAATAATTTGCCTCCCAAAATAATTTGCCAAAATAATTTGCCTCCCAAAATAATTTGCCAAAATAATTTGCCTCCCAAAATAATTTGCCAAAATAATTTGCCTCCCAAAATAATTTGCCTCCCAAAATAATTTGCCAAAATTATTTGCCAAAATTATTTGCCTCCCAAAATTATTTGCCTCCCAAAATTATTTGCCAAAATAATTTGCCTCCCAAAATAATTTGCCTCCCAAAATAATTTGCCTCCCAAAATAATTTGCCTCCCAAACTAATTTGCCAAAATAATTTGCCTCCCAAAATAATTTGCCTCCCAAAATAATTTGCCAAAATAATTTGCCTCCCAAAATAATTTGCCTCCCAAAATAATTGCTGTTTCTCAACAACCAAAAGTGTAAAATAATGTTTTAGGAGCTGTTTCTCAACAACCAAAGTGTCAAATAATGGTTAGAAGCTGTTTTTCAACAACCAAAAGTGTCAAATAATGTTTTAGGAGCTGTTTCTCAACAACCAAAAGTGTAAAATAATGTTTTATGAACTGTTTCTCAACAACCAAAGTGTCAAATAATGGTTAGAAGCTGTTTTTCAACAACCAAAAGTGTCAAATAATGTTTTAGGAGCTGTTTCTCAATAACCAAAAGTGTAAAATAATGTTTTAGGAGCTGTTTCTCAACAACCAAAGTGTCAAATAATGGTTAGAAGCTGTTTTTCAACAACCAAAAGTGTCAAATAATGTTTTAGGAGCTGTTTCTCAACAACCAAAAGTGTAAAATAATGTTTTATGAGCTGTTTCTCAACAACCAAAGTGTCAAATAATGGTTAGAAGCTGTTTTTCAACAACCAAAAGTGTCAAATAATGTTTTAGGAGCTGTTTCTTTGGCAAATTATTTTGGCAAATTATTTTGGGAGGCAAATTATTTGCCTCCCAAAATAATTTGCCAAAATAATTTGCCTCCCAAAATAATTTGCCAAAATAATTTGCCTCCCAAAATAATTTGCCAAAATAATTTGCCTCCCAAAATAATTTGCCTCCAAAAATAATTTGCCAAAATAATTTGCCTCCCAAAATTATTTGCCTCCCAAAATAATTTGCCTCCCAAAATAATTTGCCAAAATAATTTGCCTCCCAAAATAATTTGCCAAAATAATTTGCCTCCCAAAATAATTTGCCTCCCAAAATAATTTGCCAAAATAATTTGCCTCCCAAAATAATTTGCCTGCCAAAATAATTTGCCTCCCAAAATAATTTGCCTCCCAAAATAATTTGCCTCCCAAAATAATTTGCCTCCCAAAATAATTTGCCAAAATAATTTGCCTGCCAAAATAATTTGCCTCCCAAAATAATTTGCCAAAATAATTTGGCTCCCAAAATAATTTGCCTCCCAAAATTATTTGCCAAAATAATTTGCCTCCCAAAATAATTTGCCAAAATAATTTGCCAAAATAATTTGGCTCCCAAAATAATTTGCCTCCCAAAATAATTTGCCTCCCAAAATAATTTGCCTCCCAAAATAATTTGCCAAAATAATTTGCCTCCCAAAATTATTTGCCTCCCAAAATACTTTGCCTCCCAAAATAATTTGCCAAAATAATTTGCCTCCCAAAATGATTTGCCAAAATAATTTGCCTCCCAAAATAATTTGCCTCCCAAAATAATTTGCCTCCCAAAATAATTTGCCTCCCAAAATAATTTGCCTCCCAAAATAATTGCTGTTTCTCAACAACCAAAAGTGTAAAATAATGTTTTAGGAGCTGTTTCTCAACAACCAAAGTGTCAAATAATGGTTAGAAGCTGTTTTTCAACAACCAAAAGTGTCAAATAATGTTTTAGGAGCTGTTTCTCAACAACCAAAAGTGTCAAATAATGTTTTATGAGCTGTTTCTCAACAACCAAAGTGTCAAATAATGGTTAGAAGCTGTTTTTCAACAACCAAAAGTGTAAAATAATGTTTTAGGAGCTGTTTCTCAACAACCAAAAGTGACAAATAATGTTTTATGAGCTGTTTCTCAACAACCAAAGTGTCAAATAATGGTTAGAAGCTGTTTTTCAACAACCAAAAGTGTCAAATAATGTTTTAGGAGCTGTTTCTCAATAACCAAAAGTGTCAAATAATGTTTTAGGAGCTGTTTCTCAACAACCAAAGTGTCAAATAATGGTTAGAAGCTGTTTTTCAACAACCAAAAGTGTCAAATAATGTTTTAGGAGCTGTTTCTCAACAACCAAAAGTGTCAAATAATGTTTTATGAGCTGTTTCTCAACAACCAAAGTGTCAAATAATGGTTAGAAGCTGTTTTTCAACAACCAAAAGTGTCAAATAATGTTTTAGGAGCTGTTTCTCAACAACCAAAAGTGTAAAATAATGTTTTAGGAGCTGTTTCTCAACAACCAAAGTGTCAAATAATGGTTAGAAGCTGTTTTTCAACAACCAAAAGTGTCAAATAATGTTTTAGGAGCTGTTTCTCAACAACCAAAAGTGTAAAATAATGTTTTAGGAGCTGTTTCTTTGGCAAATTATTTTGGCAAATTATTTTGGGAGGCAAATTATTTGCCTCCCAAAATAATTTGCCAAAATAATTTGCCTCCCAAAATAATTTGCCTCCAAAAATAATTTGCCAAAATAATTTGCCTCCCAAAATTATTTGCCTCCCAAAATAATTTGCCTCCCAAAATAATTTGCCAAAATAATTTGCCTCCCAAAATAATTTGCCAAAATAATTTGCCTCCCAAAATAATTTGTCAAAATAATTTGCCTCCCAAAATAATTTGCCTCCCAAAATAATTTGCCAAAATAATTTGCCTCCCAAAATAATTTGCCAAAATAATTTGCCTCCCAAAATAATTTGCCAAAATAATTTGCCAAAATAATTTGCCTCCCAAAATAATTTGCCAAAATAATTTGCCTCCCAAAATAATTTGCCAAAATAATTTGCCTCCCAAAATAATTTGCCAAAATAATTTGCCTCCCAAAATAATTTGCCTGCCAAAATAATTAGCCTCCCAAAATAATTTGCCAAAATAATTTGCATCCCAAAATAATTTGCCAAAATAATTTGCCTCCCAAAATAATTTGCCTGCCAAAATAATTTGCAAAAATATTTTGCCTCCCAAAATAATTTGCCAAAATAATTTGCCTCCCAAAATAATTTGCCAAAATAATTTGCCAAAATAATTTGCCTCCCAAAATAATTTGCCAAAATAATTTGCCTCCCAAAATAATTTGCCTCCCAAAATAATTTGCCAAAAAAAATTGCCAAAATAATTTGCCTCCCAAAATTATTTGCCAAAATAATTTGCCTCCCAAAATAATTTGCCAAAATAATTTGCCTCCCAAAATAATTTGCCAAAATAATTTGCCTCCCAAAATAATTTGCCTCCCAAAATAATTGCTGTTTCTCAACAACCAAAAGTGTAAAATAATGTTTTAGGAGCTGTTTCTCAACAACCAAAGTGTCAAATAATGGTTAGAAGCTGTTTTTCAACAACCAAAAGTGTCAAATAATGTTTTAGGAGCTGTTTCTCAATAACCAAAAGTGTAAAATAATGTTTTATGAGCTGTTTCTCAACAACCAAAGTGTCAAATAATGGTTAGAAGCTGTTTTTCAACAACCAAAAGTGTCAAATAATGTTTTAGGAGCTGTTTCTCAATAACCAAAAGTGTCAAATAATGTTTTAGGAGCTGTTTCTCAACAACCAAAGTGTCAAATAATGGTTAGAAGCTGTTTTTCAACAACCAAAAGTGTCAAATAATGTTTTAGGAGCTGTTTCTCAACAACCAAAAGTGTCAAATAATGTTTTATGAGCTGTTTCTCAACAACCAAAGTGTCAAATAATGGTTAGAAGCTGTTTTTCAACAACCAAAAGTGTCAAATAATGTTTTAGGAGCTGTTTCTCAACAACCAAAAGTGTAAAATAATGTTTTAGGAGCTGTTTCTCAACAACCAAAGTGTCAAATAATGGTTAGAAGCTGTTTTTCAACAACCAAAAGTGTCAAATAATGTTTTAGGAGCTGTTTCTCAACAACCAAAAGTGTAAAATAATGTTTTAGGAGCTGTTTCTTTGGCAAATTATTTTGGCAAATTATTTTGGGAGGCAAATTATTTGCCTCCCAAAATAATTTGCCAAAATAATTTGCCTCCAAAAATAATTTGCCAAAATAATTTGCCTCCCAAAATTATTTGCCTCCCAAAATAATTTGCCTCCCAAAATAATTTGCCAAAATAATTTGCCAAAATAATTTGCCTCCCAAAATAATTTGTCAAAATAATTTGCCTCCCAAAATAATTTGCCTCCCAAAATAATTTGCCAAAATAATTTGCCTCCCAAAATAATTTGCCAAAATAATTTGCCTCCCAAAATAATTTGCCAAAATAATTTGCCTCCCAAAATAATTTGCCAAAATAATTTGCCTCCCAAAATAATTTGCCAAAATAATTTGCCTCCCAAAATAATTTGCCAAAATAATTTGCCTCCCAAAATAATTTGCCTGCCAAAATAATTAGCCTCCCAAAATAATTTGCCAAAATAATTTGCATCCCAAAATAATTTGCCAAAATAATTTGCCTCCCAAAATAATTTGCCTGCCAAAATAATTTGCAAAAATATTTTGCCTCCCAAAATAATTTGCCAAAATAATTTGCCTCCCAAAATAATTTGCCAAAATAATTTGCCTCCCAAAATAATTTGCCTCCCAAAATAATTTGCCAAAAAAAATTGCCAAAATAATTTGCCTCCCAAAATTATTTGCCAAAATAATTTGCCTCCCAAAATAATTTGCCAAAATAATTTGCCTCCCAAAATAATTTGCCTCCCAAAATAATTTGCCTCCCAAAATAATTGCTGTTTCTCAACAACCAAAAGTGTAAAATAATGTTTTAGGAGCTGTTTCTCAACAACCAAAGTGTCAAATAATGGTTAGAAGCTGTTTTTCAACAACCAAAAGTGTCAAATAATGTTTTAGGAGCTGTTTCTCAATAACCAAAAGTGTAAAATAATGTTTTATGAGCTGTTTCTCAACAACCAAAGTGTCAAATAATGGTTAGAAGCTGTTTTTCAACAACCAAAAGTGTCAAATAATGTTTTAGGAGCTGTTTCTCAATAACCAAAAGTGTCAAATAATGTTTTAGGAGCTGTTTCTCAACAACCAAAGTGTCAAATAATGGTTAGAAGCTGTTTTTCAACAACCAAAAGTGTCAAATAATGTTTTAGGAGCTGTTTCTCAACAACCAAAGTGTCAAATAATGGTTAGAAGCTGTTTTTCAACAACCAAAAGTGTCAAATAATGTTTTAGGAGCCGTTTCTCAACAACCAAAAGTGTAAAATAATGTTTTAGGAGCTGTTTCTTTGGCAAATTATTTTGGCAAATTATTTTGGGAGGCAAATTATTTGCCTCCCAAAATAATTTGCCTCCCAAAATAATTTGCCAAAATAATTTGCCTCCCAAAATAATTTGCCTCCCAAAATAATTTGCCAAAATAATTTGCCAAAATAATTTGCCTCCCAAAATAATTTGCCAAAATAATTTGCCTCCCAAAATAATTTGCCTCCAAAAATAATTTGCCAAAATAATTTGCCTCCCAAAATAATTTGCCTCCCAAAATAATTTGCCTCCCAAAATAATTTGCCTCCCAAAATAATTTGCCAAAATAATTTGCCTCCCAAAATAATTTGCCTGCCAAAATAATTTGCCTCCCAAAATAATTTGCCAAAATAATTTGCCTCCCAAAATAATTTGCCTCCCAAAATAATTTGCCAAAATAATTTGCCTCCCAAAATTATTTGCCAAAATAATTTGCCTCCCAAAATAATTTGCCTCCCAAAATAATTTGCCTCCCAAAATAATTTGCCAAAATAATTTGCCTCCCAAAATAATTTGCCTCCCAAAATAATTTGCCAAAATAATTTGCCTCCCAAAATAATTTGCCAAAATAATTTGCCTCCCAAAATAATTTGCCTCCCAAAATAATTTGCCTCCCAAAATAATTTGCCAAAATAATTTGCCTCCCAAAATTATTTGCCAAAATAATTTGCCTCCCAAAATAATTTGCCAAAATAATTTGCCAAAATAATTTGGCTCCCAAAATAATTTGCCTCCCAAAATAATTTGCCTCCCAAAATAATTTGCCTCCCAAAATAATTTGCCAAAATAATTTGCCTCCCAAAATAATTTGCCAAAATAATTTGCCAAAATAATTTGCCTCCCAAAATAATTTGCCAAAATAATTTGCCTCCCAAAATTATTTGCCAAAATAATTTGCCTCCCAAAATTATTTGCCTCCCAAAATAATTTGCCTCCCAAAATAATTTGCCAAAATAATTTGCCTCCCAAAATAATTTGCCTCCCAAAATAATTTGCCAAAATAATTTGCCTCCCAAAATAATTTGCCAAAATAATTTGCCTCCCAAAATAATTTGCCTCCCAAAATAATTTGCCTCCCAAAATAATTTGCCAAAATAATTTGCCTCCCAAAATTATTTGCCAAAATAATTTGCCTCCCAAAATAATTTGCCAAAATAATTTGCCAAAATAATTTGGCTCCCAAAATAATTTGCCTCCCAAAATAATTTGCCTCCCAAAATAATTTGCCTCCCAAAATAATTTGCCAAAATAATTTGCCTCCCAAAATTATTTGCCTCCCAAAATAATTTGCCTCCCAAAATAATTTGCCAAAATAATTTGCCTCCCAAAATAATTTGCCAAAATAATTTGCCTCCCAAAATAATTTGCCTCCCAAAATAATTTGCCTCCCAAAATAATTTGCCAAAATAATTTGCCTCCCAAAATAATTTGCCAAAATAATTTGCCTCCCAAAATAATTTGCCAAAATAATTTGCCTCCCAAAATAATTTGCCAAAATAATTTGCCTGCCAAAATAATTAGCCTCCCAAAATAATTTGCCAAAATAATTTGCATCCCAAAATAATTTGCCAAAATAATTTGCCTCCCAAAATAATTTGCCTGCCAAAATAATTTGCAAAAATATTTTGCCTCCCAAAATAATTTGCTAAAATAATTTGCCTCCCAAAATAATTTGCCAAAATAATTTGCCTCCCAAAATAATTTGCCTCCCAAAATAATTTGCCAAAAAAAATTGCCAAAATAATTTGCCTCCCAAAATTATTTGCCAAAATAATTTGCCTCCCAAAATAATTTGCCAAAATAATTTGCCTCCCAAAATAATTTGCCTCCCAAAATAATTGCTGTTTCTCAACAACCAAAAGTGTAAAATAATGTTTTAGGAGCTGTTTCTCAACAACCAAAGTGTCAAATAATGGTTAGAAGCTGTTTTTCAACAACCAAAAGTGTCAAATAATGTTTTAGGAGCTGTTTCTCAATAACCAAAAGTGTAAAATAATGTTTTATGAGCTGTTTCTCAACAACCAAAGTGTCAAATAATGGTTAGAAGCTGTTTTTCAACAACCAAAAGTGTCAAATAATGTTTTAGGAGCTGTTTCTCAATAACCAAAAGTGTCAAATAATGTTTTAGGAGCTGTTTCTCAACAACCAAAGTGTCAAATAATGGTTAGAAGCTGTTTTTCAACAACCAAAAGTGTCAAATAATGTTTTAGGAGCTGTTTCTCAACAACCAAAGTGTCAAATAATGGTTAGAAGCTGTTTTTCAACAACCAAAAGTGTCAAATAATGTTTTAGGAGCCGTTTCTCAACAACCAAAAGTGTAAAATAATGTTTTAGGAGCTGTTTCTTTGGCAAATTATTTTGGCAAATTATTTTGGGAGGCAAATTATTTGCCTCCCAAAATAATTTGCCTCCCAAAATAATTTGCCAAAATAATTTGCCTCCCAAAATAATTTGCCTCCCAAAATAATTTGCCAAAATAATTTGCCAAAATAATTTGCCTCCCAAAATAATTTGCCAAAATAATTTGCCTCCCAAAATAATTTGCCTCCAAAAATAATTTGCCAAAATAATTTGCCTCCCAAAATAATTTGCCTCCCAAAATAATTTGCCTCCCAAAATAATTTGCCTCCCAAAATAATTTTCCAAAATAATTTGCCTCCCAAAATAATTTGCCAAAATAATTTGCCTCCCAAAATAATTTGCCTCCCAAAATAATTTGCCTGCCAAAATAATTTGCCTCCCAAAATAATTTGCCAAAATAATTTGCCTCCCAAAATAATTTGCCTCCCAAAATAATTTGCCAAAATAATTTGCCTCCCAAAATTATTTGCCAAAATAATTTGCCTCCCAAAATAATTTGCCTCCCAAAATAATTTGCCTCCCAAAATAATTTGCCAAAATAATTTGCCTCCCAAAATAATTTGCCTCCCAAAATAATTTGCCAAAATAATTTGCCTCCCAAAATAATTTGCCAAAATAATTTGCCTCCCAAAATAATTTGCCTCCCAAAATAATTTGCCAAAATAATTTGCCTCCCAAAATTATTTGCCAAAATAATTTGCCTCCCAAAATAATTTGCCAAAATAATTTGCCAAAATAATTTGGCTCCCAAAATAATTTGCCTCCCAAAATAATTTGCCTCCCAAAATAATTTGCCTCCCAAAATAATTTGCCAAAATAATTTGCCAAAATAATTTGCCAAAATAATTTGCCAAAATAATTTGCCAAAATAATTTGCCTCCCAAAATAATTTGCCTCCCAAAATAATTTGCCAAAATAATTTGCCTCCCAAAATTATTTGCCAAAATAATTTGCCTCCCAAAATAATTTGCCTCCCAAAATAATTTGCCAAAATAATTTGCCTCCCAAAATAATTTGCCTCCCAAAATAATTTGCCAAAATAATTTGCCTCCCAAAATAATTTGCCAAAATAATTTGCCTCCCAAAATAATTTGCCTCCCAAAATAATTTGCCAAAATAATTTGCCTCCCAAAATTATTTGCCAAAATAATTTGCCTCCCAAAATAATTTGCCAAAATAATTTGCCAAAATAATTTGGCTCCCAAAATAATTTGCCTCCCAAAATAATTTGCCTCCCAAAATAATTTGCCAAAATAATTTGCCAAAATAATTTGCCTCCCAAAATTATTTGCCTCCCAAAATAATTTGCCTCCCAAAATAATTTGCCAAAATAATTTGCCTCCCAAAATAATTTGCCAAAATAATTTGCCTCCCAAAATAATTTGCCTCCCAAAATAATTTGCCTCCCAAAATAATTGCTGTTTCTCAACAACCAAAAGTGTAAAATAATGTTTTAGGAGCTGTTTCTCAACAACCAAAGTGTCAAATAATGGTTAGAAGCTGTTTTTCAACAACCAAAAGTGTCAAATAATGTTTTAGGAGCTGTTTCTCAACAACCAAAAGTGTAAAATAATGTTTTATGAACTGTTTCTCAACAACCAAAGTGTCAAATAATGGTTAGAAGCTGTTTTTCAACAACCAAAAGTGTCAAATAATGTTTTAGGAGCTGTTTCTCAATAACCAAAAGTGTAAAATAATGTTTTATGAGCTGTTTCTCAACAACCAAAGTGTCAAATAATGGTTAGAAGCTGTTTTTCAACAACCAAAAGTGTCAAATAATGTTTTAGGAGCTGTTTCTCAACAACCAAAGTGTCAAATAATGGTTAGAAGCTGTTTTTCAACAACCAAAAGTGTCAAATAATGTTTTAGGAGCTGTTTCTCAACAACCAAAAGTGTAAAATAATGTTTTAGGAGCTGTTTCTCAACAACCAAAGTGTCAAATAATGGTTAGAAGCTGTTTTTCAACAACCAAAAGTGTCAAATAATGTTTTAGGAGCTGTTTCTCAACAACCAAAAGTGTAAAATAATGTTTTAGGAGCTGTTTCTCAACAACCAAAGTGTCAAATAATGGTTAGAAGCTGTTTTTCAACAACCAAAAGTGTCAAATAATGTTTTAGGAGCTGTTTCTCAACAACCAAAAGTGTAAAATAATGTTTTAGGAGCTGTTTCTCAACAACCAAAGTGTCAAATAATGGTTAGAAGCTGTTTTTCAACAACCAAAAGTGTCAAATAATGTTTTAGGAGCTGTTTCTCAACAACCAAAAGTGTAAAATAATGTTTTAGGAGCTGTTTCTCAACAACCAAAGTGTCAAATAATGTTTTAGGAGCTGTTTCTCAACAACCAAAGTGTCAAATAATGGTTAGAAGCTGTTTTTCAACAACCAAAAGTGTAAAATAATGTTTTAGGAGCTGTTTCTCAACAACCAAAAGTGTCAAATAATGTTTTATGAGCTGTTTCTCAACAACCAAAGTGTCAAATAATGGTTAGAAGCTGTTTTTCAACAACCAAAAGTGTCAAATAATGTTTTAGGAGCTGTTTCTCAATAACCAAAAGTGTCAAATAATGTTTTAGGAGCTGTTTCTCAACAACCAAAAGTGTAAAATAATGTTTTAGGAGCTGTTTCTCAACAACCAAAGTGTCAAATAATGGTTAAAAGCTGTTTTTCAACAACCAAAAGTGTCAAATAATGTTTTAGGAGCTGTTTCTCAACAACCAAAGTGTCAAATAATGGTTAGAAGCTGTTTTTCAACAACCAAAGGTGTCAAATAATGTTTTAGGAGCTGTTTCTCAACAACCAAAAGTGTAAAATAATGTTTTAGGAGCTGTTTCTCAACAACCAAAGTGTCAAATAATGGTTAGAAGCTGTTTTTCAACAACCAAAAGTGTCAAATAATGTTTTAGGAGCTGTTTCTCAACAACCAAAGTGTCAAATAATGGTTAGAAGCTGTTTTTCAACAACCAAAAGTGTCAAATAATGTTTAAGGAGCTGTTTCTCAACAACCAAAAGTGTAAAATAATGTTTTATGAGCTGTTTCTCAACAACCAAAGTGTCAAATAATGGTTAGAAGCTGTTTTTCAACAACCAAAAGTCTCAAATAATGTTTTAGGAGCTGTTTCTCAACAACCAAAAGTGTAAAATAATGTTTTAGGAGCTGTTTCTCAACAACCAAAGTGTCAAATAATGGTTAGAAGCTGTTTTTCAACAACCAAAAGTGTCAAATAATGTTTTAGGAGCTGTTTCTCAACAACCAAAAGTGTAAAATAATGTTTTAGGAGCTGTTTATCAACAACCAAAGTGTCAAATAATGGTTAGAAGCTGTTTTTCAACAACCAAAAGTGTCAAATAATGTTTTAGGAGCTGTTTCTCAACAACCAAAAGTGTAAAATAATGTTTTAGGAGCTGTTTCTCAACAACCAAAGTGTCAAATAATGGTTAGAAGCTGTTTTTCAACAACCAAAAGTGTCAAATAATGTTTTAAGAGCTGTTTCTCAACAACCAAAAGTGTAAAATAATGTTTTATGAGCTGTTTCTCAACAACCAAAGTGTCAAATAATGGTTAGAAGCTGTTTTTCAACAACCAAAAGTGTCAAATAATGTTTTAGGAGCTGTTTCTCAACAACCAAAAGTGTAAAATAATGTTTTAGGAGCTGTTTCTCAACAACCAAAGTGTCAAATAATGGTTAGAAGCTGTTTTTCAACAACCAAAAGTGTAAAATAATGTTTTAGGAGCTGTTTCTCAACAACCAAAAGTGTCAAATAATGTTTTATGAGCTGTTTCTCAACAACCAAAGTGTCAAATAATGGTTAGAAGCTGTTTTTCAACAACCAAAAGTGTCAAATAATGTTTTAGGAGCTGTTTCTCAATAACCAAAAGTGTCAAATAATGTTTTATGAGCTGTTTCTCAACAACCAAAGTGTCAAATAATGGTTAGAAGCTGTTTTTCAACAACCAAAAGTGTCAAATAATGTTTTAGGAGCTGTTTCTCAACAACCAAAAGTGTCAAATAATGTTTTATGAGCTGTTTCTCAACAACCAAAGTGTCAAATAATGGTTAGAAGCTGTTTTTCAACAACCAAAAGTGTCAAATAATGTTTTAGGAGCTGTTTCTCAACAACCAAAGTGTCAAATAATGGTTAGAAGCTGTTTTTCAACAACCAAAAGTGTCAAATAATGTTTTAGGAGCTGTTTCTCAACAACCAAAAGTGTCAAATAATGTTTTATGAGTTGTTTCTCAACAACCAAAGTGTCAAATAATGGTTAGAAGCTGTTTTTCAACAACCAAAAGTGTCAAATAATGTTTTAGGAGCTGTTTCTCAATAACCAAAAGTGTCAAATAATGTTTTAGGAGCTGTTTCTCAACAACCAAAAGTGTCAAATAATGTTTTAGGAGCTGTTTCTCAACAACCAAAGTGTCAAATAATGGTTAGAAGCTGTTTCTCAACAACCAAAGTGTCAAATAATGGTTAGAAGCTGTTTTTCAACAACCAAAAGTGTCAAATAATGTTTTAGGAGCTGTTTCTCAACAACCAAAAGTGTCAAATAATGTTTTATGAGCTGTTTCTCAACAACCAAAGTGTCAAATAATGGTTAGAAGCTGTTTTTCAACAACCAAAAGTGTAAAATAATGTTTTAGGAGCTGTTTCTCAACAACCAAAAGTGTCAAATAATGTTTTATGAGCTGTTTCTCAACAACCAAAGTGTCAAATAATGGTTAGAAGCTGTTTTTCAACAACCAAAAGTGTCAAATAATGTTTTAGGAGCTGTTTCTCAATAACCAAAAGTGTCAAATAATGTTTTAGGAGCTGTTTCTCAACAACCAAAGTGTCAAATAATGGTTAGAAGCTGTTTTTCAACAACCAAAAGTGTCAAATAATGTTTTAGGAGCTGTTTCTCAACAACCAAAAGTGTCAAATAATGTTTTATGAGCTGTTTCTCAACAACCAAAGTGTCAAATAATGGTTAGAAGCTGTTTTTCAACAACCAAAAGTGTCAAATAATGTTTTAGGAGCTGTTTCTCAACAACCAAAAGTGTAAAATAATGTTTTAGGAGCTGTTTCTCAACAACCAAAGTGTCAAATAATGGTTAGAAGCTGTTTTTCAACAACCAAAAGTGTCAAATAATGTTTTAGGAGCTGTTTCTCAACAACCAAAAGTGTAAAATAATGTTTTAGGAGCTGTTTCTTTGGCAAATTATTTTGGCAAATTATTTTGGGAGGCAAATTATTTGCCTCCCAAAATAATTTGCCAAAATAATTTGCCTCCCAAAATAATTTGCCAAAATAATTTGCCTCCCAAAATAATTTGCCAAAATAATTTGCCTCCCAAAATAATTTGCCTCCAAAAATAATTTGCCAAAATAATTTGCCTCCCAAAATTTTTTGCCTCCCAAAATAATTTGCCTCCCAAAATAATTTGCCAAAATAATTTGCCTCCCAAAATAATTTGTCAAAATAATTTGCCTCCCAAAATAATTTGCCTCCCAAAATAATTTGCCAAAATAATTTGCCTCCCAAAATAATTTGCCAAAATAATTTGCCTCCCAAAATAATTTGCCTCCCAAAATAATTTGCCAAAATAATTTGCCTCCCAAAATAATTTGCCAAAATAATTTGCCTCCCAAAATAATTTGCCTCCCAAAATAATTTGCCTGCCAAAATAATTTGCCTCCCAAAATAATTTGCCTGCCAAAATAATTTGCCTCCCAAAATAATTTGCCAAAATAATTTGCCTCCCAAAATAATTTGCCTCCCAAAATAATTTGCCTCCCAAAATAATTTGCCAAAATAATTTGCCTCCCAAAATAATTTGCCTCCCAAAATAATTTGCCAAAATAATTTGCCTCCCAAAATAAATTTCCAAAATAATTTGCCTCCCAAAATAATTTGCCAAAATAATTTGCCTCCCAAAATAATTTGCCTGCCAAAATAATTTGCCAAAATAATTTGCCTCCCAAAATAATTTGCCAAAATAATTTGCCTCCCAAAATAATTTGCCAAAATAATTTGCCTCCCAAAATAATTTGCCAAAATGATTTGCCTCCCAAAATAATTTGCCTGCCAAAATAATTTGCCAAAATAATTTGCCTCCCAAAATAATTTGCCAAAATAATTTGCCTCCCGAAATAATTTGCCTCCCAAAATAATTTGCCTCCCAAAATAATTTGCCAAAAAAAATTGCCAAAATTAATTTGCCTCCCAAAATAATTTGCCAAAATAATTTGCCTCCCAAAATAATTTGCCAAAATAATTTGCCTCCCAAAATAATTTGCCAAAATAATTTGCCTCCCAAAATAATTTGCCAAAATAATTTGCCTCCCAAAATAATTTGCCAAAATAATTTGCCTCCCAAAATAATTTGCCTCCCAAAATAATTGCTGTTTCTCAACAACCAAAAGTGTAAAATAATGTTTTAGGAGCTGTTTCTCAACAACCAAAAGTGTCAAATAATGTTTTATGAGCTGTTTCTCAACAACCAAAGTGTCAAATAATGGTTAGAAGCTGTTTTTCAACAACCAAAAGTGTCAAATAATGTTTTAGGAGCTGTTTCTCAACAACCAAAAGTGTCAAATAATGTTTTATGAGCTGTTTCTCAACACCCAAAGTGTCAAATAATGGTTAGAAGCTGTTTTTCAACAACCAAAAGTGTCAAATAATGTTTTAGGAGCTGTTTCTCAATAACCAAAAGTGTCAAATAATGTTTTAGGAGCTGTTTCTCAACAACCAAAAGTGTCAAATAATGTTTTAGGAGCTGTTTCTCAACAACCAAAGTGTCAAATAATGGTTAGAAGCTGTTTCTCAACAACCAAAGTGTCAAATAATGGTTAGAAGCTGTTTTTCAACAACCAAAAGTGTCAAATAATGTTTTAGGAGCTGTTTCTCAACAACCAAAAGTGTCAAATAATGTTTTATGAGCTGTTTCTCAACAACCAAAGTGTCAAATAATGGTTAGAAGCTGTTTTTCAACAACCAAAAGTGTAAAATAATGTTTTAGGAGCTGTTTCTCAACAACCAAAAGTGTCAAATAATGTTTTATGAGCTGTTTCTCAACAACCAAAGTGTCAAATAATGGTTAGAAGCTGTTTTTCAACAACCAAAAGTGTCAAATAATGTTTTAGGAGCTGTTTCTCAATAACCAAAAGTGTCAAATAATGTTTTAGGAGCTGTTTCTCAACAACCAAAGTGTCAAATAATGGTTAGAAGCTGTTTTTCAACAACCAAAAGTGTCAAATAATGTTTTAGGAGCTGTTTCTCAACAACCAAAAGTGTCAAATAATGTTTTATGAGCTGTTTCTCAACAACCAAAGTGTCAAATAATGGTTAGAAGCTGTTTTTCAACAACCAAAAGTGTCAAATAATGTTTTAGGAGCTGTTTCTCAACAACCAAAAGTGTAAAATAATGTTTTAGGAGCTGTTTCTCAACAACCAAAGTGTCAAATAATGGTTAGAAGCTGTTTTTCAACAACCAAAAGTGTCAAATAATGTTTTAGGAGCTGTTTCTCAACAACCAAAAGTGTAAAATAATGTTTTAGGAGCTGTTTCTTTGGCAAATTATTTTGGCAAATTATTTTGGCAAAATAATTTGCCAAAATAATTTGCCTCCCAAAATAATTTGCCAAAATAATTTGCCTCCCAAAATAATTTGCCAAAATAATTTGCCTCCCAAAATAATTTGCCTCCAAAAATAATTTGCCAAAATAATTTGCCTCCCAAAAATATTTGCCTCCCAAAATAATTTGCCTCCCAAAATAATTTGCCTCCCAAAATAATTTGCCAAAATAATTTGTCAAAATAATTTGCCTCCCAAAATAATTTGCCTCCCAAAATAATTTGCCAAAATAATTTGCCTCCCAAAATAATTTGCCAAAATAATTTGCCTCCCAAAATAATTTGCCAAAATAATTTGCCTGCCAAAATAATTTGCCTCCCAAAATAATTTGCCAAAATAATTTGCCTCCCAAAATAATTTGCCAAAATAATTTGCCTCCCAAAATAATTTGCCTGCCAAAATAATTTGCCTCCCAAAATAATTTGCCAAAATAATTTGCATCCCAAAATAATTTGCCAAAATAATTTGCCTCCCAAAATAATTTGCCTGCCAAAATAATTTGCCTGCCAAAATAATTTGCCAAAATAATTTGCCTCCCAAAATAATTTGCCTCCCAAAATAATTGCTGTTTCTCAACAACCAAAAGTGTAAAATAATGTTTTAGGAGCTGTTTCTCAACAACCAAAGTGTCAAATAATGGTTAGAAGCTGTTTTTCAACAACCAAAAGTGTCAAATAATGTTTTAGGAGCTGTTTCTCAACAACCAAAAGTGTAAAATAATGTTTTATGAGCTGTTTCTCAACAACCAAAGTGTCAAATAATGGTTAGAAGCTGTTTTTCAACAACCAAAAGTGTCAAATAATGTTTTAGGAGCTGTTTCTCAATAACCAAAAGTGTCAAATAATGTTTTAGGAGCTGTTTCTCAACAACCAAAGTGTCAAATAATGGTTAGAAGCTGTTTTTCAACAACCAAAAGTGTCAAATAATGTTTTAGGAGCTGTTTCTCAACAACCAAAGTGTCAAATAATGGTTAGAAGCTGTTTTTCAACAACCAAAAGTGTCAAATAATGTTTTAGGAGCCGTTTCTCAACAACCAAAAGTGTAAAATAATGTTTTAGGAGCTGTTTCTTTGGCAAATTATTTTGGGAGGCAAATTATTTGCCTCCCAAAATAATTTGCCTCCCAAAATAATTTGCCAAAATAATTTGCCTCCCAAAATAATTTGCCTCCCAAAATAATTTGCCTCCCAAAATAATTTGCCTCCCAAAATAATTTGCCAAAATAATTTGCCTCCCAAAATAATTTGCCAAAATAATTTGCCTCCCAAAATAATTTGCCTCCCAAAATAATTTGCCAAAATAATTTGCCTCCCAAAATAATTTGCCTCCCAAAATAATTTTCCAAAATAATTTGCCTCCCAAAATAATTTGCCAAAATAATTTGCCTCCCAAAATAATTTGCCTCCCAAAATAATTTGCCAAAATAATTTGCCTCCCAAAATAATTTGCCTCCCAAAATAATTTGCCTGCCAAAATAATTTGCCTGCCAAAATAATTTGCCTCCCAAAATAATTTGCCAAAATAATTTGCCTCCCAAAATAATTTGCCTCCCAAAATAATTTGCCTCCCAAAATAATTTGCCTCCCAAAATAATTTGCCTCCCAAAATAATTTGCCAAAATAATTTGCCTCCCAAAATAATTTGCCTCCCAAAATAATTGCTGTTTCTCAACAACCAAAAGTGTAAAATAATGTTTTAGGAGCTGTTTCTCAACAACCAAAGTGTCAAATAATGGTTACAAGCTGTTTTTCAACAACCAAAAGTGTCAAATAATGTTTTAGGAGCTGTTTCTCAACAACCAAAAGTGTAAAATAATGTTTTAGGAGCTGTTTCTCAACAACCAAAGTGTCAAATAATGGTTAGAAGCTGTTTTTCAACAACCAAAAGTGTCAAATAATGTTTTAGGAGCTGTTTCTCAACAACCAAAAGTGTAAAATAATGTTTTAGGAGCTGTTTCTCAACAACCAAAGTGTCAAATAATGGTTAGAAGCTGTTTTTCAACAACCAAAAGTGTCAAATAATGTTAAAGGAGCTGTTTCTCAACAACCAAAAGTGTAAAATAATGTTTTATGAGCTGTTTCTCAACAACCAAAGTGTCAAATAATGGTTAGAAGCATTCAACAACCAAAAGTCTCAAATAATGTTTTAGGAGCTGTTTCTCAACAACCAAAAGTGTAAAATAATGTTTTAGGAGCTGTTTCTCAACAACCAAAGTGTCAAATAATGGTTAGAAGCTGTTTTTCAACAACCAAAAGTGTCAAATAATGTTTTAGGAGCTGTTTCTCAACAACCAAAAGTGTAAAATAATGTTTTAGGAGCTGTTTCTCAACAACCAAAGTGTCAAATAATGGTTAGAAGCTGTTTTTCAACAACCAAAAGTGTCAAATAATGTTTTAGGAGCTGTTTCTCAACAACCAAAAGTGTAAAATAATGTTTTAGGAGCTGTTTCTCAACAACCAAAGTGTCAAATAATGGTTAGAAGCTGTTTTTCAACAACCAAACCCAAAATAATTTGCCAAAATAATTTGCCTCCCAAAATAATTTGCCAAAATAATTTGCCAAAATAATTTGCCTCCCAAAATAATTTGCCAAAATAATTTGCCTCCCAAAATAATTTGCCTCCAAAAATAATTTGCCAAAATAATTTGCCTCCCAAAAATATTTGCCTCCCAAAATAATTTGCCTCCCAAAATAATTTGCCTCCCAAAATAATTTGCCAAAATAATTTGCCTCCCAAAATAATTTGTCAAAATAATTTGCCTCCCAAAATAATTTGCCTCCCAAAATAATTTGCCAAAATAATTTGCCTCCCAAAATAATTTGCCAAAATAATTTGCCTCCCAAAATAATTTGCCTCCCAAAATAATTTGCCAAAATAATTTGCCTGCCAAAATAATTTGCCTCCCAAAATAATTTGCCTCCCAAAATAATTTGCCTCCCAAAATAATTTGCCTCCCAAAATAATTTGCCAAAATAATTTGCCTCCCAAAATAATTTGCCTGCCAAAATAATTTGCCTCCCAAAATAATTTGCCAAAATAATTTGCATCCCAAAATAATTTGCCAAAATAATTTGCCTCCCAAAATAATTTGCCAAAATAATTTGCCTCCCAAAATAATTTGCCAAAATAATTTGCCTCCCAAAATAATTTGCCTCCCAAAATAATTTGCCTCCCAAAATAATTTGCCAAAAAAAATTGCCAAAATAATTTGCCTCCCAAAATTATTTGCCAAAATAATTTGCCTCCCAAAATAATTTGCCAAAATAATTTGCCTCCCAAAATAATTTGCCAAAATAATTTGCCTCCCAAAATAATTTGCCTCCCAAAATAATTGCTGTTTCTCAACAACCAAAGTGTAAAATAATGTTTTAGGAGCTGTTTCTCAACAACCAAAGTGTCAAATAATGGTTAGAAGCTGTTTTTCAACAACCAAAAGTGTCAAATAATGTTTTAGGAGCTGTTTCTCAACAACCAAAAGTGTAAAATAATGTTTTATGAACTGTTTCTCAACAACCAAAGTGTCAAATAATGGTTAGAAGCTGTTTTTCAACAACCAAAAGTGTCAAATAATGTTTTAGGAGCTGTTTCTCAATAACCAAAAGTGTAAAATAATGTTTTATGAGCTGTTTCTCAACAACCAAAGTGTCAAATAATGGTTAGAAGCTGTTTTTCAACAACCAAAAGTGTCAAATAATGTTTTAGGAGCTGTTTCTCAATAACCAAAAGTGTCAAATAATGTTTTAGGAGCTGTTTCTCAACAACCAAAGTGTCAAATAATGGTTAGAAGCTGTTTTTCAACAACCAAAAGTGTCAAATAATGTTTTAGGAGCTGTTTCTCAACAACCAAAGTGTCAAATAATGGTTAGAAGCTGTTTTTCAACAACCAAAAGTGTCAAATAATGTTTTAGGAGCCGTTTCTCAACAACCAAAAGTGTAAAATAATGTTTTAGGAGCTGTTTCTTTGGCAAATTATTTTGGGAGGCAAATTATTTGCCTCCCAAAATAATTTGCCAAAATAATTTGCCTCCCAAAATAATTTGCCTCCCAAAATAATTTGCCTCCCAAAATAATTTGCCTCCCAAAATAATTTGCCAAAATAATTTGCCAAAATAATTTGCCTCCCAAAATAATTTGCCAAAATAATTTGCCTCCAAAAATAATTTGCCAAAATAATTTGCCTCCCAAAATTATTTGCCTCCCAAAATAATTGCTGTTTCTCAACAACCAAAGTGTAAAATAATGTTTTAGGAGCTGTTTCTCAACAACCAAAGTGTCAAATAATGGTTAGAAGCTGTTTTTCAACAACCAAAAGTGTCAAATAATGTTTTAGGAGCTGTTTCTCAACAACCAAAAGTGTAAAATAATGTTTTATGAACTGTTTCTCAACAACCAAAGTGTCAAATAATGGTTAGAAGCTGTTTTTCAACAACCAAAAGTGTCAAATAATGTTTTAGGAGCTGTTTCTCAATAACCAAAAGTGTAAAATAATGTTTTATGAGCTGTTTCTCAACAACCAAAGTGTCAAATAATGGTTAGAAGCTGTTTTTCAACAACCAAAAGTGTCAAATAATGTTTTAGGAGCTGTTTCTCAATAACCAAAAGTGTCAAATAATGTTTTAGGAGCTGTTTCTCAACAACCAAAGTGTCAAATAATGGTTAGAAGCTGTTTTTCAACAACCAAAAGTGTCAAATAATGTTTTAGGAGCTGTTTCTCAACAACCAAAGTGTCAAATAATGGTTAGAAGCTGTTTTTCAACAACCAAAAGTGTCAAATAATGTTTTAGGAGCCGTTTCTCAACAACCAAAAGTGTAAAATAATGTTTTAGGAGCTGTTTCTTTGGCAAATTATTTTGGGAGGCAAATTATTTGCCTCCCAAAATAATTTGCCAAAATAATTTGCCTCCCAAAATAATTTGCCTCCCAAAATAATTTGCCTCCCAAAATAATTTGCCAAAATAATTTGCCAAAATAATTTGCCTCCCAAAATAATTTGCCAAAATAATTTGCCTCCAAAAATAATTTGCCAAAATAATTTGCCTCCCAAAATTATTTGCCTCCCAAAATAATTTGCCTCCCAAAATAATTTGCCTCCCAAAATAATTTGCCTCCCAAAATAATTTGCCAAAATAATTTGCCTCCCAAAATAATTTGCCTCCCAAAATAATTTGCCTCCCAAAATAATTTGCCAAAATAATTTGCCTCCCAAAATAATTTTCCAAAATAATTTGCCTCCCAAAATAATTTGCCAAAATAATTTGCCTCCCAAAATAATTTGCCTCGCAAAATAATTTGCCTGCCAAAATAATTTGCCTCCCAAAATAATTTGCCAAAATAATTTGCCTCCCAAAATAATTTGCCTCCCAAAATAATTTGCCTCCCAAAATAATTTGCCTGCCAAAATAATTTGCCTCCCAAAATAATTTGCCTCCCAAAATAATTTGCCAAAATAATTTGCCTCCCAAAATAATTTGCCTCCCAAAATAATTTGCCTCCCAAAATAATTTGCCTCCCAAAATAATTTGCCAAAATAATTTGCCTCCCAAAATTATTTGCCAAAATAATTTGCCTCCCAAAATAATTTGCCTCCCAAAATAATTTGCCTCCCAAAATAATTGCTGTTTCTCAACAACCAAAAGTGTAAAATAATGTTTTAGGAGCTGTTTCTCAACAACCAAAGTGTCAAATAATGGTTAGAAGCTGTTTTTCAACAACCAAAAGTGTAAAATAATGTTTTAGGAGCTGTTTCTCAACAACCAAAAGTGTCAAATAATGTTTTATGAGCTGTTTCTCAACAACCAAAGTGTCAAATAATGGTTAGAAGCTGTTTTTCAACAACCAAAAGTGTCAAATAATGTTTTAGGAGCTGTTTCTCAATAACCAAAAGTGTCAAATAATGTTTTATGAGCTGTTTCTCAACAACCAAAGTGTCAAATAATGGTTAGAAGCTGTTTTTCAACAACCAAAAGTGTCAAATAATGTTTTAGGAGCTGTTTCTCAACAACCAAAAGTGTCAAATAATGTTTTATGAGCTGTTTCTCAACAACCAAAGTGTCAAATAATGGTTAGAAGCTGTTTTTCAACAACCAAAAGTCTCAAATAATGTTTTAGGAGCTGTTTCTCAACAACCAAAAGTGTAAAATAATGTTTTAGGAGCTGTTTCTCAACAACCAAAGTGTCAAATAATGGTTAGAAGCTGTTTTTCAACAACCAAAAGTGTCAAATAATGTTTTAGGAGCTGTTTCTCAACAACCAAAAGTGTAAAATAATGTTTTAGGAGCTGTTTCTCAACAACCAAAGTGTCAAATAATGGTTAGAAGCTGTTTTTCAACAACCAAAAGTGTCAAATAATGTTTTAGGAGCTGTTTCTCAACAACCAAAAGTGTAAAATAATGTTTTAGGAGCTGTTTCTCAACAACCAAAGTGTCAAATAATGGTTAGAAGCTGTTTTTCAACAACCAAAAGTGTAAAATAATGTTTTAGGAGCTGTTTCTCAACAACCAAAAGTGTCAAATAATGTTTTATGAGCTGTTTCTCAACAACCAAAGTGTCAAATAATGGTTAGAAGCTGTTTTTCAACAACCAAAAGTGTCAAATAATGTTTTAGGAGCTGTTTCTCAATAACCAAAAGTGTCAAATAATGTTTTATGAGCTGTTTCTCAACAACCAAAGTGTCAAATAATGGTTAGAAGCTGTTTTTCAACAACCAAAAGTGTCAAATAATGTTTTAGGAGCTGTTTCTCAACAACCAAAAGTGTCAAATAATGTTTTATGAGCTGTTTCTCAACAACCAAAGTGTCAAATAATGGTTAGAAGCTGTTTTTCAACAACCAAAAGTGTCAAATAATGTTTTAGGAGCTGTTTCTCAACAACCAAAAGTGTCAAATAATGTTTTATGAGCTGTTTCTCAACAACCAAAGTGTCAAATAATGGTTAGAAGCTGTTTTTCAACAACCAAAAGTGTCAAATAATGTTTTAGGAGCTGTTTCTCAATAACCAAAAGTGTCAAATAATGTTTTAGGAGCTGTTTCTCAACAACCAAAAGTGTCAAATAATGTTTTAGGAGCTGTTTCTCAACAACCAAAGTGTCAAATAATGGTTAGAAGCTGTTTCTCAACAACCAAAGTGTCAAATAATGGTTAGAAGCTGTTTTTCAACAACCAAAAGTGTCAAATAATGTTTTAGGAGCTGTTTCTCAACAACCAAAAGTGTCAAATAATGTTTTAGGAGCTGTTTCTCAACAACCAAAAGTGTCAAATAATGTTTTATGAGCTGTTTCTCAACAACCAAAGTGTCAAATAATGGTTAGAAGCTGTTTTTCAACAACCAAAAGTGTCAAATAATGTTTTAGGAGCTGTTTCTCAATAACCAAAAGTGTCAAATAATGTTTTAGGAGCTGTTTCTCAACAACCAAAGTGTCAAATAATGGTTAGAAGCTGTTTTTCAACAACCAAAAGTGTCAAATAATGTTTTAGGAGCTGTTTCTCAACAACCAAAAGTGTAAAATAATGTTTTAGGAGCTGTTTCTCAACAACCAAAGTGTCAAATAATGGTTAGAAGCTGTTTTTCAACAACCAAAAGTGTCAAATAATGTTTTAGGAGCTGTTTCTCAACAACCAAAAGTGTAAAATAATGTTTTAGGAGCTGTTTCTTTGGCAAATTATTTTGGCAAATTATTTTGGGAGGCAAATTATTTGCCTCCCAAAATAATTTGCCAAAATAATTTGCCTCCCAAAATAATTTGCCAAAATAATTTGCCAAAATAATTTGCCAAAATAATTTGCCTCCCAAAATAATTTGCCTCCAAAAATAATTTGCCAAAATAATTTGCCTCCCAAAATTATTTGCCTCCCAAAATTATTTGCCTCCCAAAATAATTTGCCTCCCAAAATAATTTGCCAAAATAATTTGCCTCCCAAAATAATTTGTCAAAATAATTTGCCTCCCAAAATAATTTGCCTCCCAAAATAATTTGCCAAAATAATTTGCCTCCCAAAATAATTTGCCAAAATAATTTGCCTCCCAAAATAATTTGCCAAAATAATTTGCCTCCCAAAATAATTTGCCAAAATAATTTGCCTCCCAAAATAATTTGCCAAAATAATTTGCCTCCCAAAATAATTTGCCAAAATAATTTGCCTCCCAAAATAATTTGCCAAAATAATTTGCCTCCCAAAATAATTTGCCAAAATAATTTGCCTCCCAAAATAATTTGCCTGCCAAAATAATTTGCCTGCCAAAATAATTTGCCTCCCAAAATAATTTGCCAAAATAATTTGCATCCCAAAATAATTTGCCAAAATAATTTGCCTCCCAAAATAATTTGCCTGCCAAAATAATTTGCCTGCCAAAATAATTTGCAAAAATAATTTGCCTCCCAAAATAATTTGCCAAAATAATTTGCCTCCCAAAATAATTTGCCAAAATAATTTGCCTCCCAAAATAATTTGCCAAAAAAATTTGCCAAAATAATTTGCCTCCCAAAATTATTTGCCAAAATAATTTGCCTCCCAAAATAATTTGCCAAAATAATTTGCCTCCCAAAATAATTTGCCTCCCAAAATAATTTGCCTCCCAAAATAATTTGCCTCCCAAAATAATTTGCCTCCCAAAATAATTTGCCTCCCAAAATAATTGCTGTTTCTCAACAACCAAAAGTGTAAAATAATGTTTTAGGAGCTGTTTCTCAACAACCAAAGTGTCAAATAATGGTTAGAAGCTGTTTTTCAACAACCAAAAGTGTCAAATAATGTTTTAGGAGCTGTTTCTCAACAACCAAAAGTGTAAAATAATGTTTTATGAACTGTTTCTCAACAACCAAAGTGTCAAATAATGGTTAGAAGCTGTTTTTCAACAACCAAAAGTGTCAAATAATGTTTTAGGAGCTGTTTCTCAACAACCAAAGTGTCAAATAATGGTTAGAAGCTGTTTTTCAACAACCAAAAGTGTCAAATAATGTTTTAGGAGCCGTTTCTCAACAACCAAAAGTGTAAAATAATGTTTTAGGAGCTGTTTCTCAACAACCAAAGTGTCAAATAATGGTTAGAAGCTGTTTTTCAACAACCAAAAGTGTCAAATAATGTTTTAGGAGCTGTTTCTCAACAACCAAAGTGTCAAATAATGGTTAGAAGCTGTTTTTCAACAACCAAAAGTGTCAAATAATGTTTTAGGAGCCGTTTTTCAACAACCAAAAGTGTCAAATAATGTTTTAGGAGCTGTTTCTCAATAACCAAAAGTGTCAAATAATGTTTTAGGAGCTGTTTCTCAACAACCAAAGTGTCAAATAATGGTTAGAAGCTGTTTTTCAACAACCAAAAGTGTCAAATAATGTTTTAGGAGCTGTTTCTCAACAACCAAAGTGTCAAATAATGGTTAGAAGCTGTTTTTCAACAACCAAAAGTGTCAAATAATGTTTTAGGAGCCGTTTCTCAACAACCAAAAGTGTAAAATAATGTTTTAGGAGCTGTTTCTTTGGCAAATTATTTTGGCAAATTATTTTGGGAGGCAAATTATTTGCCTCCCAAAATAATTTGCCTCCCAAAATAATTTGCCAAAATAATTTGCCTCCCAAAATAATTTGTCAAAATAATTTGCCTCCCAAAATAATTTGCCAAAATAATTTGCCTCCCAAAATAATTTGCCAAAATAATTTGCCTCCCAAAATAATTTGCCAAAATAATTTGCCTCCCAAAATAATTTGCCTGCCAAAATAATTTGCCAAAATAATTTGCCTCCCAAAATAATTTGCCAAAATAATTTGCCTCCCAAAATAATTTGCAAAAAAATTGCCAAAATAATTTGCCTCCCAAAATAATTTGCCAAAATAATTTGCCTCCCAAAATAATTTGCCAAAATAATTTGCCTCCCAAAATAATTTGCCAAAATAATTTGCCTCCCAAAATAATTTGCCAAAATAATTTGCCTCCCAAAATAATTTGCCTCCCAAAATAATTGCTGTTTCTCAACAACCAAAAGTGTAAAATAATGTTTTAGGAGCTGTTTCTCAACAACCAAAAGTGTAAAATAATGTTTTAGGAGCTGTTTCTCAACAACCAAAGTGTCAAATAATGGTTAGAAGCTGTTTTTCAACAACCAAAAGTGTAAAATAATGTTTTAGGAGCTGTTTCTCAACAACCAAAAGTGTCAAATAATGTTTTATGAGCTGTTTCTCAACAACCAAAGTGTCAAATAATGGTTAGAAGCTGTTTTTCAACAACCAAAAGTGTCAAATAATGTTTTAGGAGCTGTTTCTCAATAACCAAAAGTGTCAAATAATGTTTTATGAGCTGTTTCTCAACAACCAAAGTGTCAAATAATGGTTAGAAGCTGTTTTTCAACAACCAAAAGTGTCAAATAATGTTTTAGGAGCTGTTTCTCAACAACCAAAAGTGTCAAATAATGTTTTATGAGCTGTTTCTCAACAACCAAAGTGTCAAATAATGGTTAGAAGCTGTTTTTCAACAACCAAAAGTGTCAAATAATGTTTTAGGAGCTGTTTCTCAACAACCAAAAGTGTAAAATAATGTTTTAGGAGCTGTTTCTCAACAACCAAAGTGTCAAATAATGGTTAGAAGCTGTTTTTCAACAACCAAAAGTGTCAAATAATGTTTTAGGAGCTGTTTCTCAACAACCAAAAGTGTAAAATAATGTTTTAGGAGCTGTTTCTCAACAACCAAAGTGTCAAATAATGGTTAGAAGCTGTTTTTCAACAACCAAAAGTGTCAAATAATGTTTTAGGAGCTGTTTCTCAACAACCAAAAGTGTAAAATAATGTTTTAGGAGCTGTTTCTCAACAACCAAAGTGTCAAATAATGGTTAGAAGCTGTTTTTCAACAACCAAAAGTGTAAAATAATGTTTTAGGAGCTGTTTCTCAACAACCAAAAGTGTCAAATAATGTTTTATGAGCTGTTTCTCAACAACCAAAGTGTCAAATAATGGTTAGAAGCTGTTTTTCAACAACCAAAAGTGTCAAATAATGTTTTAGGAGCTGTTTCTCAATAACCAAAAGTGTCAAATAATGTTTTATGAGCTGTTTCTCAACAACCAAAGTGTCAAATAATGGTTAGAAGCTGTTTTTCAACAACCAAAAGTGTCAAATAATGTTTTAGGAGCTGTTTCTCAACAACCAAAAGTGTCAAATAATGTTTTATGAGCTGTTTCTCAACAACCAAAGTGTCAAATAATGGTTAGAAGCTGTTTTTCAACAACCAAAAGTGTCAAATAATGTTTTAGGAGCTGTTTCTCAACAACCAAAAGTGTCAAATAATGTTTTATGAGCTGTTTCTCAACAACCAAAGTGTCAAATAATGGTTAGAAGCTGTTTTTCAACAACCAAAAGTGTCAAATAATGTTTTAGGAGCTGTTTCTCAATAACCAAAAGTGTCAAATAATGTTTTAGGAGCTGTTTCTCAACAACCAAAAGTGTCAAATAATGTTTTAGGAGCTGTTTCTCAACAACCAAAGTGTCAAATAATGGTTAGAAGCTGTTTCTCAACAACCAAAGTGTCAAATAATGGTTAGAAGCTGTTTTTCAACAACCAAAAGTGTCAAATAATGTTTTAGGAGCTGTTTCTCAACAACCAAAAGTGTCAAATAATGTTTTAGGAGCTGTTTCTCAACAACCAAAAGTGTCAAATAATGTTTTATGAGCTGTTTCTCAACAACCAAAGTGTCAAATAATGGTTAGAAGCTGTTTTTCAACAACCAAAAGTGTCAAATAATGTTTTAGGAGCTGTTTCTCAATAACCAAAAGTGTCAAATAATGTTTTAGGAGCTGTTTCTCAACAACCAAAGTGTCAAATAATGGTTAGAAGCTGTTTTTCAACAACCAAAAGTGTCAAATAATGTTTTAGGAGCTGTTTCTCAACAACCAAAAGTGTCAAATAATGTTTTATGAGCTGTTTCTCAACAACCAAAGTGTCAAATAATGGTTAGAAGCTGTTTTTCAACAACCAAAAGTGTCAAATAATGTTTTAGGAGCTGTTTCTCAACAACCAAAAGTGTAAAATAATGTTTTAGGAGCTGTTTCTCAACAACCAAAGTGTCAAATAATGGTTAGAAGCTGTTTTTCAACAACCAAAAGTGTCAAATAATGTTTTAGGAGCCGTTTCTCAACAACCAAAAGTGTAAAATAATGTTTTAGGAGCTGTTTCTCAACAACCAAAGTGTCAAATAATGGTTAGAAGCTGTTTTTCAACAACCAAAAGTGTCAAATAATGTTTTAGGAGCTGTTTCTCAACAACCAAAGTGTCAAATAATGGTTAGAAGCTGTTTTTCAACAACCAAAAGTGTCAAATAATGTTTTAGGAGCCGTTTTTCAACAACCAAAAGTGTCAAATAATGTTTTAGGAGCTGTTTCTCAATAACCAAAAGTGTCAAATAATGTTTTAGGAGCTGTTTCTCAACAACCAAAGTGTCAAATAATGGTTAGAAGCTGTTTTTCAACAACCAAAAGTGTCAAATAATGTTTTAGGAGCTGTTTCTCAACAACCAAAGTGTCAAATAATGGTTAGAAGCTGTTTTTCAACAACCAAAAGTGTCAAATAATGTTTTAGGAGCCGTTTCTCAACAACCAAAAGTGTAAAATAATGTTTTAGGAGCTGTTTCTTTGGCAAATTATTTTGGCAAATTATTTTGGGAGGCAAATTATTTGCCTCCCAAAATAATTTGCCTCCCAAAATAATTTGCCAAAATAATTTGCCTCCCAAAATAATTTGTCAAAATAATTTGCCTCCCAAAATAATTTGCCAAAATAATTTGCCTCCCAAAATAATTTGCCAAAATAATTTGCCTCCCAAAATAATTTGCCAAAATAATTTGCCTCCCAAAATAATTTGCCTGCCAAAATAATTTGCCAAAATAATTTGCCTCCCAAAATAATTTGCCAAAATAATTTGCCTCCCAAAATAATTTGCAAAAAAATTGCCAAAATAATTTGCCTCCCAAAATAATTTGCCAAAATAATTTGCCTCCCAAAATAATTTGCCAAAATAATTTGCCTCCCAAAATAATTTGCCAAAATAATTTGCCTCCCAAAATAATTTGCCAAAATAATTTGCCTCCCAAAATAATTTGCCAAAATAATTTGCCTCCCAAAATAATTGCTGTTTCTCAACAACCAAAAGTGTAAAATAATGTTTTAGGAGCTGTTTCTCAACAACCAAAAGTGTAAAATAATGTTTTAGGAGCTGTTTCTCAACAACCAAAGTGTCAAATAATGGTTAGAAGCTGTTTTTCAACAACCAAAAGTGTAAAATAATGTTTTAGGAGCTGTTTCTCAACAACCAAAAGTGTCAAATAATGTTTTATGAGCTGTTTCTCAACAACCAAAGTGTCAAATAATGGTTAGAAGCTGTTTTTCAACAACCAAAAGTGTCAAATAATGTTTTAGGAGCTGTTTCTCAATAACCAAAAGTGTCAAATAATGTTTTATGAGCTGTTTCTCAACAACCAAAGTGTCAAATAATGGTTAGAAGCTGTTTTTCAACAACCAAAAGTGTCAAATAATGTTTTAGGAGCTGTTTCTCAACAACCAAAAGTGTCAAATAATGTTTTATGAGCTGTTTCTCAACAACCAAAGTGTCAAATAATGGTTAGAAGCTGTTTTTCAACAACCAAAAGTCTCAAATAATGTTTTAGGAGCTGTTTCTCAACAACCAAAAGTGTAAAATAATGTTTTAGGAGCTGTTTCTCAACAACCAAAGTGTCAAATAATGGTTAGAAGCTGTTTTTCAACAACCAAAAGTGTCAAATAATGTTTTAGGAGCTGTTTCTCAACAACCAAAAGTGTAAAATAATGTTTTAGGAGCTGTTTCTCAACAACCAAAGTGTCAAATAATGGTTAGAAGCTGTTTTTCAACAACCAAAAGTGTCAAATAATGTTTTAGGAGCTGTTTCTCAACAACCAAAAGTGTAAAATAATGTTTTAGGAGCTGTTTCTTAACAACCAAAGTGTCAAATAATGGTTAGAAGCTGTTTTTCAACAACCAAAAGTGTAAAATAATGTTTTAGGAGCTGTTTCTCAACAACCAAAAGTGTCAAATAATGTTTTATGAGCTGTTTCTCAACAACCAAAGTGTCAAATAATGGTTAGAAGCTGTTTTTCAACAACCAAAAGTGTCAAATAATGTTTTAGGAGCTGTTTCTCAATAACCAAAAGTGTCAAATAATGTTTTATGAGCTGTTTCTCAACAACCAAAGTGTCAAATAATGGTTAGAAGCTGTTTTTCAACAACCAAAAGTGTCAAATAATGTTTTAGGAGCTGTTTCTCAACAACCAAAAGTGTCAAATAATGTTTTATGAGCTGTTTCTCAACAACCAAAGTGTCAAATAATGGTTAGAAGCTGTTTTTCAACAACCAAAAGTGTCAAATAATGTTTTAGGAGCTGTTTCTCAACAACCAAAAGTGTCAAATAATGTTTTATGAGCTGTTTCTCAACAACCAAAGTGTCAAATAATGGTTAGAAGCTGTTTTTCAACAACCAAAAGTGTCAAATAATGTTTTAGGAGCTGTTTCTCAATAACCAAAAGTGTCAAATAATGTTTTAGGAGCTGTTTCTCAACAACCAAAAGTGTCAAATAATGTTTTAGGAGCTGTTTCTCAACAACCAAAGTGTCAAATAATGGTTAGAAGCTGTTTCTCAACAACCAAAGTGTCAAATAATGGTTAGAAGCTGTTTTTCAACAACCAAAAGTGTCAAATAATGTTTTAGGAGCTGTTTCTCAACAACCAAAAGTGTCAAATAATGTTTTAGGAGCTGTTTCTCAACAACCAAAAGTGTCAAATAATGTTTTATGAGCTGTTTCTCAACAACCAAAGTGTCAAATAATGGTTAGAAGCTGTTTTTCAACAACCAAAAGTGTCAAATAATGTTTTAGGAGCTGTTTCTCAATAACCAAAAGTGTCAAATAATGTTTTAGGAGCTGTTTCTCAACAACCAAAGTGTCAAATAATGGTTAGAAGCTGTTTTTCAACAACCAAAAGTGTCAAATAATGTTTTAGGAGCTGTTTCTCAACAACCAAAAGTGTCAAATAATGTTTTATGAGCTGTTTCTCAACAACCAAAGTGTCAAATAATGGTTAGAAGCTGTTTTTCAACAACCAAAAGTGTCAAATAATGTTTTAGGAGCTGTTTCTCAACAACCAAAAGTGTAAAATAATGTTTTAGGAGCTGTTTCTCAACAACCAAAGTGTCAAATAATGGTTAGAAGCTGTTTTTCAACAACCAAAAGTGTCAAATAATGTTTTAGGAGCTGTTTCTCAACAACCAAAAGTGTAAAATAATGTTTTAGGAGCTGTTTCTTTGGCAAATTATTTTGGCAAATTATTTTGGGAGGCAAATTATTTGCCTCCCAAAATAATTTGCCAAAATAATTTGCCTCCCAAAATAATTTGCCAAAATAATTTGCCAAAATAATTTGCCAAAATAATTTGCCTCCCAAAATAATTTGCCAGAATAATTTGCCTCCCAAAATAATTTGCCAAAATAATTTGCCTCCCAAAATAATTTGCCTCCAAAAATAATTTGCCAAAATAATTTGCCTCCCAAAATTATTTGCCTCCCAAAATAATTTGCCTCCCAAAATAATTTGCCTCCCAAAATAATTTGCCAAAATAATTTGCCTCCCAAAATAATTTGTCAAAATAATTTGCCTCCCAAAATAATTTGCCTCCCAAAATAATTTGCCAAAATAATTTGCCTCCCAAAATAATTTGCCAAAATAATTTGCCTCCCAAAATAATTTGCCAAAATAATTTGCCTCCCAAAATAATTTGCCAAAATAATTTGCCTCCCAAAATAATTTGCCAAAATAATTTGCCTCCCAAAATAATTTGCCAAAATAATTTGCCTCCCAAAATAATTTGCCAAAATAATTTGCCTCCCAAAATAATTTGCCTGCCAAAATAATTTGCCTCCCAAAATAATTTGCCAAAATAATTTGCATCCCAAAATAATTTGCCAAAATAATTTGCCTCCCAAAATAATTTGCCTGCCAAAATAATTTGCCTGCCAAAATAATTTGCAAAAATAATTTGCCTCCCAAAATAATTTGCCTCCCAAAATAATTTGCCAAAATAATTTGCCTCCCAAAATAATTTGCCTCCCAAAATAATTTGCCAAAAAAAATTGCCAAAATAATTTGCCTCCCAAAATTATTTGCCAAAATAATTTGCCTCCCAAAATAATTTGCCAAAATAATTTGCCTCCCAAAATAATTTGCCAAAATAATTTGCCTCCCAAAATAATTTGCCTCCCAAAATAATTTGCCTCCCAAAATAATTTGCCTCCCAAAATAATTTGCCTCCCAAAATAATTGCTGTTTCTCAACAACCAAAAGTGTAAAATAATGTTTTAGGAGCTGTTTCTCAACAACCAAAGTGTCAAATAATGGTTAGAAGCTGTTTTTCAACAACCAAAAGTGTCAAATAATGTTTTAGGAGCTGTTTCTCAACAACCAAAAGTGTAAAATAATGTTTTATGAACTGTTTCTCAACAACCAAAGTGTCAAATAATGGTTAGAAGCTGTTTTTCAACAACCAAAAGTGTCAAATAATGTTTTAGGAGCTGTTTCTCAACAACCAAAGTGTCAAATAATGGTTAGAAGCTGTTTTTCAACAACCAAAAGTGTCAAATAATGTTTTAGGAGCCGTTTCTCAACAACCAAAAGTGTAAAATAATGTTTTAGGAGCTGTTTCTCAACAACCAAAGTGTCAAATAATGGTTAGAAGCTGTTTTTCAACAACCAAAAGTGTCAAATAATGTTTTAGGAGCTGTTTCTCAACAACCAAAGTGTTAAATAATGGTTAGAAGCTGTTTTTCAACAACCAAAAGTGTCAAATAATGTTTTAGGAGCCGTTTTTCAACAACCAAAAGTGTCAAATAATGTTTTAGGAGCTGTTTCTCAATAACCAAAAGTGTCAAATAATGTTTTAGGAGCTGTTTCTCAACAACCAAAGTGTCAAATAATGGTTAGAAGCTGTTTTTCAACAACCAAAAGTGTCAAATAATGTTTTAGGAGCTGTTTCTCAACAACCAAAGTGTCAAATAATGGTTAGAAGCTGTTTTTCAACAACCAAAAGTGTCAAATAATGTTTTAGGAGCCGTTTCTCAACAACCAAAAGTGTAAAATAATGTTTTAGGAGCTGTTTCTTTGGCAAATTATTTTGGCAAATTATTTTGGGAGGCAAATTATTTGCCTCCCAAAATAATTTGCCTCCCAAAATAATTTGCCAAAATAATTTGCCTCCCAAAATAATTTGTCAAAATAATTTGCCTCCCAAAATAATTTGCCTCCCAAAATAATTTGCCAAAATAATTTGCCTCCCAAAATAATTTGCCAAAATAATTTGCCTCCCAAAATAATTTGCCAAAATAATTTGCCTGCCAAAATAATTTGCCTGCCAAAATAATTTGCCTCCCAAAATAATTTGCCAAAATAATTTGCCTCCCGAAATAATTTGCCAAAATAATTTGCCTCCCAAAATAATTTGCCTCCCAAAATAATTTGCAAAAAAATTGCCAAAATAATTTGCCTCCCAAAATAATTTGCCAAAATAATTTGCCTCCCAAAATAATTTGCCAAAATAATTTGCCTCCCAAAATAATTTGCCAAAATAATTTGCCTCCCAAAATAATTTGCCTCCCAAAATAATTGCTGTTTCTCAACAACCAAAAGTGTAAAATAATGTTTTAGGAGCTGTTTCTCAACAACCAAAAGTGTCAAATAATGTTTTATGAGCTGTTTCTCAACAACCAAAGTGTCAAATAATGGTTAGAAGCTGTTTTTCAACAACCAAAAGTGTCAAATAATGTTTTAGGAGCTGTTTCTCAACAACCAAAAGTGTCAAATAATGTTTTATGAGCTGTTTCTCAACAACCAAAGTGTCAAATAATGGTTAGAAGCTGTTTTTCAACAACCAAAAGTGTCAAATAATGTTTTAGGAGCTGTTTCTCAATAACCAAAAGTGTCAAATAATGTTTTAGGAGCTGTTTCTCAACAACCAAAAGTGTCAAATAATGTTTTAGGAGCTGTTTCTCAACAACCAAAGTGTCAAATAATGGTTAGAAGCTGTTTCTCAACAACCAAAGTGTCAAATAATGGTTAGAAGCTGTTTTTCAACAACCAAAAGTGTCAAATAATGTTTTAGGAGCTGTTTCTCAACAACCAAAAGTGTCAAATAATGTTTTATGAGCTGTTTCTCAACAACCAAAGTGTCAAATAATGGTTAGAAGCTGTTTTTCAACAACCAAAAGTGTAAAATAATGTTTTAGGAGCTGTTTCTCAACAACCAAAAGTGTAAAATAATGTTTTATGAGCTGTTTCTCAACAACCAAAGTGTCAAATAATGGTTAGAAGCTGTTTTTCAACAACCAAAAGTGTCAAATAATGTTTTAGGAGCTGTTTCTCAATAACCAAAAGTGTCAAATAATGTTTTAGGAGCTGTTTCTCAACAACCAAAGTGTCAAATAATGGTTAGAAGCTGTTTTTCAACAACCAAAAGTGTCAAATAATGTTTTAGGAGCTGTTTCTCAACAACCAAAAGTGTCAAATAATGTTTTATGAGCTGTTTCTCAACAACCAAAGTGTCAAATAATGGTTAGAAGCTGTTTTTCAACAACCAAAAGTGTCAAATAATGTTTTAGGAGCTGTTTCTCAACAACCAAAAGTGTAAAATAATGTTTTAGGAGCTGTTTCTCAACAACCAAAGTGTCAAATAATGGTTAGAAGCTGTTTTTCAACAACCAAAAGTGTCAAATAATGTTTTAGGAGCTGTTTCTCAACAACCAAAAGTGTAAAATAATGTTTTAGGAGCTGTTTCTTTGGCAAATTATTTTGGCAAATTATTTTGGGAGGCAAATTATTTGCCTCCCAAAATAATTTGCCAAAATAATTTGCCTCCCAAAATAATTTGCCAAAATAATTTGCCAAAATAATTTGCCTCCCAAAATAATTTGCCAAAATAATTTGCCTCCCAAAATAATTTGCCTCCAAAAATAATTTGCCAAAATAATTTGCCTCCCAAAATAATTTGCCTCCCAAAATAATTTGCCTCCCAAAATAATTTGCCAAAATAATTTGCCTCCCAAAATAATTTGTCAAAATAATTTGCCTCCCAAAATAATTTGCCTCCCAAAATAATTTGCCAAAATAATTTGCCTCCCAAAATAATTTGCCAAAATAATTTGCCTCCCAAAATAATTTGCCAAAATAATTTGCCTCCCAAAATAATTTGCCAAAATAATTTGCCTCCCAAAATAATTTGCCAAAATAATTTGCCTCCCAAAATAATTTGCCTCCCAAAATAATTTGCCTGCCAAAATAATTTGCCTCCCAAAATAATTTGCCTGCCAAAATAATTTGCCAAAATAATTTGCCTCCCAAAATAATTTGCCTCCCAAAATAATTTGCCAAAATAATTTGCCTCCCAAAATAATTTGCAAAAAAATTGCCAAAATAATTTGCCTCCCAAAATAATTTGCCAAAATAATTTGCCTCCCAAAATAATTTGCCAAAATAATTTGCCTCCCAAAATAATTTGCCAAAATAATTTGCCTCCCAAAATAATTTGCCTCCCAAAATAATTGCTGTTTCTCAACAACCAAAAGTGTAAAATAATGTTTTAGGAGCTGTTTCTCAACAACCAAAAGTGTCAAATAATGTTTTATGAGCTGTTTCTCAACAACCAAAGTGTCAAATAATGGTTAGAAGCTGTTTTTCAACAACCAAAAGTGTCAAATAATGTTTTAGGAGCTGTTTCTCAACAACCAAAAGTGTCAAATAATGTTTTATGAGCTGTTTCTCAACAACCAAAGTGTCAAATAATGGTTAGAAGCTGTTTTTCAACAACCAAAAGTGTCAAATAATGTTTTAGGAGCTGTTTCTCAATAACCAAAAGTGTCAAATAATGTTTTAGGAGCTGTTTCTCAACAACCAAAAGTGTCAAATAATGTTTTAGGAGCTGTTTCTCAACAACCAAAGTGTCAAATAATGGTTAGAAGCTGTTTCTCAACAACCAAAGTGTCAAATAATGGTTAGAAGCTGTTTTTCAACAACCAAAAGTGTCAAATAATGTTTTAGGAGCTGTTTCTCAACAACCAAAAGTGTCAAATAATGTTTTATGAGCTGTTTCTCAACAACCAAAGTGTCAAATAATGGTTAGAAGCTGTTTTTCAACAACCAAAAGTGTAAAATAATGTTTTAGGAGCTGTTTCTCAACAACCAAAAGTGTCAAATAATGTTTTATGAGCTGTTTCTCAACAACCAAAGTGTCAAATAATGGTTAGAAGCTGTTTTTCAACAACCAAAAGTGTCAAATAATGTTTTAGGAGCTGTTTCTCAATAACCAAAAGTGTCAAATAATGTTTTAGGAGCTGTTTCTCAACAACCAAAGTGTCAAATAATGGTTAGAAGCTGTTTTTCAACAACCAAAAGTGTCAAATAATGTTTTAGGAGCTGTTTCTCAACAACCAAAAGTGTCAAATAATGTTTTATGAGCTGTTTCTCAACAACCAAAGTGTCAAATAATGGTTAGAAGCTGTTTTTCAACAACCAAAAGTGTCAAATAATGTTTTAGGAGCTGTTTCTCAACAACCAAAAGTGTAAAATAATGTTTTAGGAGCTGTTTCTCAACAACCAAAGTGTCAAATAATGGTTAGAAGCTGTTTTTCAACAACCAAAAGTGTCAAATAATGTTTTAGGAGCTGTTTCTCAACAACCAAAAGTGTAAAATAATGTTTTAGGAGCTGTTTCTTTGGCAAATTATTTTGGCAAATTATTTTGGGAGGCAAATTATTTGCCTCCCAAAATAATTTGCCAAAATAATTTGCCTCCCAAAATAATTTGCCAAAATAATTTGCCAAAATAATTTGCCTCCCAAAATAATTTGCCAAAATAATTTGCCTCCCAAAATAATTTGCCTCCAAAAATAATTTGCCAAAATAATTTGCCTCCCAAAATAATTTGCCTCCCAAAATAATTTGCCTCCCAAAATAATTTGCCAAAATAATTTGCCTCCCAAAATAATTTGTCAAAATAATTTGCCTCCCAAAATAATTTGCCTCCCAAAATAATTTGCCAAAATAATTTGCCTCCCAAAATAATTTGCCAAAATAATTTGCCTCCCAAAATAATTTGCCAAAATAATTTGCCTCCCAAAATAATTTGCCAAAATAATTTGCCTCCCAAAATAATTTGCCAAAATAATTTGCCTCCCAAAATAATTTGCCTCCCAAAATAATTTGCCTGCCAAAATAATTTGCCTCCCAAAATAATTTGCCTGCCAAAATAATTTGCCAAAATAATTTGCCTCCCAAAATAATTTGCCTCCCAAAATAATTTGCCAAAATAATTTGCCTCCCAAAATAATTTGCCTCCCAAAATAATTTGCCTCCCAAAATAATTTGCCAAAATAATTTGCCTCCCAAAATAATTTGCCTCCCAAAATAATTTGCCAAAATAATTTGCCTCCCAAAATAAATTTCCAAAATAATTTGCCTCCCAAAATAATTTGCCAAAATAATTTGCCTCCCAAAATAATTTGCCTGCCAAAATAATTTGCCTCCCAAAATAATTTGCCAAAATAATTTGCCTCCCAAAATAATTTGCCAAAATAATTTGCCTCCCAAAATAATTTGCCTCCCAAAATAATTTGCCAAAATGATTTGCCTCCCAAAATAATTTGCCTGCCAAAATAATTTGCCAAAATAATTTGCCTCCCAAAATAATTTGCCAAAATAATTTGCCTCCCGAAATAATTTGCCAAAATAATTTGCCTCCCAAAATAATTTGCCTCCCAAAATAATTTGCCAAAAAAAATTGCCAAAATTAATTTGCCTCCCAAAATAATTTGCCAAAATAATTTGCCTCCCAAAATAATTTGCCAAAATAATTTGCCTCCCAAAATAATTTGCCAAAATAATTTGCCTCCCAAAATAATTTGCCAAAATAATTTGCCTCCCAAAATAATTTGCCAAAATAATTTGCCTCCCAAAATAATTTGCCTCCCAAAATAATTGCTGTTTCTCAACAACCAAAAGTGTAAAATAATGTTTTAGGAGCTGTTTCTCAACAACCAAAAGTGTCAAATAATGTTTTATGAGCTGTTTCTCAACAACCAAAGTGTCAAATAATGGTTAGAAGCTGTTTTTCAACAACCAAAAGTGTCAAATAATGTTTTAGGAGCTGTTTCTCAACAACCAAAAGTGTCAAATAATGTTTTATGAGCTGTTTCTCAACACCCAAAGTGTCAAATAATGGTTAGAAGCTGTTTTTCAACAACCAAAAGTGTCAAATAATGTTTTAGGAGCTGTTTCTCAATAACCAAAAGTGTCAAATAATGTTTTAGGAGCTGTTTCTCAACAACCAAAAGTGTCAAATAATGTTTTAGGAGCTGTTTCTCAACAACCAAAGTGTCAAATAATGGTTAGAAGCTGTTTCTCAACAACCAAAGTGTCAAATAATGGTTAGAAGCTGTTTTACAACAACCAAAAGTGTCAAATAATGTTTTAGGAGCTGTTTCTCAACAACCAAAAGTGTCAAATAATGTTTTATGAGCTGTTTCTCAACAACCAAAGTGTCAAATAATGGTTAGAAGCTGTTTTTCAACAACCAAAAGTGTAAAATAATGTTTTAGGAGCTGTTTCTCAACAACCAAAAGTGTCAAATAATGTTTTATGAGCTGTTTCTCAACAACCAAAGTGTCAAATAATGGTTAGAAGCTGTTTTTCAACAACCAAAAGTGTCAAATAATGTTTTAGGAGCTGTTTCTCAATAACCAAAAGTGTCAAATAATGTTTTAGGAGCTGTTTCTCAACAACCAAAGTGTCAAATAATGGTTAGAAGCTGTTTTTCAACAACCAAAAGTGTCAAATAATGTTTTAGGAGCTGTTTCTCAACAACCAAAAGTGTCAAATAATGTTTTATGAGCTGTTTCTCAACAACCAAAGTGTCAAATAATGGTTAGAAGCTGTTTTTCAACAACCAAAAGTGTCAAATAATGTTTTAGGAGCTGTTTCTCAACAACCAAAAGTGTAAAATAATGTTTTAGGAGCTGTTTCTCAACAACCAAAGTGTCAAATAATGGTTAGAAGCTGTTTTTCAACAACCAAAAGTGTCAAATAATGTTTTAGGAGCTGTTTCTCAACAACCAAAAGTGTAAAATAATGTTTTAGGAGCTGTTTCTTTGGCAAATTATTTTGGCAAATTATTTTGGGAGGCAAATTATTTGCCTCCCAAAATAATTTGCCAAAATAATTTGCCTCCCAAAATAATTTGCCAAAATAATTTGCCAAAATAATTTGCCAAAATAATTTGCCTCCCAAAATAATTTGCCAAAATAATTTGCCTCCCAAAATAATTTGCCTCCAAAAATAATTTGCCAAAATTATTTGCCTCCCAAAATTATTTGCCTCCCAAAATAATTTGCCTCCAAAAATAATTTGCCAAAATAATTTGCCTCCCAAAATAATTTGTCAAAATAATTTGCCTCCCAAAATAATTTGCCTCCCAAAATAATTTGCCTCCCAAAATAATTTGCCAAAATAATTTGCCTCCCAAAATAATTTGCCAAAATAATTTGCCTCCCAAAATAATTTGCCTCCCAAAATAATTTGCCAAAATAATTTGCCTCCCAAAATAATTTGCCTCCCAAAATAATTTGCCAAAATAATTTGCCTGCCAAAATAATTTGCCAAAATAATTTGCCTCCCAAAATAATTTGCCAAAAAAAATTGCCAAAATAATTTGCCTCCCAAAATTATTTGCCAAAATAATTTGCCTCCCAAAATAATTTGCCAAAATAATTTGCCTCCCAAAATAATTTGCCTGCCAAAATAATTTGCCTCCCAAAATAATTTGCCTCCCAAAATAATTTGCCTCCCAAAATAATTGCTGTTTCTCAACAACCAAAAGTGAAAAATAATGTTTTAGGAGCTGTTTCTCAACAACCAAAGTGTCAAATAATGGTTAGAAGCTGTTTTTCAACAACCAAAAGTGTCAAATAATGTTTTAGGAGCTGTTTCTCAACAACCAAAAGTGTAAAATAATGTTTTATGAACTGTTTCTCAACAACCAAAGTGTCAAATAATGGTTAGAAGCTGTTTTTCAACAACCAAAAGTGTCAAATAATGTTTTAGGAGCTGTTTCTCAATAACCAAAAGTGTAAAATAATGTTTTATGAGCTGTTTCTCAACAACCAAAGTGTCAAATAATGGTTAGAAGCTGTTTTTCAACAACCAAAAGTGTCAAATAATGTTTTAGGAGCTGTTTCTCAATAACCAAAAGTGTCAAATAATGTTTTAGGAGCTGTTTCTCAACAACCAAAGTGTCAAATAATGGTTAGAAGCTGTTTTTCAACAACCAAAAGTGTCAAATAATGTTTTAGGAGCTGTTTCTCAACAACCAAAGTGTCAAATAATGGTTAGAAGCTGTTTTTCAACAACCAAAAGTGTCAAATAATGTTTTAGGAGCCGTTTCTCAACAACCAAAAGTGTAAAATAATGTTTTAGGAGCTGTTTCTTTGGCAAATTATTTTGGCAAATTATTTTGGGAGGCAAATTATTTGCCTCCCAAAATAATTTGCCTCCCAAAATAATTTGCCTCCCAAAATAATTTGCCTCCCAAAATAATTTGCCAAAATAATTTGCCTCCCAAAATAATTTGCCAAAATAATTTGCCTCCCAAAATAATTTGCCTCCAAAAATAATTTGCCAAAATAATTTGCCTCCCAAAATAATTTGCCTCCCAAAATAATTTGCCTCCCAAAATAATTTGCCAAAATAATTTGCCTCCCAAAATAATTTGCCAAAATAATTTGCCTCCCAAAATAATTTTCCAAAATAATTTGCCTCCCAAAATAATTTGCCAAAATAATTTGCCTCCCAAAATAATTTGCCTCCCAAAATAATTTGCCTGCCAAAATAATTTGCCTGCAAAAATAATTTGCCTCCCAAAATAATTTGCCTCCCAAAATAATTTGCCTCCCAAAATAATTTGCCTGCCAAAATAATTTGCCAAAATAATTTGCCAAAATAATTTGCCTCCCAAAATAATTTGCCAAAATAATTTGCCTCCCAAAATAATTTGCCAAAATAATTTGCCTCCCAAAATAATTTGCCAAAATAATTTGCCTCCCAAAATTATTTGCCAAAATAATTTGCCTCCCAAAATTATTTGCCAAAATAATTTGCCTCCCAAAATAATTTGCCAAAATAATTTGCCTCCCAAAATAATTTGCCAAAATAATTTGCCTCCCAAAATAATTTGCCTCCCAAAATAATTGCTGTTTCTCAACAACCAAAAGTGTAAAATAATGTTTTAGGAGCTGTTTCTCAACAACCCAAGTGTCAAATAATGGTTACAAGCTGTTTTTCAACAACCAAAAGTGTCAAATAATGTTTTAGGAGCTGTTTCTCAACAACCAAAAGTGTAAAATAATGTTTTAGGAGCTGTTTCTCAACAACCAAAAGTGTCAAATAATGTTTTATGAGCTGTTTCTCAACAACCAAAGTGTCAAATAATGGTTAGAAGCTGTTTTTCAACAACCAAAAGTGTCAAATAATGTTTTAGGAGCTGTTTCTCAACAACCAAAAGTGTCAAATAATGTTTTATGAGCTGTTTCTCAACACCCAAAGTGTCAAATAATGGTTAGAAGCTGTTTTTCAACAACCAAAAGTGTCAAATAATGTTTTAGGAGCTGTTTCTCAATAACCAAAAGTGTCAAATAATGTTTTAGGAGCTGTTTCTCAACAACCAAAAGTGTCAAATAATGTTTTAGGAGCTGTTTCTCAACAACCAAAGTGTCAAATAATGGTTAGAAGCTGTTTCTCAACAACCAAAGTGTCAAATAATGGTTAGAAGCTGTTTTTCAACAACCAAAAGTGTCAAATAATGTTTTAGGAGCTGTTTCTCAACAACCAAAAGTGTCAAATAATGTTTTATGAGCTGTTTCTCAACAACCAAAGTGTCAAATAATGGTTAGAAGCTGTTTTTCAACAACCAAAAGTGTAAAATAATGTTTTAGGAGCTGTTTCTCAACAACCAAAAGTGTCAAATAATGTTTTATGAGCTGTTTCTCAACAACCAAAGTGTCAAATAATGGTTAGAAGCTGTTTTTCAACAACCAAAAGTGTCAAATAATGTTTTAGGAGCTGTTTCTCAATAACCAAAAGTGTCAAATAATGTTTTAGGAGCTGTTTCTCAACAACCAAAGTGTCAAATAATGGTTAGAAGCTGTTTTTCAACAACCAAAAGTGTCAAATAATGTTTTAGGAGCTGTTTCTCAACAACCAAAAGTGTCAAATAATGTTTTATGAGCTGTTTCTCAACAACCAAAGTGTCAAATAATGGTTAGAAGCTGTTTTTCAACAACCAAAAGTGTCAAATAATGTTTTAGGAGCTGTTTCTCAACAACCAAAAGTGTAAAATAATGTTTTAGGAGCTGTTTCTTTGGCAAATTATTTTGGCAAATTATTTTGGGAGGCAAATTATTTGCCTCCCAAAATAATTTGCCAAAATAATTTGCCTCCCAAAATAATTTGCCAAAATAATTTGCCAAAATAATTTGCCAAAATAATTTGCCTCCCAAAATAATTTGCCAAAATAATTTGCCTCCCAAAATAATTTGCCTCCAAAAATAATTTGCCAAAATAATTTGCCTCCCAAAATTATTTGCCTCCCAAAATAATTTGCCTCCAAAAATAATTTGCCAAAATAATTTGCCTCCCAAAATAATTTGTCAAAATAATTTGCCTCCCAAAATAATTTGCCTCCCAAAATAATTTGCCTCCCAAAATAATTTGCCAAAATAATTTGCCTCCCAAAATAATTTGCCAAAATAATTTGCCTCCCAAAATAATTTGCCTCCCAAAATAATTTGCCAAAATAATTTGCCTCCCAAAATAATTTGCCTCCCAAAATAATTTGCCAAAATAATTTGCCTGCCAAAATAATTTGCCAAAATAATTTGCCTCCCAAAATAATTTGCCAAAATAATTTGCCTCCCAAAATTATTTGCCAAAATAATTTGCCTCCCAAAATAATTTGCCAAAATAATTTGCCTCCCAAAATAATTTGCCTGCCAAAATAATTTGCCTCCCAAAATAATTTGCCTCCCAAAATAATTTGCCTCCCAAAATAATTTGCCTCCCAAAATAATTGCTGTTTCTCAACAACCAAAAGTGAAAAATAATGTTTTAGGAGCTGTTTCTCAACAACCAAAGTGTCAAATAATGGTTAGAAGCTGTTTTTCAACAACCAAAAGTGTCAAATAATGTTTTAGGAGCTGTTTCTCAACAACCAAAAGTGTAAAATAATGTTTTATGAACTGTTTCTCAACAACCAAAGTGTCAAATAATGGTTAGAAGCTGTTTTTCAACAACCAAAAGTGTCAAATAATGTTTTAGGAGCTGTTTCTCAATAACCAAAAGTGTAAAATAATGTTTTATGAGCTGTTTCTCAACAACCAAAGTGTCAAATAATGGTTAGAAGCTGTTTTTCAACAACCAAAAGTGTCAAATAATGTTTTAGGAGCTGTTTCTCAACAACCAAAGTGTCAAATAATGGTTAGAAGCTGTTTTTCAACAACCAAAAGTGTCAAATAATGTTTTAGGAGCTGTTTCTCAACAACCAAAGTGTCAAATAATGGTTAGAAGCTGTTTTTCAACAACCAAAAGTGTCAAATAATGTTTTAGGAGCCGTTTCTCAACAACCAAAAGTGTAAAATAATGTTTTAGGAGCTGTTTCTTTGGCAAATTATTTTGGCAAATTATTTTGGGAGGCAAATTATTTGCCTCCCAAAATAATTTGCCTCCCAAAATAATTTGCCTCCCAAAATAATTTGCCTCCCAAAATAATTTGCCTCCCAAAATAATTTGCCAAAATAATTTGCCTCCCAAAATAATTTGCCAAAATAATTTGCCTCCCAAAATAATTTGCCTCCAAAAATAATTTGCCAAAATAATTTGCCTCCCAAAATAATTTGCCTCCCAAAATAATTTGCCTCCCAAAATAATTTGCCAAAATAATTTGCCTCCCAAAATAATTTGCCAAAATAATTTGCCAAAATAATTTGCCTCCCAAAATAATTTTCCAAAATAATTTGCCTCCCAAAATAATTTGCCAAAATAATTTGCCTCCCAAAATAATTTGCCTCCCAAAATAATTTGCCTGCCAAAATAATTTGCCTGCCAAAATAATTTGCCTCCCAAAATAATTTGCCTCCCAAAATAATTTGCCTCCCAAAATAATTTGCCTGCCAAAATAATTTGCCAAAATAATTTGCCAAAATAATTTGCCTCCCAAAATAATTTGCCAAAATAATTTGCCTCCCAAAATAATTTGCCAAAATAATTTGCCTCCCAAAATAATTTGCCAAAATAATTTGCCTCCCAAAATTATTTGCCAAAATAATTTGCCTCCCAAAATTATTTGCCAAAATAATTTGCCTCCCAAAATAATTTGCCAAAATAATTTGCCTCCCAAAATAATTTGCCAAAATAATTTGCCTCCCAAAATAATTTGCCTCCCAAAATAATTGCTGTTTCTCAACAACCAAAAGTGTAAAATAATGTTTTAGGAGCTGTTTCTCAACAACCCAAGTGTCAAATAATGGTTACAAGCTGTTTTTCAACAACCAAAAGTGTCAAATAATGTTTTAGGAGCTGTTTCTCAACAACCAAAAGTGTAAAATAATGTTTTATGAACTGTTTCTCAACAACCAAAGTGTCAAATAATGGTTAGAAGCTGTTTTTCAACAACCAAAAGTGTCAAATAATGTTTTAGGAGCTGTTTCTCAATAACCAAAAGTGTAAAATAATGTTTTAGGAGCTGTTTCTCAACAACCAAAGTGTCAAATAATGGTTAGAAGCTGTTTTTCAACAACCAAAAGTGTCAAATAATGTTTTAGGAGCTGTTTCTCAACAACCAAAAGTGTAAAATAATGTTTTAGGAGCTGTTTCTCAACAACCAAAGTGTCAAATAATGGTTAGAAGCTGTTTTTCAACAACCAAAAGTGTCAAATAATGTTTTAGGAGCTGTTTCTCAACAACCAAAAGTGTAAAATAATGTTTTAGGAGCTGTTTCTCAACAACCAAAGTGTCAAATAATGTTTTAGGAGCTGTTTCTCAACAACCAAAGTGTCAAATAATGGTTAGAAGCTGTTTTTCAACAACCAAAAGTGTAAAATAATGTTTTAGGAGCTGTTTCTCAACAACCAAAGTGTCAAATAATGGTTAGAAGCTGTTTTTCAACAACCAAAAGTGTCAAATAATGTTTTAGGAGCTGTTTCTCAACAACCAAAGTGTCAAATAATGGTTAGAAGCTGTTTTTCAAGAACCAAAAGTGTCAAATAATGTTTTGGGAGCTGTTTCTCAACAACCAAAAGTGTAAAATAATGTTTTAGGAGCTGTTTCTCAACAACCAAAGTGTCAAATAATGGTTAGAAGCTGTTTTTCAACAACCAAAAGTGTCAAATAATGTTTTAGGAGCTGTTTCTCAACAACCAAAAGTGTAAAATAATGTTTTAGGAGCTGTTTCTCAACAACCAAAGTGTCAAATAATGGTTAGAAGCTGTTTTTCAACAACCAAAAGTGTCAAATAATGTTTAAGGAGCTGTTTCTCAACAACCAAAAGTGTAAAATAATGTTTTATGAGCTGTTTCTCAACAACCAAAGTGTCAAATAATGGTTAGAAGCTGTTTTTCAACAACCAAAAGTGTCAAATAATGTTTTAGGAGCTGTTTCTCAACAACCAAAAGTGTAAAATAATGTTTTAGGAGCTGTTTCTCAACAACCAAAGTGTCAAATAATGGTTAGAAGCTGTTTTTCAACAACCAAAAGTGTCAAATAATGTTTTAGGAGCTGTTTCTCAACAACCAAAAGTGTAAAATAATGTTTTAGGAGCTGTTTCTCAACAACCAAAGTGTCAAATAATGGTTAGAAGCTGTTTTTCAACAACCAAAAGTGTCAAATAATGTTTTAGGAGCTGTTTCTCAACAACCAAAAGTGTAAAATAATGTTTTAGGAGCTGTTTCTCAACAACCAAAGTGTCAAATAATGGTTAGAAGCTGTTTTTCAACAACCAAAAGTGTAAAATAAGGTTTTAGGAGCTGTTTCTCAACAACCAAAAGTGTCAAATAATGTTTTATGAGCTGTTTCTCAACAACCAAAGTGTCAAATAATGGTTAGAAGCTGTTTTTCAACAACCAAAAGTGTCAAATAATGTTTTAGGAGCTGTTTCTCAATAACCAAAAGTGTCAAATAATGTTTTAGGAGCTGTTTCTCAACAACCAAAGTGTCAAATAATGGTTAGAAGCTGTTTTTCAACAACCAAAAGTGTCAAATAATGTTTTAGGAGCTGTTTCTCAACAACTAAAAGTGTCAAATAATGTTTTATGAGCTGTTTCTCAACAACCAAAGTGTCAAATAATGGTTAGAAGCTGTTTTTCAACAACCAAAAGTGTCAAATAATGTTTTAGGAGCTGTTTCTCAACAACCAAAAGTGTAAAATAATGTTTTAGGAGCTGTTTCTCAACAACCAAAGTGTCAAATAATGGTTAGAAGCTGTTTTTCAACAACCAAAAGTGTCAAATAATGTTTTAGGAGCTGTTTCTCAACAACCAAAAGTGTAAAATAATGTTTTAGGAGCTGTTTCTTTGGCAAATTATTTTGGCAAATTATTTTGGGAGGCAAATTATTTGCCTCCCAAAATAATTTGCCAAAATAATTTGCCTCCCAAAATAATTTGCCTCCCAAAATAATTTGCCAAAATAATTTGCCTCCCAAAATAATTTGCCTCCCAAAATAATTTGCCTCCCAAAATAATTTGCCTCCAAAAATAATTTGCCAAAATAATTTGCCTCCCAAAATAATTTGCCTCCCAAAATAATTTGCCAAAATAATTTGCCTCCCAAAATAATTTGTCAAAATAATTTGCCTCCCAAAATAATTTGCCAAAATAATTTGCCTCCCAAAATAATTTGCCAAAATAATTTGCCAAAATAATTTGCCTCCCAAAATAATTTGCCAAAATAATTTGCCTCCCAAAATAATTTGCCAAAATAATTTGCCTCCCAAAATAATTTGCCTGCCAAAATAATTTGCCTGCCAAAATAATTTGCCAAAATAATTTGCCTCCCAAAATAATTTGCCAAAATAATTTGCCTCCCAAAATAATTTGCCAAAATAATTTGCCTCCCAAAATAATTTGCCAAAAAAAATTGCCAAAATAATTTGCCTCCCAAAATTATTTGCCAAAATTATTTGCCTCCCAAAATAATTTGCCAAAATAATTTGCCAAAATAATTTGCCTCCCAAAATTATTTGCCAAAATAATTTGCCTCCCAAAATAATTTGCCTCCCAAAATAATTGCTGTTTCTCAACAACCAAAAGTGTAAAATAATGTTTTAGGAGCTGTTTCTCAACAACCAAAGTGTCAAATAATGGTTAGAAGCTGTTTTTCAACAACCAAAAGTGTCAAATAATGTTTTAGGAGCTGTTTCTCAACAACCAAAAGTGTAAAATAATGTTTTATGAACTGTTTCTCAACAACCAAAGTGTCAAATAATGGTTAGAAGCTGTTTTTCAACAACCAAAAGTGTCAAATAATGTTTTAGGAGCTGTTTCTCAATAACCAAAAGTGTAAAATAATGTTTTATGAGCTGTTTCTCAACAACCAAAGTGTCAAATAATGGTTAGAAGCTGTTTTTCAACAACCAAAAGTGTCAAATAATGTTTTAGGAGCTGTTTCTCAATAACCAAAAGTGTCAAATAATGTTTTAGGAGCTGTTTCTCAACAACCAAAGTGTCAAATAATGGTTAGAAGCTGTTTTTCAACAACCAAAAGTGTCAAATAATGTTTTAGGAGCTGTTTCTCAATAACCAAAAGTGTCAAATAATGTTTTAGGAGCTGTTTTTCAACAACCAAAAGTGTAAAATAATGTTTTAGGAGCTGTTTCTCAACAACCAAAGTGTCAAATAATGGTTAGAAGCTGTTTTTCAACAACCAAAAGTGTCAAATAATGTTTTAGGAGCTGTTTCTCAACAACCAAAGTGTCAAATAATGGTTAGAAGCTGTTTTTCAAGAACCAAAAGTGTCAAATAATGTTTTGGGAGCTGTTTCTCAACAACCAAAAGTGTAAAATAATGTTTTAGGAGCTGTTTCTCAACAACCAAAGTGTCAAATAATGGTTAGAAGCTGTTTTTCAACAACCAAAAGTGTCAAATAATGTTTTAGGAGCTGTTTCTCAACAACCAAAAGTGTAAAATAATGTTTTAGGAGCTGTTTCTCAACAACCAAAGTGTCAAATAATGGTTAGAAGCTGTTTTTCAACAACCAAAAGTGTCAAATAATGTTTAAGGAGCTGTTTCTCAACAACCAAAAGTGTAAAATAATGTTTTATGAGCTGTTTCTCAACAACCAAAGTGTCAAATAATGGTTAGAAGCTGTTTTTCAACAACCAAAAGTGTCAAATAATGTTTTAGGAGCTGTTTCTCAACAACCAAAAGTGTAAAATAATGTTTTAGGAGCTGTTTCTCAACAACCAAAGTGTCAAATAATGGTTAGAAGCTGTTTTTCAACAACCAAAAGTGTCAAATAATGTTTTAGGAGCTGTTTCTCAACAACCAAAAGTGTAAAATAATGTTTTAGGAGCTGTTTCTCAACAACCAAAGTGTCAAATAATGGTTAGAAGCTGTTTTTCAACAACCAAAAGTGTCAAATAATGTTTTAGGAGCTGTTTCTCAACAACCAAAAGTGTAAAATAATGTTTTAGGAGCTGTTTCTCAACAACCAAAGTGTCAAATAATGGTTAGAAGCTGTTTTTCAACAACCAAAAGTGTAAAATAAGGTTTTAGGAGCTGTTTCTCAACAACCAAAAGTGTCAAATAATGTTTTATGAGCTGTTTCTCAACAACCAAAGTGTCAAATAATGGTTAGAAGCTGTTTTTCAACAACCAAAAGTGTCAAATAATGTTTTAGGAGCTGTTTCTCAATAACCAAAAGTGTCAAATAATGTTTTAGGAGCTGTTTCTCAACAACCAAAGTGTCAAATAATGGTTAGAAGCTGTTTTTCAACAACCAAAAGTGTCAAATAATGTTTTAGGAGCTGTTTCTCAACAACTAAAAGTGTCAAATAATGTTTTATGAGCTGTTTCTCAACAACCAAAGTGTCAAATAATGGTTAGAAGCTGTTTTTCAACAACCAAAAGTGTCAAATAATGTTTTAGGAGCTGTTTCTCAACAACCAAAAGTGTAAAATAATGTTTTAGGAGCTGTTTCTCAACAACCAAAGTGTCAAATAATGGTTAGAAGCTGTTTTTCAACAACCAAAAGTGTCAAATAATGTTTTAGGAGCTGTTTCTCAACAACCAAAAGTGTAAAATAATGTTTTAGGAGCTGTTTCTTTGGCAAATTATTTTGGCAAATTATTTTGGGAGGCAAATTATTTGCCTCCCAAAATAATTTGCCAAAATAATTTGCCTCCCAAAATAATTTGCCTCCCAAAATAATTTGCCAAAATAATTTGCCTCCCAAAATAATTTGCCTCCCAAAATAATTTGCCTCCCAAAATAATTTGCCTCCAAAAATAATTTGCCAAAATAATTTGCCTCCCAAAATAATTTGCCTCCCAAAATAATTTGCCAAAATAATTTGCCTCCCAAAATAATTTGTCAAAATAATTTGCCTCCCAAAATAATTTGCCAAAATAATTTGCCTCCCAAAATAATTTGCCAAAATAATTTGCCAAAATAATTTGCCTCCCAAAATAATTTGCCAAAATAATTTGCCTCCCAAAATAATTTGCCTCCCAAAATAATTTGCCTGCCAAAATAATTTGCCTGCCAAAATAATTTGCCAAAATAATTTGCCTCCCAAAATAATTTGCCAAAATAATTTGCCTCCCAAAATAATTTGCCAAAATAATTTGCCTCCCAAAATAATTTGCCAAAAAAAATTGCCAAAATAATTTGCCTCCCAAAATTATTTGCCAAAATTATTTGCCTCCCAAAATAATTTGCCAAAATAATTTGCCAAAATAATTTGCCTCCCAAAATTATTTGCCAAAATAATTTGCCTCCCAAAATAATTTGCCTCCCAAAATAATTGCTGTTTCTCAACAACCAAAAGTGTAAAATAATGTTTTAGGAGCTGTTTCTCAACAACCAAAGTGTCAAATAATGGTTAGAAGCTGTTTTTCAACAACCAAAAGTGTCAAATAATGTTTTAGGAGCTGTTTCTCAACAACCAAAAGTGTAAAATAATGTTTTATGAACTGTTTCTCAACAACCAAAGTGTCAAATAATGGTTAGAAGCTGTTTTTCAACAACCAAAAGTGTCAAATAATGTTTTAGGAGCTGTTTCTCAATAACCAAAAGTGTAAAATAATGTTTTATGAGCTGTTTCTCAACAACCAAAGTGTCAAATAATGGTTAGAAGCTGTTTTTCAACAACCAAAAGTGTCAAATAATGTTTTAGGAGCTGTTTCTCAATAACCAAAAGTGTCAAATAATGTTTTAGGAGCTGTTTCTCAACAACCAAAGTGTCAAATAATGGTTAGAAGCTGTTTTTCAACAACCAAAAGTGTCAAATAATGTTTTAGGAGCTGTTTCTCAATAACCAAAAGTGTCAAATAATGTTTTAGGAGCTGTTTTTCAACAACCAAAAGTGTCAAATAATGTTTTAGAAGCTGTTTCTCAACAACCAAAGTGTCAAATAATGGTTAGAAGCTGTTTTTCAACAACCAAAAGTGTCAAATAATGTTTTAGAAGCTGTTTCTCAACAACCAAAGTGTCAAATAATGGTTAGAAGCTGTTTTTCAACAACCAAAAGTGTCAAATAATGTTTTAGGAGCTGTTTCTCAACAACCAAAAGTGTCAAATAATGTTTTATGAGCTGTTTCTCAACAACCAAAGTGTCAAATAATGGTTAGAAGCTGTTTTTCAACAACCAAAAGTGTCAAATAATGTTTTAGGAGCTGTTTCTCAATAACCAAAAGTGTCAAATAATGTTTTAGGAGCTGTTTCTCAACAACCAAAGTGTCAAATAATGGTTAGAAGCTGTTTTTCAACAACCAAAAGTGTCAAATAATGTTTTAGGAGCTGTTTCTCAACAACCAAAAGTGTCAAATAATGTTTTATGAGCTGTTTCTCAACAACCAAAGTGTCAAATAATGGTTAGAAGCTGTTTTTCAACAACCAAAAGTGTCAAATAATGTTTTAGGAGCTGTTTCTCAATAACCAAAAGTGTCAAATAATGTTTTAGGAGCTGTTTCTCAACAACCAAAGTGTCAAATAATGGTTAGAAGCTGTTTTTCAACAACCAAAAGTGTCAAATAATGTTTTAGGAGCTGTTTCTCAATAACCAAAAGTGTCAAATAATGGTTAGGAGCTGTTTTTCAACAACAAAGTGTCAAATAATGTTTTAGGAGCTGTTTCTCAACAAATTTTTAATAAAATAATAATAAAAGGTAAAAGCGGAAGTAGCTGATCTACAAGCTTACAACTTGTCACAAAGCGACGTGGTGTAAGCTTATAGATCTGCATCCTGTTCTCTGTTCACCCTGTGCCCCTTCATGTCTGGTCCCCCAGGGCCCTGCATCCTGTTCTCTGTTCACCCTGTGCTCCTCCATATCTCTTCCCCCAGGGCCCAGGCGACCAGGCCCCGCATCCTGTTCTCTGTTCATCCTGTGCCCCTTCATATCTCTTCCCCCAGGCCCCTGCATCCTGTTCTCTGTTCACCCTGTGCCCCTTCATGTCTGGTCCCCCAGGGCCCTGCATCCTGTTCTCTGTTCACCCTGTGCCCCTTCATGTCTGGTCCCCCAGGGCCCTGCATCCTGTTCTCTGTTCACCCTGTGCCCCTTCATGTCTGGTCCCCCAGGGCCCTGCATCCTGTTCTCTGTTCACCCTGTGACCCTTCATGTCTGGTCCCCCAGGGCCCTGCATCCTGTTCTCTGTTCACCCTGTGCCCCTTCATGTCTGGTCCCCCAGGGCCCTGCATCCTGTTCTCTGTTCACCCTGTGCCCCTTCACGTATGGTCCCCCAGGGCCCTGCATCCTGTTCTCTGTTCACCCTGTGCTCCTTCATATCTCTTCCCCCAGGGCCCAGGCGGCCAGGCCCCGCATCCTGTTCTCTGTTCACCCTGTGCCCCTTCATATCTCTTCCCCCAGGGCCCAGGCGGCCAGGCCCTGCATCCTGTTCTCTGTTCACCCTGTGCTCCTCCATATCTCTTCCCCCAGGGCCCAGGCGGCCAGGCCCCCGCATCCTGTTCTCTGTTCACCCTGTGCCCCTTCATATCTCTTCCCCCAGGCCCCTGCATCCTGTTCTCTGTTCACCCTGTGCTCCTTCATATCTCTTCCCCCAGGGCCCAGGCGGCCAGGCCCTGCATCCTGTTCTTTGACGAGTTTGACTCCCTGGCCCCGCGGAGGGGCCACGACAGCACGGGGGTGACGGACCGCGTGGTCAACCAGCTGCTCACACAGCTGGACGGCGTGGAGGGCCTGCAAGGTACACTGTAATAACTGTACACTTCACACTGTTTACTGTTTACCACAGTCTGTAAGGTACACTGTAACTGTACTCTTCACAGTGCAACACGTACTGTTTACCACAGCCTGCAAGGTACACTGTAACTGTACACTTCACACTGTTTACTGTTTACCACAGCCTGCAAGGTACACTGTAATAACTGTACACTTCACACTGTACTGTTTACCACAGCCTGCAAGGTACACTGTAACGGTACACTTCATACTGTACTGTTTACCACAGCCTGCAAGGTACACTGTAACGGTACACTTCACACTGTTTACTGTTTACCACAGCCTGCAAGGTACACTGTAATAACTGTACACTTCACACTGTGTACTGTTTACCACAGCCTGCAAGGTACACTGTAATAACTGTACACTTCACACTGTGTACTGTTTACCACAGCCTGCAAGGTACACTGTAATAACTGTACACTTCACACTGTACTGTTTACCACAGCCTGTAAGGTACACTGTAATAACTGTACACTTCACACTGTACTGTTTACCACAGCCTGTAAGGTACACTGTAATAACTGTACACTTCACACTGTTTACTGTTTACCACAGTCTGTAAGGTACACTGTAACTGTACTCTTCACACTGTACTGTTTACCACAGCCTACAAGGTACACTGTAATAACTGTACACTTCACACTGTACTGTTTACCACAGCCTGCAAGTTACACTGTAATAACTGTACACTTCACACTGTGTACTGTTTACCACAGCCTGCAAGGTACACTGTAATAACTGTACACTTCACACTGTGTACTGTTTACCACAGCCTGCAAGGTACACTGTAATAACTGTACACTTCACACTGTACTGTTTACCACAGCCTGCAAGGTACACTGTAATAACTGTACACTTCACACTGTTTACTGTTTACCACAGCCTGCAAGGTACACTGTAATAACTGTACACTTCACACTGTGTACTGTTTACCACAGCCTGCAAGGTACACTGTAATAACTGTACACTTCACACTGTTTACTGTTTACCACAGTCTGCAAGGTACACTGTAACGGTACACTTCACACTGTACTGTTTACCACAGCCTGTAAGGTACACTGTAACTGTACACTTCACACTGTACTGTTTACCACAGCCTGCAAGGTACACTGTAACGGTACACTTCACACTGTACTGTTTACCACAGCCTGCAAGGTACACTGTAACGGTACACTTCACACTGTTTACTGTTTACCACAGCCTGTAAGGTATACTGTAAGTTCACACTGCAACAAGTACTGTTTACCACAGCCTGCACGGTATACTGTACACTTCACACTGCAACGCACTGTACACACTACACATACTGGGTATTTATTTCACTCTTAATTTATATAAAGCAATAGAGCGATTCTACCACTATGGCGGTGGCTCAGGGGTAGAGTGACCACTAGGGGGCGGCGGTGGCTCAGGGGTATAGAGTGGCCGGATGGTAAACCGCAAGGTTGCCAGTTCGAACCCTGTGGGCTCCCCCCAGAGTTAAAAGTGTCAAAGTGTCCTTGAGCAAGACTCTGAACCCCTAATTGCTCCTGATGTGCAGGTTGGTGCCTTGCATGGTTTCCGCCGCCATCGGTGTGTGAATGTGTGTGTGTGAATGTCTTGTATATGCCTTGGATAAAGGCGCTATATAAATGCACCATTTACCACTTAGCACTATTCTGCCGCTTCAGAACCAGAACCGTACCTGCGACCGATAGAAGTGGGTCCATGACCCAATAATGGGTCCCGACTCGGTGTACTGTAAGTGTCTGAGCCACCAGGCATCCCCAGTAATACATATATATTAAGAGTGAACATATTGTTTTGTGTGTGTGTGTGTGTGTGTGTGTGTGTGTGTGTGTGTGTGTGTGTGTGTGTGTGTGTGTGTGTGTGTGTGTGTGTGTGTGTGTGTGTGTTTGCTTGCTACCAGGTGTGTATGTGCTGGCGGCCAGCAGTCGACCAGATCTCATAGACCCGGCTCTGCTGAGACCTGGCAGACTGGACAAGTCTCTGTACTGCCCTCCCCCTGACCTGGTCTGTACTGTATAACATCATACTGTACATTCACTGTATTCTACTGCCCTCCCTCCCCCTATTTTTGAAAAATCGAAGAACGACGGAACGAAGAAACATAGCTTTTTCAGAAAACCGTCAGGATGTAGAAGACATTTTTTTAGAATCTGATCTCAGGTCAGAATGGGTTAAAATTAATGAACTATCTTGGTGTGGATCTAACCGCCTCCAAAACCGTCTCTCTCTCTGGGTGTACTCTCTCTCTCTCTCTCTCTCCTCTGGCGGGGCGGCGGGACGGGGGCGTGTCCAGGAGGACCGCGAGGAGATCCTCAGGGCTCTGAGCTCGGGGGCGGGGCTCCCCCTGGCCCCCGACGTGGACCTGGGGCGGCTGGCGGCCGCCACGGACCTGTTCACGGGAGCCGACCTGAGAGCGCTGCTGTACAACGCACAGCTGGAGGCCGCACACTGCATCCTGGCAGCAGCGGTCAGCAACACACAGGTCAGTACAGTACAGCAACACACAGGTCAGTACAGTACAGCAACACACAGGTCAGTACAGTAACACACAGGTCAGTACAGTAACACACAGGTCAGTACAGCAACACACAGGTCAGTACAGTAACACACAGGTCAGTACAGCAACACACAGGTCAGTACAGTAACACACAGGTCAGTACAGCAACACACAGGTCAGTACAACACGCTGCAGCCTGGCTGCAGCGGTCAGTAACACACAGGTCAGTACAGCAACACACAGGTCAGTACAGCAACACACAGGTCAGTACAGCACACTGCAGCCTGGCAGCGGTCAGTACAACAACACACAGGTCAGTACAGAACGGCAGTGTTGATTCCGCCGACAAAAAACTATGTTGACAAACCATTTTTCACTGAGAAAAACGAAGAAAATTGCCATGATGACTAAAGCTATGACTAAATATACTGACAATGTCGTCAACCAATAGAAACTAGACTAAAATGTTAGGGAGGGACTAGTGGAGAGGGACTAGTGGCGTCTGTGGAGAAGACTAGTAAGTTTATTTATTTGACCCTTTAACCCATTCTGACCTGAGATCCGATTCTAAAAATGTCAAGTTCTACATCCTGACAGTTTTGTGAAAAAGCCATGTTTCTATGTCAGTCGTTCTTCGATTAAGATCTGCTATTTTCCAATAGCCGCCCAGAATGGGTTAATCCACGATAAACTACTGCTATGGACTTTGTGAAGGAAAGTAAAAAGCCTGGGTATACCAACATGTCATCTTTTTGTTCTCTTTGTTTTGGGGGGACGTCCAGGAGCCGACGTCGGGGTCAGACAGCGACATGAGCCTGGGCTCCTCCATGGTGTTCCTCAACCACAGCAGCGGATCGGACGACTCTGCCGTGGAGGCGGAGTCGGGGGCGGGGCCAGGGGCGCCGGAGGAGGCGGAGCTCCTCCAGCGCAGCGACCTGTGGAGGCTCTACTTCGGAAGCTCCTACGAGTCGGAGCCGGGGAACAACAACAACAACAACGACGACAACAACGCCGCATCCTCGCCGTCAGGACGGGTGAGACCCCTTTTGGTGTTAGCATTATGCTATGCTTTAGCTATTGAAAAATAGCAGATCTACAAGCTCGTAGCGCGCGAGCTTGTATGGTCTGCTATTTTTTTTTAAATGGAAGAACGACTGACATAGAAACATGGCTTTTTCAGAAAACTGTCAGGATGTAGAAGAACATTTTGTAGAATCTGATCTCAGGTCTGAATGGATTAAACAACGTTAAACGACATAAAAATCACTTTGCCACTCGATTTCTCGTTAACTTTATACATGCGCATACCCTATATTGGTCCTCATTAATGTTCATGATAAAATGCCACAATTGTTTTCTACTCGGTCTGTGTCTCACGGGAGGGCTGTGGGCAGTTCAGAAATGCGTCGTCGATGGGGAATCCAAGCTTTTTTATTTATTTATCTTGTTTAAAAAAAATCTGCTTATAACGAAGATTGTAAGATTAAAAATAATTAGCTGTAGTATGTTCAGAATCTCTAATAAAACGAAGCATATTTTGATACCAATACCCACGATTTAGGCATTTAGTACACCATGCCTTTATACTGTTACTCAAGTGAGAGTTTGAATACAGGCATGTTGCTTTTCACAGTATATTGTAGTACTGAGAGTTTGAATACAGGCATGTTGCTTTTCACAGTATATTGTAGTACTGACACTTTTACTTCATTAAAAACAGTATTTCTTCCACCACTATTAAGTATTACTGATCATCAAATGTCTTTTCCTTTTAACCCATTCTGGACGGGAAAACCCGTTTTGGTGTTTTAACTAAGCATTATGTTATACTTTAGCTATTGAAAAATAGCAGATCTACAAGCTACAAGCTTGTAGGTCTGCTATTTTTGAAAAATCGTGAAAATGCGGCACAAATCTTTGAATATTATATATATTCTTTCAGAGCAAACGTTTTTTTTATTTCGACATCAGGCCTAAATGGGTACTTAATAAAATACATGATTACTAGAGGCACCACACACATATACACAGGACAGCCACTAGATGGCGGTTGTGAGACATCTTTCTTTTTCAAAAAACAGAACTCTCAGTGCGTGGTCTCTGAAAGCCAGGAGCTCACAGCAGCAGCAGCAGGGGGGTTGCCGGTGCGACTCCCCCTCCCGGCCTACATGCCCTCGGTCCAGACGGGCTTCACGGAGCTCAGCCCGGAGCATACGGAGAGACTGCAGCAGGAGATCAGAACCATCAAGAGCAGCCACAGGAGAGACCGCGTGAGTTGACTCTTTAATTAACCCATTTTTATCCCCACGATTTTGTAACCCATTTTTCACCCCTGTGTCAAATGTGATCCTGGGCTCTACACACCCTCCGCCAACCTGGGGAGAGCAACGGACTTGAACTCATGCTTCCTTCCATGCCTGAGTGTCCAAGTTGCTCCTTTACAACCTGACAGGGGGGAGTTTCCCTGGTTGGACGTCGTAGCGCGTGGAAGGAACACGTTATTCGAACCAGTTCCTTTCCCCTCCTTTTTGGTGTTTTAAAAGCATTATGTTATACTTGAGCTGTTGGAAAAATAGCAGATCTACAAGGTCATAGCGCGGCACCGAGTGCCGCGCTACGAGCTTGTAGGTCTGCTATTCTTGAAAAATCGTGAAAATGCGGCACAAATCTTTGAATAATATATTCTTTCGACGTCGGGCCTAAATGGGTTAAAACCCGAGGACGTGATTCTACAAAAATGTCTTCTAAGATATTCTAGATATTAAAATGATAATTGTCAGGCCTGGGCCGTGGCTCAGCGGTCCAGGCACCTTGGCTGGTATAATCCAGTCTGGCAGTGTGGCCGCGGGTTCGACTCCCGATCCCGACGGCCTTTACTGCATGTCCCCCCCCCCCCCCCATCTCTCTCCCCATTTCCTGTCAGCCTACTGTCTGTCCCTCCATAAAATATATAAAATAAAGGCGAAAGCCACAAAAAAACATTAAAAAAAAAAAAAAAAAATGGCAGCCGACTCCCCCCCCCCCCCCCCCCCCCCCCCCACATCTGAAAATATGTTGTTCCAGGGACCCCCTAGAAGCATATAGCATAAGCAGAGATATGAGTTAAAAGCGTTAGAATATATATCAATGAATTTTGCACACATTTTCACGATTTAAAAAATAATAGCCAGCCCTGTGTGATGTCTGGTCTACAGGGGTGGTTGCCGAGCTCAGACAAGCGGCAAAAAATAAACCCTATTTTTATGTTCTACTGTGTGTGTGTGTGTGTGTGTGTGTGTGTGCGTGCGTGCGTTGCAGGGTCTCCAGGACAGTGGTCATCGGGTGACTCCAGTGTCCAGTGGATCAGGCCTGCTGCTCAGTCAGTCTCATCTGACCTCAGCCCTGCTGACCACCAGACCCTCGCTCAGCAAGGCTGACTGGACCTCGTACAGCAACCTGTGAGTACAACAAAAAACAACATGTATTTCAAGGACTTCCATAACTCTGAGAATGTGCAAAGTAATTGCGTACAATAGCACGTGTGTATAAACGGGACACGCACACACTTAACATCTTTATTTGTGTTCACATTTAAGAAGACGTTCTTGAACACAATCAGTAGTAGACGGCGGACGCACACATTTGGGAAACTCAGGATACAGATCACAGGTAGATGGATGGATAGATGGATAGATAGATAGATAGATAGATAGATAGATAGATAGATAGATAGATAGATAGATAGATAGATAGTTTATTTGTCTCGGTCATGGTTTATCCAACATTATTACATACAAAGAAAAGGGGTTGACAACATGATACAATTGACCGAAGCTTATTATGCCCACCTTTTTGAGATTTCAGTCATCTCAAAAAGTCAGGAAGCATCGCCATTCCGCCTTTATCCTTTCTTAATTATTTATTCGACCACAAAGTCGTCGCTAGTCTTCCTGGGGTCCACGCAAAAATGTATACACTAAAAACAGATCATTGACATTTAAAACGGACAAGATCTACTGGTAGTTCTCAGCTAAAAGTCGCTCTGCATTTAACGGAGACAACAATGACCAATAGTAGTAACACATACAGTGTTTACATGAAAGATTTAAATAAATCCATATGTGGCGATTGCAAATTATCACAAACACTGAACAGACTTTTGCCAATGCCTTAGCTCTTGGCTTATTGGGCATTCCTGCAATCTGCAGGCCTCTCACAACTGACTTATGGACATCACAGTGCATTTTGCATCCCAAAACGCAGTTTATAGTTAACCCATTCTGACCTGAGATCAGATTCATACGAGGTTTCCACTGGACACACACTGGTCTGATCAACCCATTCTGACCTGAGATCAGATTCTAAAAATGTCAGTCGTTCTTCGATTTTTCAAAAAATAGCAGACCTACAAGCTCGTAGCGCGCCACTCGGTGGCGCGCTATGAGCTTGTAGATCTGCTATTTTTCAATAGCTAAAGCATAGCATGATGCTAACACCGAAATGGGTTCCCGTTCAGAATGGGTTAAGGGACGCAACAGAACAACGGCCTCTGCATCCACGGGATGCACTATACTGTACTACTGTACTGTTTGTTATTCTAGTTTATCTTTGCTAGCTTTAGGAGGGAGTTAAATGCTGCAATTTGTAAAAATGGCAAAATATGACTCACTAACGTCGTTGAAGTGTCCCTGGGACTCACTGCAAATATGAACAAGAGCAGTTTACATTTTGTAACCAAGCTGTATAATAGCATCCTTAAGACATTGGCTCGGTAAGCAATGGCTCTTCCAGTCTATGGTCAAAATATACATGGCACTTCCAAAATGGTCACTTTCTCTACTGTCCTCATCATCAACAACAACAGCTATGACATAGGAAAAGGCATAATTTTCATTATTATTTTGGTTTTCAAGTACCATACCTATCTAATATTTGAGTCTGTGCAAACAGACCACTAGGGTTTTGAAAACCATATGCCATACCCAACACCACGCCACCACGAAAAGAAAAAAAAAACGTATTCTGAAAGAATATATGTTCAAAGATTTGTTGCCACATTTTCACGATTTTTCAAAAATGGCAGACCTACAAGCTCGTAAGCGCGCCACTCGGTGGCGCGCTATGAGCTTGTAGATCTGCTATTTTTCAATAGTTAAAACACCAAAAGTACAGAATGGGTTAAGTCAAATGTGTACGTATGTGTTGCATACATAGCATACAAGACATATTTCTGTGTGAGCTGATAAAAGAAAGTTATATTGTATCGTAAACCAACATGTTTATGTTTATTTTTGTATCTTTCTCTAGGTACGAAGCATTCGGTGGTACAGGAGGAATCAATGTGCAGACCTCAGCCGCCTTTCAACCTGGACAGCGCGTCACGCTAGCCTAAAGACATGAGACGCGCTAGCCTGTCTGTCACGTTAGCTTTGTTGGATTACAACTTAAGTTAAACAATGTAAATCAAAGAGCTTAACATTTAATTTAATGTTTCCTGTTGTTTTTTTTTTAAAATGATTATGAATAGAATTCACTTGAATGTATCTTGTAATAAATGTACATAATTATGTAAAATAAAATCTAATCTACTTTTTGGTGAATATTCATCAACTGTTTTATTATAATGAAAATCATACAAAACGACATACTATAGTATGTTGTTTTTCATGGTTTTCGTTGTAAAAGTGTGTGCGTGTGTGCGCGTGCGCATGTCCGTGTGTGTGCCTGCCCACCCAGCTGAGTGTGGGCAGAAATATAAAATGGCTCCTTCCTGATTTTCTTCCACTCAACCATAGAAACGTCTACATGCACAGGTGAGTTTATATTACTGATCATTAAAATGTATGAAGATTAAAATATTTACTCATCTACTGAACAGTAGTGAGACATCTTTCTTTTTCAAAAAACAGAACTCTCAGTGCGTGGTCTCTGAGAGCCAGGAGCTCACAGCAGCAGCAGGGGGGTTGCCGGTGCGACTCCCCCTCCCGGCCTACATGCCCTCGGTCCAGACGGGCTTCACGGAGCTCAGCCCGGAGCAGACGGAGAGACTGCCGCAGGAGATCAGAACCATCAAGAGCAGCCACAGGAGAGACCGCGTGAGTTGACCGCGTGAGTTGTACATGCACAGGTGAGTTTATATTACTGATCATTAAAATGTATGAAGATTAAAATATTTACTCATCTACTGAACAGTACAGTATAGATATTATTAATCTGTACCAACATTGGTACCACCATTAGAACTCCTTTAGTACCACGAATACTGTCCTACTACAAGGTTATAATAGTTAACTAAAACTAACTAAAAAACTATAATTAAAAAATAATTTTAGTTAACTGAAAATAAATAAATTAAAAAATGATAACTAAACTGAAACTGTATTGTGTGTCCTTTCGGATATTTATAATATAATCCTTTTAAATTCATTAGATTAATTTCCTCCAACACGTTTTACGGCAGTTTTCAGCACCGTACGGCAGCATGTAGCCACGCTAACCCTAACCCACAAATAAACCAAAGTACGAAAAAAACTAAAACTAAGCATTTCACCAAAATAAAAACTTAACAACCCCGCTCTAAAACTAACTAAAACTAAACTATAATGAAAAAAAAAAAAAACTATTATAACCTTGTCCTACTATCCTATAAGGCAGTGGTTCCCAAAGTGGGGTCCGGGGACCCCCAGGGGTACCTGAGGGAGTTCCAGGGGGGACCCATCTATTTTGTTCATGTTCATAAAGTGCTAAAGTGTTTAAAGCAGTGGTTCCCAAACTTTTTCATGTCAAGGACCCCCAAATTGACACTACTTAGCCCGTGGACCCCCATTTGAAAAGATATGCCAGGGACCCCCATAAGAGAAGACGTACACATTTAGACGTCTACATTTAGGTGAGTTTATACTGATCAATAATATGTATGATTTTTTTTACTGATTAATAATATCTACTGTACTATTAGAAGTTATATGTATTCTAGTACAGTAACTACTGTCCTACATTCTAAAGCCTAAGAGACACAATCAAGAAGAATATTTTAAACCGCAATAGAGACTTTATTGTTATTAAATGTGTCTCCCTCTAATGGTAATGGACTGTATATTTAGTCGATTTTGTAGTTTTTTATTTTGCAAGGCCATTAACAGTACGCTGAACACTAACTATAACAATAAGGTTTTGAAAATGGTTCATGTGGATGGCAGAGTTCACTCCGACTATAAATAAAAATGGTTCTAATTATAAAACATAACCCTTATAAAAACGGTTCTAAGACTAAGTAAGTGGATGACAGACCTCACAGTGACTATAAAATCCTTGAGAGTCAAGGACCCCTTGCCCAATCCATCCCTATAATTTATACTTCCGTCTTCATCTCTGTTGTTCTCTCAGGTGGTTAAAGTTTGCCATCTAGTGGAGTCAAGTGGGCAATCTGTGGAATCTCAAACTGAAAGGTAGTTTTATTTACAACAGACTGCAAAGCAATGTAATGATGATGTAAAATGATGTAAAGCATGTTGTAGATATCCGCTGTCCGTAGAAAGACTATACACCTTTTGTGTGCCAGGCAACCTGTAGATAACTTTCTCTGCACTGTGCTAAGTTACTAGTCCAAGGTCCAACTAGACTGATAACACGGCAGCTGCATGTTGCATTAAAAAACAGCGCCTACCATAACTTGTGTTCTGAGAAGAGACAGTATGGCGACTGAACACGATATTAAATGGGACAGATGAAAACATATTTTGGCCATAAACATGGATGACATGACATTAATGATGATAAGGAGAACAACCCGGAGTAAACAGTAGACTAAGGGTAAAATGATGATATGAAGACTGTAGAGTAAGGTGACAATATGAATGACCGATATGACATGGGCCGAAGTTCAGGAGGATACGGGACATTGACCACTGGGCATTATAGTTTGTAAACAGATAAGACATAAATTATCTAACGGATGGCTAGTGACATTTATGGAACATTATTGCTCAATTAAATGAGCTAGGTGAAATTGGGCACGCAAACACGCACACAACCCTACGTTTTTTTTTGTTTTTTTTTTGGATGAAGTAACAAGTTTGGATTTTTGGCCGACGCATGTCTGTGTGTCTGGCCGCACAGGTGGCCTTGATGAGTAGGCATGAACAGAAGAGACAGAATGTAGGCTGGTACGTAGCGAGCGTCTACCAGTGGTAGGCGTGGCCTCTCCCACTGGCTCTCGGGACGCATGCTTACCTGGCAACCTGTTGCCTAGCGACATGCCACAGTGTGTGTGTGTGTGTGTGTGTGTGTGTGTGTGTGTGTGTGTGTGCGCGCGTGCGCGCGCGCACGTGCACGCGCACGCAGGCTGGATGTGGTAAAACAAATATTATAAAAAAATAAATATAAAACGGCTCCTTCCTGATTTTGTCACTTCTCTCTTCTCTCCTCAATCATAGAAACTTCTACCTGCACAGGTGAGTTTATACTGATCAATAATATGTAGCCTATGAAGCTTAATTTTTTTTTTTTTACTGATTAATAATATCTACTGTACTATTAGAAGTTATATGTATTCTAGTACAGTAACTACTGTCCTACATTCTAAAGCCTAAGAGACACAATCAAGAAGAATATTTTAAACCGCAATAGAGACTTTATTGTTATTAAATGTGTCTCCCTCTAATGGTAATGGACTGTATATTTAGTCGATTTTGTAGTTTTTTATTTTGCAAGGCCATTAACAGTACGCTGAACACTAACTATAACAATAAGGTTTAGAAAATGGTTCTAAGTACATGTGGATGGCAGAGTTCACTCCGACTATAAATAAAAATGGTTCTAATTATAAAACATAACTATTATAAAAACGGTTCTAAGTGGATGACAGACCTCACAGCGACTATAAAATCCTTGAGAGTCAAGGACCCCTTGCCCAATCCATCCCTATAATTTATACTTCCGTCTTCATCTCTGTTGTTCTCTCAGGTGGTTAAAGTTTGCCATCTAGTGGAGTCAAGTGGGCAATCTGTGGAATCTCAAACTGAAAGGTAGTTTTATTTACAACAGACTGCAAAGCAATGTAATGATGATGTAAAATGATGTAAAGCATGTTGTAGATATCCGCTGTCCGTAGAAAGACTATACACCTTTTGTGTGAATTTAAGGCCCAGGCTACAGTAGGCCTACATGGATCTTTTTCTAAACGGATATTTCCGTCCTCCGTTTTAGAAAAGAATCCCTGCCCATACGACAGAGAGATCTATGTCCACACACAAACGCAGAAAAGCATTGAACACAGGATAAAATCACTGCAGTAGCAGGTTTCAATTGTAGGCTATATTATATTTGATTCTATATTTACACTTATGAGGTGCCAATCATATTTTTTTAATGAAGGAATAAGTACCACATTTTAAAAGCCACCTAAATTGTGAGTGGAAGTGGAACATGTTTCTTTCATTGTCTGTCAGCATGTCAATATGTGCGTAAGTTCAGGCATGCGGGCGCAGTGACAACGGAATGCAGTCAAGGGCGCGCCCTTTATTGCCTAAACAGGAGAGAGATGTGCTACAGTATATACGCACGGCGACCCACTGTATACTTTCTTCTCACAAACCACGCTATTTGATGCGATTCCGTTCACACCTCTCTCTCTCCTCGCATGACCATGACCATGAAATGGAGAGCAAAATGCGCGAATAAGCGGTGACATCATCGTTTCTCAAAAGCTCCGTTTCGCATGACTACAGTACACAGACAGATCCACTGATCAGGATATTTTTTTGTAAATCTTCACTTATTTATCCGTTTCCAAAAACCTTTGTTTGAGTGGCCGAAAACGCCGTTTGCGTGTGGCTGAAAGGCCCAAACGCACAACATAATGTGTGTTTAGCAAAAGATCCTTATACGTGTGGCCTGGGCCTAAAGCTATTAAAAGATCCTTATACGTGTGGCCTGGGCCTAAAGCTATTAAAAGATCCTTATACGTGTGGCCTGGGCCTAAAGCTATTGAAAGATCCTTATACGTGTGGCCTGGGCCTAAAGCTATTAAGAGGAAATTGGTATAGACTTTTCCTTTCTTACGCGCTACATTTGGATGTTGTCATAAATGTTTACATGTCCTCTTCATAAAAGCCGGGTCAGTTATAAAGTGTGTAGGATCCCGTCTAATATAACATTCTGCATACAATACCAGTCTGTTTATTCATAATTTGACATCCATCCCTATGTCATTATAGGTGCAAAATAGAAAATAGACGCCCTACAACCTCACAGAGTTGTGATGCGAGTCTGCGACAAGCTTTGAGATTGTAGATTGGCTATTTTCGCTGCACGACACCATTGTATGACAAAATCGTATGACAGATTTAAGAGGTTATTGATTTCATTACGTCAGGCACATCACTGGCCATAAGCCAGTTTTAATGTGTATTCCATGATGATGTTGTACACCCAACCTAGTTGACAAGATGTTGACAGACACCCTCTGTTTGTAATCAGCCATGGAGACACTTAAGGAACGCATGTTTGATATTCTGGAGGAGCTGGATAAAGAGGTGTTCAAGACGTTCCAGTGGCTTCTGCGACAACCTGAACATCTTGAAGGCCTCCAGCCGATCCCAAAGGACAACCTGGTGAACGCTGAGAGGGTGAAAACCGTTGAGCTCATCATGCAGTTCTACTCCAGTAAAGAAACTCAAATCATTTCCTATTTATTTATTTCATTTCAGTTATGGTTTTTACATGATTATATTCATTTTACTTTGTACTTATTTTTTACATATTCCATACCAGAAAAGAAAAAAAGGAAGAATGTGGATCTTATCATGGAGAATGTACTGAAGGGGATCAAGAGGGAGGATCTATTGAAGAGGTTTTTAGGGGACGTACTGGTATATGAGGTTTGTTTGTGCAAGAAAGTCAATGGTTGTTGTGTCGGACTCTGAATGCAGTCACTAGTTCAGTAAACACACAGTTGCCGAAAGGTTGCCGGTTCTATTCCCTGGACAGGCAGGAAAAATCTCCGCCAACCCCCAACTGCTCCAGTGGAGCTGCTTAGTGGCCAACAGTATAAGACTGTGGTAGTACTGGTCAGTTCCCAGGTTTTCTATGTGCAGGCAGGGCGTTGCAGAAAAATATACTATATTTGGGTAGAACAGTGAGGCAAAGTATCTATATTATTATGTTTTTTTAACTGGTAATTATATGAATACATAATCAAAATTAACACAGTAAGCAGATAACATTTGATGTGTTTTAATCCACACACACCCTGCTCCGAGCATTTAAAGAATGAAGCTGAGATATTGAAACTCGATCTCTCTTTGTACCAGGAATCAACCTTGGACACACTTACGAAAAGTGTGTTGGAAACTCTTCAGGATCTGTCCGGAGTGGAGTTCATGTCATTCAAGTGGCTTCTGCGACAGCCTGGTAACCTTGAAGGCCTCCAGCCGATCCCAAAGTGCCATCTCGAGAACACCGACAGGACGAAGACTGGTAATCTCATCATGCAGTTCTACCCCGGTAGAGCAGCTCAGATCATGTGTAATGTTCTGCAGAAGATCCCCAGGAATGATCTACTGGGCGCGTTCCTAGCGATGCCTGACGTACATGAGGTTTGTGCACTGTCCAGATGAACTGAACCCAATGGTGGCTTGTGTCTGAAAGCAGTCTTTGTATAGCATTTTATACACAGACAGACACTTGGAAATGATTTCAGTTCTAATATAAACTATAACGCCCCACGCACGCACGTTCGCATGCACACACACACACACACACACACACACACACACACACACACACACACCCTGCTCTTAGCAGTTAGACCATTCATACATGCATTATTAAGTGTTCAATCTATAGGCCTATAGAGTCACAGACTAATGTTCTGTGACCATCCTCTGGCAAGGATGTTTTGATGTTTGATTTGACCTCTCAGTCGCAATTAAATTAATACAGATACATTAGAATATGAACAGTAGAAATGAATACCAAAAGCTAATGAAGCTGAGATGTCAACATTCTCTGTTCATTCTAGAATCCAATCACGTACACACCTGGGGACCACATCTTGAAAGCTCTGGTTGAACTAAAAATCACAGGCTTTGAAGGGTTCAAGAGGCATCTGCAGCAAACTGATAACCCTAAAGGCCTCGCTACAATCCCAGGCAATAAGCTGTGTCAAGCCAACAGGACAGACACTGTCGACCTGATAATGCACTACTATCCGTGTGATGCAGAGCAGCATATCGTGTATTATGTTCTTCAGATGATCCACAAGGATGATACTGATAAACTGGAGATGATGGAAGTGGAAGATTCCATACTCGAAGGTAGGCGAAAATGTTATGCTATTAAATGGCCTCAGAACAAACAAAGAGGTATACAGTAGGAGTGCAGCAAGTGCGCACACACAGACGTTTCTGGCTGTAGAGTGCTAATTTCAAATTGTGCTACCGTTATCAACTACAAACATGGCACTCCATCTTTAACACATGACATCAATGCTATTAACACTCCTGTAGATTGTACTGGAACATTCGTTTTTGGGACATTTCTCACCTGTTAACATTGCAAACCCAATGTGATATTTGTTTTCACCATTAACATTAGGAACATGAGTAGTGCCCACAAGCCACATTTAATATGTTTGTAGGAGATGTATGTAGGCCTATACATGTATAAAACTGCCCAAAATCAAATCAAACTCAGAATTTGGAGTTTCCATGACTATCATCAACAGGGCCCAAAGAGAAGAAAAGGAAAATAAAACAAGAGGAGCTGAGCGATGACCTCGATGCAACACCTTTCCTTGGTGCTAGTACATCAACAACACCACGGAAATGGGTCCCAGTCAGTAAGGAATGGAGGCCTCTGTTAAAGAAGCTTGTAAACATGGATGACAGTCAAGTTAAAGAAGTTGGGACTCTTGTGTTTGTGAATGGTAGAGAATTCCGCATAGGAGAGGGAAGTCATGGAGTTGAGGTCTTCTTGGGGTTAAGAAATGATGGCACTGAAGTTGCAGTTAAGAGAATGTCTAAAACCCACAACCTGTACGAAAACCTGAAGAATGATGAACTACATCTACGTCTTCCAGAGCTTGATGATCCTTCGATTGTACGATATGTTGACTTTGTAGAGGATAAGGACTATGGGTACCTTGCTCTTCAGTTATGTGAATGCACACTGGACAAATACATCGCTAAACTTACAGAACAGGGGAGGAAACGGATTGCAAAACAGTTCCTCAATAGTTTGAGAATTATTCATCGTCCGGATAGTAAAATTCTCCACCGGGACATCAAGCCTCAAAATGTCTTGATTGGTAAGGAAACAAGCGAATATCAGAAATATAATCAACTATGATTTATTTTGCTTAATCATCATATTGATATACCGACTTTCCCCGCAGATATTCAAGGCAAGGCAAGACTGTCAGACTTTGGAATAAGCCGACAAATGAAAAACGAAGGCCAAACAACCCATCACACCAGAGTTGCAGGAACACCATGCTGGATGGCAAGGGAGACTTTGAATAAAATTGAGGCTGGTTATAAAAGAAGCACCGATATCCAGGTTAGTTTTTTTAAATCTGAGTGAGTGAGAACAGTTTAAATAATGAGAACAAAGATCAACCAGATCAAAATGTTCTTACTCATTTTCATGCTCATTCCTAAGGTGGCTGGGATGTTGACATATTACATCCTTTCTGGAGGACACCATCCATTTCTGGAGGACACAAAGAGTGGAGATGGAACCTTGAAATGTCAACTAAACATTTCCGAATGCAAGTACTATCTGAAACATGTTGAACTTGATGATGAGATGGTTGCCGAGGATCTGGTTGAGTGGATGATCCATGGAGAACCAAAGGAAAGACCTACAGTGGAGCAATGCTTGGCTCATCCGTTCTTTTGGCCAAACACATGGTACGATAGAAAAGTTTTTGTTCCACACACTATTCATTCATTGGTCCATAAACACTATTTCAGCACATCTGTATGATCAGTACATTATATATATATATATATATATATATATATATATATATATATATACATCTCCAATATGTTTGAAGAAAATGAGAATCAGAATTTACTTTATCGTCACATTGCGGGCTTAAAGATGTAGCTTAAGCAAAATTTGATTTTGCGTAAACTACATATTTTTTCATTGGTACCAAACTGCACAGGGGAAAAAAATATCCACATCCACAGGGAAAGTAAATTTTGCACATATCAACTTATGGAGTAGACTCACATTTTCACAATTTTCTTCCCAGGAGAACGGAGTACTTGAGAAGGATTGGAAATGAAAAGGAAGTCGAGCAATATCTAAAAGCTGACCAGGACGAGAGCAAGGCCAAGGATGAGGAAGAGAAGGCACTCATCAGGTCATTGAGAGTCCTCATCCCTGCATTAGACCAGTATGCTGAGCAGGGACAGTTCAATGCATGGAAAGCAAAGGTTAGTTATTGATAATATGAAAAAGCAGTAAAACTACACCTTTATTTGATCTCCATTTGTTTGTGACAAAATAGGCCTTTACAAAGAATAATTCCATGCTCATCTTTGTCCATGTGATTGTATTGTGTACTGTGTGTTTTTGAGTTGCACTGTGTGTTTTTAAGTTGTACTGTGTGTTTTTAAGTTGTACTGTGGGTTTTTGAGGGGTGCTAGCCCCTCCAACACCTGGCTTTCGGGGGAATTACATCATATGGCAGCCAAGTCTATGGACTTTTTAATGTTTGTTTTGAGCTATTTCAACGTAACGTCATGTGGCAGCCAAGTCTATGGATTTTTAATGTTTGTTTATATTCTCTCTATATTAGAGCACCTTTACCTTTACCCTGGTAATGTTTGTGTAGAGCCCTTTAAACGAAGTGACATCCAAGTCTATGGACTTTTAATGTGTTTTTAGAGCACTTTAAACAAATATTGCTTCACATAAGTGTGTTTTTTTTTAAATTCCAGTTCGGAGAAGCCAATGAGGAGACCAGGCAGTTGTTTAAGGCGATGGATGGACATAACATGAAGAAAGGCCCTAAAAATAAGTACTCTGACAACTCATTTGGACTGCTGCGCTTCATACGCAACCTCCATGCACACTAGTAAGTTAAATCACATCAACACAAACACAACTTCAAAGCGTGATATGATTTTAATTTAATTGATTGTGAATGTTGTCACCAATCAGAAGCAGTGTGTTGAATGCTCACTGCTTTGTGTTCACAGTGCAGAGGCTGCAGCTCGTATCAACCTGATGGAGATGTTTCCTGCTCTGTTTGGGTACGTTTACAAGTTTGCCAAAGATCAAGAACCAGACTGGAACTCCAGGCCCGCCCTGAAGGAAATGTTTGACTTCTGTCCCAGATGTGTGTTCACTTCCTGAACACAGTTCTTGCCTCCACAAGCCCTTGAGAGTCATGTTCAGGACTAAATTACTCAAAGTGCCCTTTTTAATCTATATATACTTTTATTGCAATGCGTTCATAAAATGAGCTTTGCCGAGGAGCCTATCTCCTGTTTCTGCAGCGTCGTGAGGCAGCTTTCTGTACCAGTACACCCCTTGGACATGACGCTAGTATGTCCGACGTTCCAACCCTTGATATGCTGAGTGCCAAGCAGCGAGACATTGGGTCGGTCCATTGTTATTATTATTTTTGGGGATCGGACCCCGACCTCCCAGTCTCAGGGTAGACACAAATACCCTATTGTGCTGAATAAGACAGTTCTTTTCTTCCTCCAATGGAAATATCTTAAATAACGGGGTCGTATTATAATCGGGGACTAGACTATTTGGTCTTCAATGTTCTTTTTCCACAAATGAGTCTTGAAAAATGGGGGTCGTCTTATAATCAGAGTTACTCACCCTAATTCACATTGTTAGTAGTTACGATTGAATTGATGAATTTGGATAAATTAATTATTTCCATCTTGACCAAGTGGGGACACAGCTAGGGGTCCTTGAGGGAGTTCCAGGGGGTCCCCAGCTAAATGATGGTTAGTAACCAAATGGGTCTGTACCTCAGAGAGTGTACAAACGGAACCAAATTGACCCGTTGGTTCCATTTGTACACTCTCAGATAAATACACTGGGGGACCCAGAGATGGAAATGCCATTAAATGGGGGTCCGTAGACTAATGCATGTCAAACTGGTGGTTAAAAAGGTTGAGAATCATTACTAAAACCATACAAAAAATATCTCTTATGGGGGTCCCTGGCATATGTTTTCAAATGGGGGTCCGCGGGATAATTAGTGGGGGTCCTTGACATGAAGAATTTTGGGAACTACCACTGGTCTAGATATGTATGTAGTATATATAGTCATCATTGTAACTGTCCCAGCAATGGGTATTTTTTAATTTTCTATTTCTATTTTCTATTCTATTTTATTGCTTACCTTTCGGAAATACAATATGGGAACATTATAGGTATGTTTATTTGGGGTACACATTGTATTTGCATGCCGTGTGTGGTGCCTGGTCTTTAATGCTGTTCATATTATGACCTGGTGAGGGCGTGCAGGAGCAGAGCCCTGTGATTAGAGTGAGGCAGCATTAATGGCACCGGCGTGAGCTCAGTCAGAACAAGCTGAGTTGCAGGGGTGCGATCGTCAAAAAAGAGCGTCCTTAAATAATAATTATAAGAGAATATAAAGTAGCTCTCCTAAAAGAATCGGCAGAAGGCGCACACGGTATGTTGGTTTCTTTCTTCGTTTGTAAACAGTGTTGTAGTTCCGTCGATTTTTTGATTGTTTGTGTACGTCTCATTGTGTTTGTTTACATATAATCCGGAAGTCATGATTGACCGACAACAGTTAGAACAAGGACATTCGTAGTTCATATTTCATTGTGTTTAAGAGAATTGTCATATTTCTGCTGGCTTGGAGCCGCTACAATCATCATTGCCATCTAGTGACTGTTATAGCACATATCACTACATCCCTTTTTCTTTCAATGTAAAATCACAACAAAATACTTCTAAACATTTATGTTGAACTCCTATCTACTGCTGTTGAACACATAGAGCTCGGAAAACACAATATTTTTTACGCTGTGTACAAGTACCGGACTGTACCGGTATGTAGGATGTAACAATAAAGAACATTTTTGTTTTATCTCTACTATTACTTGAAATTATCCCCCTGATCGATGTGTGATGTACCCATTGTCTCTTGTGTACACGGAAGAAAAACACACACACACACACACACACACACACACACACACACACACACACACACACACGCACACAAATTATAATAACAATAACAACATACCGGTAATCATTGTTAAGTGTAACATTATATGCGCTCCTACTCATTGTGTCCTACAGAGGGCAATGTTACCTGCAGTGCGTCCTGAACGTGACGTCACTGACTATACCTCTGTCACATTTCTACCTGTTCCGGTATGATGATGTTATTCTGATTGATTGATTGATTGAAATATTTATTAACAGTTTGTAGAATTACAGTACATTTTAAGCACAAACTCAATACAGAGACTGTCAACTGTGAGTGGACGACCCAATTAAGCATTACACTTGTTTACAACAGGGTCCACATTGTTCAATTCATCAAAACATTTAGAGACATACAAATAGACACTTCTATGTAGTCAAAGAACAGAACAGGAATTCATCATGTAGGAGGCAAAAAGGGAAAGGATACATATACAGTGAGGGGAAAAGGGGGGGGGGGGGCGGTGGGGGGGATTCTGATTTTACAGAGGCCAGTTTCGAATTGCAGCCATCCGTAGGTGCCCTTTGAGAGCGGCAAGAAGTCAAGGGATTCACATGTCTTAATGACTGTTGGTAGGGCGTTCCACATTTTGGTGGCATAGGAGCGAAAATAATTTAGTCCCTTGTTTGTGCCGAATCTGGGTTGTACATGGTTTGTTGCACTCCCTCTGGTGTTGTGGGTGTGGACTTCGTTTACATTAAGGAAGTATTTAGACAGGTACATGGGTATCTTGGTGGTGTATCGAATCTTGTGGACTAGACCCATTGCAAGATGCTGTACTCTGTCGTCGACCCTAAGCCATCCCAGCCTGTCAAAGTGGGCAGGGGTGAGGTGGGTTCGGGGGGTGAGGCCAAGTAGGAGCCTGACTAGTTTGTTTTGGGAGGTCTGGAGCCTTGTTTTAAGGGCCTTTGAGGTGCTGTGGTACCACGAGGTGGATGCATAGTCAAAGAAACCTTGTACGAGGGCTCCTGTTAAGGTCTTCTGGGTGTTTTTGTTGACCAGTGAGATCCTGTAAAGGAATCTTGTTCTTTGATTGACTTTTTTGATTACGTTGGTGGCCATTTTATCACCGGAAAGATTGGCCTCCAGGATGGAACCTACTACAGAGCAGAGCGGCAACGTATCATTGCCGCTTGAATAAATACATACCGGTACATATGCCTACAAGGCTAAAGATAGTCTACCGAGTCTAAGAGTTCCATTACATCTCCACCGTAACGCACTATCCTGAACAGTCTTGCAGAAAACGGCAAGTTTTGAGAAAACAGACTTGACAGGTTCACTTCTGTGAAGCACTTATTTCTGTGAAGCATTTATTTCATATTTACATGTCGATTTCAGCTCTGACACTTATTTCAGACATGCTCTAGTATGTGAGGAGTCAGCCTGTGCTATTAACTCATTTTGCGGGCTGACAAAAAGTTCTACTCGGGTGAAAAGCTGGGATGTGCATGATGGCAGGCTCAGTGAAATCTGGTCACATATGAATATAAACTTTTAATTTCTTCATGGCTTTTAGGCTTCATAAAAAACATGTTGCACAACAAGGCAGATGTGACTAATTATAGCCCTAGAATGTCTGTTACATACATTGCATTATTTCACATACCAGAGCCATATAGATCAATGCTGTAGACTTGCGGTTGCAGCGGCAGAATGGCGGTGTAAATGTGGTCGGCGCTCCGTGTGTACTCTCTCAATAAATGTATATAGATATGAAAGTTGACCATATCTGACTCCCAAGTCTTTGAAATAAAGACTTGGGAGTCCGATATGGTCCTCAACTTTCATATCCATGTGAAGTCATTATCATAAAATGTTTGTTTAGTCAAATATCTCCACTTTTTCACAAGCTGCACCTGGACGGTTTTCTCTCCGGGCAAAGGCTCTCGGAATGACATCTAGACTTAATTTATCAAAACTTCCTTTGACCGTCGCAAACGTCGTCAGGGAAACGCAAGTTTGGGGCACAATAGGCAGGTGGTGTGATTAATTACCCAGCACCTATCGCAAGCACCTGCCGATTGTGTGCTTCCCTGGTCAATTTGTGTTGGGTGTGGTCAGAGGAAGATTTGGTGAATTAATTCTGTACCCCCTTTGCCCGGAGTGAAAGGTGTCCGTGTGAATGCGGTGGAAAGGTCGAGATATTTGACTAAATACACGTTTTGTGCCAGAACTTTCACATGGATGTGAACCTAGAGGACAATATCTCACTCCACGTCCCCCTCCCGGCCTACATGCCCTCGGTCCAGACGGGCTTCACGGAGCTCAGCCCGGAGCAGATGGAGAGACTGCAGCAGGAGATCAGAACCATCAAGAGCAGCCACAGGAGAGACCGCGTGAGTTGACTCTTTAACCCATTCTGACCTGAGATCAGATTCTAAAAATGTCTGTTTGAAAATGACAGTTTTCTGAAAAAAGCCATGTTTCTATGTCAGTCGTCAGTCATTTTTCAAAAATAGCAGACCTACAAGCTATGAGCTTGTAGATCTGCTATTTTTCAATAGCTAAAGCACAACATAATGCGAACCCCTTTTGGTGTTTTAAAAGCATTATGTTATACTTGAGCTGTTGGAAAAATAGCAGATCTACAAGCTCATAGCGCGGCACCGAGTGGCACGCTATGATCTTGTAGGTCTGCTATTTTTGAAAAATCGTGAAAATGCGGCACAAATCTTTGAATATATATTCTTTCGAAGTCGGGCCTAAATGGGTTAAAACCCATTTTGCGATTCTACAAAATGTCTTCTAAGATATTCTAGATATTAAAATTATAATTGTCAGGCCTGGGCCGTGGCTCAGCGGTCCAGGCACCTTGGCTGGTAACCCAGTCTGGCAGTGTGCCGCGGGTTCGACTCCCGATCCCGACGGCCTTTACTGCATGTCACCCCCCCCATCTCTCTCCCCATTTCCTGTCAGCCTACTGTCTGTCCCTCCATAAAATATATAAAATAAAGGAGAAAGCCACAAAAAAATGTAATTGGTAATGAATTTTGCACACATTTTCACGATTAAAAAAATAATAGCCAGCCCTGTGTGATGTCTGGTCTACAGGGGTGGTTGCCGTGCTCAGACAAGAGGCAAAAAATAAACCCTATTTTTATGTTCTACTTTGTGAGTGCGTGTGTGTGTGTGTGTGTGTGTGTGTGTGTGTGTGTGTGTGTGTGTGTGTGTGTGTGTGTGTGTGTGTGTGTGTGTGTGTGTGTGTGTGTGTGTGTGTTGCAGGGTCTCCAGGACAGTGGTCATCGGGTGACTCCAGTGTCCAGTGGATCAGGCCTGCTGCTCAGCCAGTCTCATCTGACCTCAGCCCTGCTGACCACCAGACCCTCGCTCAGCAAGGCTGACTGGACCTCGTACAGCAACCTGTGAGTACAACAAAAAACAACACATTTATTTCAAGGACTTCCATAACTCTGAGAATGTGCAAAGTAAAACAGTGGCCTATACAATTTGGCGGCGCATACATACACACACACACACACGCACACACGCACCTACCAACCTCGCACCCTCACACACCTCTGCCCCTTAGCGACACCTGCATCACAGGCCACCGTTCTCACTGTTACCCCACTGGCATGCTTCCTCTAGCTACCGCAGCAACACAACAAACAGTGGCCTATACAATTTGGCGGCGCATACATACACACACACACACACACACACACACACACACACACGACACACCTACCGCCGCAACACAACAACAGTGGCATACAGTACACAGCATGCAGCGCAACACACTTTCTTTCACGGATTTCGCAACGCACGCGTGCGTGGGTCACACACTGACGGAGCCGTGGGTCACACACGTTGCCTTCCGAAGTTCCGCCAGGTACCAGCCCAGGTAAATAATTCCTTCCAGGCAGCTATACTTTTGCAACGCACGTGTGTGTGTGTGTGTGTGTGTGTGTGTGTGTGTGTGTGTACTTTCGCCACGCGCGTGTGTGTGTGTGTTTCGCTACTTTCGCAACGCACGTGTGTGTGTGTGTGTGTGTGTGTGTGTGTGTGTGTGTGTGTGTGTGTGTGTAGAGAATGAGCCACTGTGCCACATCATAGTTTACGGTAATGCATGGGGGGAGTACTATTTACATTACTGCAAATAACTGATTAAATCAAGTCAATAGTCAATACACAACTCCACTGCCTTACATACCGTACTTCCCAGACCATCCCTGCAGCCCGTGTATCACCCCTATTACCTTCATAATTGTTCACTATCTATTACATTACTGCAAATAACTGATTAAATCAAGTCAATAGTCAATACACAACTCCACTGCCTTACATACTGCTCTGTACTTCCCAGACCATCCCTGCAGCCAGTAACGTGTGTAGTTTGTGTACCTGCCCAACACGCTATCTTCACATCCTCTACACCACTGCGACTCATGGATACCACAATGGATACTACAACACCATCCTCAGACAAAAAAGGTACACATTTATTTACTCTGTCTGTGTGTTTCCTTCAATCCACATTATGTCTGTGTCATAGCCAACGTGTGCTGTCCTTTACATAGTATGCCGTACGATATGGGCTCTAGCCCATGGGCCAAAATGATGAGAAACGAGGATAACCTTTTTTTTCAAAATAAAAAAAAACATGGGCTATAACCCATAGTTTTTTTAATTTTTTCATTTTTGTCAAATCCTCAAAAATGATGAAAAACGGCGTGCTATAGTATGCCCTACGATATGGGCTACAGCCCATGGTCCAAAATGATGAGAAACGAGGATAACTTTTTTTTTCAAAATTTCAAAAAACATGGGCTATAACCCATCGTTATTTTTCATTTTGTCATTTTTTTTCAAAGCCTCAAAAATGATGAAAAACGGCGTGCTATAGTATGCCGTACGATATGGGCTATAGCCCATGGTCCAAAATGATGTGAAACGAGGATGAAAAAAACCATGGGTTATAGCCCATGTTTTTTGAAATTTTGAAAAAAAAAGTTAGCCTCGTTTCTCATCACGCGTGTGCGTGCGTTGCAGGGTCTCCAGGACAGTGGTCATCGGGTGACTCCAGTGTCCAGTGGATCAGGCCTGCTGCTCAGCCAGTCTCATCTGACCTCAGCCCTGCTGACCACCAGACCCTCGCTCAGCAAGGCTGACTGGACCTCGTACAGCAACCTGTGAGTACAACAAAAAACAACACATGTATTTCAAGGACTTCCATAACTCTGAGAATGTGCAAAGTAAAACAGTGGCCTATACAATTTGGCGGCGCATACATACACACACACACACACACACACACACACGCACCTACCAACCTCGCACCCTCACACACCTCCGCCCCTTAGCGACACCTGCATCACAGGCCACCGTTCTCACTGTTACCCCACTGGCATGCTTCCTCTAGCTACCGCAGCAACACAACAAACAGTGGCCTATACAATTTGGCAGCGCATACATACACACACACACACACGCACCTACCAACCTCGCACCCTCACACACCTCCGCCCCTTAGCGACACCTGCATCACAGGCCACCGTTCTCACTGTTACCCCACTGGCATGCTTCCTCTAGCTACCGCAGCAACACAACAAACAGTGGCCTATACAATTTGGCGGCGCATACATACACACACACACACACACACACACGACACACCTACCGCCGCAACACAACAACAGTGGCATACAGTACACAGCATGCAGCGCAACACACTTTCTTTCACGGATTTCGCAACGCACGCATGGGTCACACACTGACGGAGCCGTGGGTCACACACGTTGCCTTCCGAAGTTCCGCCAGGTACCAGCCCAGGTAAATAATTCCTTCCAGGCAGCTATACTTTTGCAACGCGTGTGTGTGTGTGTGTGTGTGTGTGTGTGTGTGTGTGTACTTTCGCCACGCGCGTGTGTGTGTGTTTCGCTACTTTCGCAACGCACGTGTGTGTGTGTGTGTGTGTGTGTGTGTGTGTGTGTGTGTGTGTGTGTGTGTGTAGAGAATGAGCCACTGTGCCACATCATAGTTTACGGTAATGCATGGGGGGAGTACTATTTACATTACTGCAAATAACTGATTAAATCAAGTCAATAGTCAATACACAACTCCACTGCCTTACATACCGTACTTCCCAGACCATCCCTGCAGCCCGTGTATCACCCCTATTACCTTCATTTTTTTCGAATCCTCAAAAATTATGAAAAACCGCGCGCTATAGTATGCCGTACGATATGGGCTATAGCCCACGGTCCAAAATGATGAGAAACGAGGCTAACTTTTTTTTTTCAAAAATTAAAAAAACATGGGCTATAACCCATCGTTTTTGTAATTTCGTCATTTTTTTCGAATCCTCAAAAATGATGAAAAACCGCGCGCTATAGTATGCCGTACGATATGGGCTATAGCCCACGGTCCAAAATGATGAGAAACGAGGCTAACTTTTTTTTTTCAAAATTTAAAAAAACATGGGATATAACCCATCGTTTTTGTAATTTCGTCATTTTTTTCGAATCCTCAAAAATGATGAAAAACTGCGCGCTATAGTATGCCGTACGATATGGGCTATAGCCCACGGTCCAAAATGATGAGAAACGAGGCTAACTTTTTTTTTTCAAAATTTAAAAAAACATGGGCTATAACCCATCGTTTTTGTAATTTCGTCATTTTTTTCGAATCCTCAAAAATGATGAAAAACCGCGCGCTATAGTATGCCGTACGATATGGGCTATAGCCCACGGTCCAAAATGATGAGAAACGAGGCTAACTTTTTTTTTTCAAAATTTAAAAAAACATGGGCTATAACCCATCGTTTTTGTAATTTCGTCATTTTTTTCGAATCCTCAAAAATGATGTAAAACGGCGCGCTATAGTATGCCGTACGATATGGGCTATAGCCCACGGTCCAAAATGATGAGAAACGAGGCTAACTTTTTTTTTTCAAAATTTAAAAAAACATGGGCTATAACCCATCGTTTTTGTAATTTCGTCATTTTTTTCGAATCCTCAAAAATGATGAAAAACCGCGCGCTATAGTATGCCGTACGATATGGGCTATAGCCCACGGTCCAAAATGATGAGAAACGAGGCTAACTTTTTTTTTTCAAAATTTAAAAAAACATGGGCTATAACCCATCGTTTTTGTAATTTCGTCATTTTTTTCGAATCCTCAAAAATGATGAAAAACCGCGCGCTATAGTATGCCGTACGATATGGGCTATAGCCCACGGTCCAAAATGATGAGAAACGAGGCTAACTTTTTTTTTTCAAAATTTAAAAAAACATGGGCTATAACCCATCGTTTTTGTAATTTCGTCATTTTTTTCGAATCCTCAAAAATGATGAAAAACCGCGCGCTATAGTATGCCGTACGATATGGGCTATAGCCCACGGTCCAAAATGATGAGAAACGAGGCTAACTTTTTTTTTTCAAAATTTAAAAAAACATGGGCTATAACCCATCGTTTTTGTAATTTCGTCATTTGTTTCGAATCCTCAAAAATGTAGAAAAACCGCGCGCTATAGTATGCCGTACGATATGGGCTATAGCCCACGGTCCAAAATGATGAGAAACGAGGCTAACTTTTTTTTTTCAAAATTTAAAAAAACATGGGCTATAACCCATCGTTTTTGTAATTTCGTCATTTTTTTCGAATCCTCAAAAATGATGAAAAACCACGCGCTATAGTATGCCGTACGATATGGGCTATAGCCCACGGTCCAAAATGATGAGAAACGAGGCTAACTTTTTTTTTTCAAAATTTAAAAAAACATGGGCTATAACCCATCGTTTTTGTAATTTCGTCATTTTTTTCGAATCCTCAAAAATGATGAAAAACCGCGCGCTATACTATGCCGTACGATATGGGCTATAGCCCACGGTCCAAAATGATGAGAAACGAGGCTAACTTTTTTTTTCATTTTTGAAGATTTGAAAAAAATGACGAAATGACAAAAACGATGGGTTATATTCCATGTTTTTTGAAATTTTGGAAAAAAAAGTTAGCCTCGTTTCTCATCATTTTGGACCGTGGGCTTTAGCCCATATCGTACGGCATACTATAGCGCGCAGTTTTTCATCATTTTTGAAGATTTGAAAAAAATGACGAAATGACAAAAACGATGGGTTATAGCCCATGTTTTTTTAAATTTTGAAAAAATAATTTAGCCTCGTTTCTCATCATTTTGGACCGTGGGCTATAGCCCATATCGTACGGCATACTATAGCGCGCAGTTTTTCATCATTTTTGAAGATTTGAAAAAAATGACGAAATGACAAAAACGATGGGTTATAGCCCATGTTTTTTGAAATTTTGAAAAAATAATTTAGCCTCGTTTCTCATCATTTTGGACCGTGGGCTATAGCCCATATCGTACGGCATACTATAGCGCGCAGTTTTTCATCATTTTTGAAGATTTGAAAAAAATGACGAAATGACAAAAACGATGGGTTATAGCCCATGTTTTTTGAAAAAATAATTTAGCCTCGTTTCTCATCATTTTGGACCGTGGGCTATAGCCCATATCGTACGGCATACTATAGCGCGCAGTTTTTCATCATTTTTGAAGATTTGAAAAAAATGACGAAATGACAAAAACGATGGGTTATAGCCCATGTTTTTTGAAATTTTGAAAAAATAATTTAGCCTCGTTTCTCATCATTTTGGACCGTGGGCTATAGCCCATATCGTACGGCATACTATAGCGCGCAGTTTTTCATAATTTTTGAAGATTTGAAAAAAATGACGAAATGACAAAAACGATGGGTTATAGCCCATGTTTTTTGAAATTTTGAAAAAATAATTTAGCCTCGTTTCTCATCATTTTGGACCGTGGGCTATAGCCCATATCGTACGGCATACTATAGCGCGCAGTTTTTCATCATTTTTGAAGATTTGAAAAAAATGACGAAATGACAAAAACGATGGGTTATAGCCCATGTTTTTTGAAATTTTGAAAAAATAATTTAGCCTCGTTTCTCATCATTTTGGACCGTGGGCTATAGCCCATATCGTACGGCATACTATAGCGCGCAGTTTTTCATCATTTTTGAAGATTTGAAAAAAATGACAAAATGACAAAAACGATGGGTTATAGCCCATGTTTTTTGAAATTTTGAAAAAATAATTTAGCCTCGTTTCTCATCATTTTGGACCGTGGGCTATAGCCCATATCGTACGGCATACTATAGCGCGCAGTTTTTCATCATTTTTGAAGATTTGAAAAAAATGACGAAATGACAAAAACGATGGGTTATAGCCCATGTTTTTTGAAATTTTGAAAAAATAATTTAGCCTCGTTTCTCATCATTTTGGACCGTGGGCTATAGCCCATATCGTACGGCATACTATAGCGCGCAGTTTTTCATCATTTTTGAAGATTTGAAAAAAATGACGAAATGACAAAAACGATGGGTTATAGCCCATGTTTTTTGAAAAAATAATTTAGCCTCGTTTCTCATCATTTTGGACCGTGGGCTATAGCCCATATCGTACGGCATACTATAGCGCGCAGTTTTTCATCATTTTTGAAGATTTGAAAAAAATGACGAAATGACAAAAACGATGGGTTATAGCCCATGTTTTTTGAAATTTTGAAAAAATAATTTAGCCTCGTTTCTCATCATTTTGGACCGTGGGCTATAGCCCATATCGTACGGCATACTATAGCGCGCAGTTTTTCATAATTTTTGAAGATTTGAAAAAAATGACGAAATGACAAAAACGATGGGTTATAGCCCATGTTTTTTGAAATTTTGAAAAAATAATTTAGCCTCGTTTCTCATCATTTTGGACCGTGGGCTATAGCCCATATCGTACGGCATACTATAGCGCGCAGTTTTTCATCATTTTTGAAGATTTGAAAAAAATGACGAAATGACAAAAACGATGGGTTATAGCCCATGTTTTTTGAAATTTTGAAAAAATAATTTAGCCTCGTTTCTCATCATTTTGGACCGTGGGCTATAGCCCATATCGTACGGCATACTATAGCGCGCAGTTTTTCATCATTTTTGAAGATTTGAAAAAAATGACAAAATGACAAAAACGATGGGTTATAGCCCATGTTTTTTGAAATTTTGAAAAAATAATTTAGCCTCGTTTCTCATCATTTTGGACCGTGGGCTATAGCCCATATCGTACGGCATACTATAGCGCGCAGTTTTTCATCATTTTTGAAGATTTGAAAAAAATGACGAAATGACAAAAACGATGGGTTATAGCCCATGTTTTTTGAAATTTTGAAAAAATAATTTAGCCTCGTTTCTCATCATTTTGGACCGTGGGCTATAGCCCATATCGTACGGCATACTATAGCGCGCAGTTTTTCATCATTTTTGAAGATTTGAAAAAAATGACGAAATGACAAAAACGATGGGTTATAGCCCATGTTTTTTGAAATTTTGAAAAAATAATTTAGCCTCGTTTCTCATCATTTTGGACCGTGGGCTATAGCCCATATCGTACGGCATACTATAGCGCGCAGTTTTTCATCATTTTTGAAGATTTGAAAAAAATGACGAAATGACAAAAACGATGGGTTATAGCCCATGTTTTTTGAAATTTTGAAAAAATAATTTAGCCTCGTTTCTCATCATTTTGGACCGTGGGCTATAGCCCATATCGTACGGCATACTATAGCGCGCAGTTTTTCATCATTTTTGAAGATTTGAAAAAAATGACGAAATGACAAAAACGATGGGTTATAGCCCATGTTTTTTGAAATTTTGAAAAAATAATTTAGCCTCGTTTCTCATCATTTTGGACCGTGGGCTATAGCCCATATCGTACGGCATACTATAGCGCGCAGTTTTTCATCATTTTTGAAGATTTGAAAAAAATGACGAAATGACAAAAACAATGGGTTATAGCCCATGTTTTTTGAAATTTTGAAAAAATAATTTAGCCTCGTTTCTCATCATTTTGGACCGTGGGCTATAGCCCATATCGTACGGCATACTATAGCGCGCAGTTTTTCATCATTTTTGAAGATTTGAAAAAAATGACGAAATGACAAAAACGATGGGTTATAGCCCATGTTTTTTGAAAATTTGAAAAAATAATTTAGCCTCGTTTCTCATCATTTTGGACCGTGGGCTATAGCCCATATCGTACGGCATACTATAGCGCGCAGATTTTCATCATTTTTGAAGATTTGAAAAAAATGACGAAATGACAAAAACGATGGGTTATAGTCCATGTTTTTTGAAATTTTGGAAAAAAAAGTTAGCCTCGTTTCTCATCATTTTGGACCGTGGGCTATTGCCCATATCGTACGGCATACTATAGCGCGCAGTTTTTCATCATTTTTGAAGATTTGAAAAAAATGACGAAATGACAAAAACGATGGGTTATAGCCCATGTTTTTTGAAATTTTGAAAAAATAATTTAGCCTCGTTTCTCATCATTTTGGACCGTGGGCTATAGCCCATATCGTACGGCATACTATAGCGCGCAGTTTTTCATCATTTTTGAAGATTTGAAAAAAATGACGAAATGACAAAAACGATGGGTTATAGCCCATGTTTTTTGAAATTTTGAAAAAATAATTTAGCCTCGTTTCTCATCATTTTGGACCGTGGGCTATAGCCCATATCGTACGGCATACTATAGCGCGCAGTTTTTCATCATTTTTGAAGATTTGAAAAAAATGACGAAATGACAAAAACGATGGGTTATAGCCCATGTTTTTTGAAATTTTGAAAAAATAATTTAGCCTCGTTTCTCATCATTTTGGACCGTGGGCTATAGCCCATATCGTACGGCATACTATAGCGCGCAGTTTTTCATCATTTTTGAAGATTTGAAAAAAATGACGAAATGACAAAAACAATGGGTTATAGCCCATGTTTTTTGAAATTTTGAAAAAATAATTTAGCCTCGTTTCTCATCATTTTGGACCGTGGGCTATAGCCCATATCGTACGGCATACTATAGCGCGCAGTTTTTCATCATTTTTGAAGATTTGAAAAAAATGACGAAATGACAAAAACGATGGGTTATAGCCCATGTTTTTTGAAAATTTGAAAAAATAATTTAGCCTCGTTTCTCATCATTTTGGACCGTGGGCTATAGCCCATATCGTACGGCATACTATAGCGCGCAGATTTTCATCATTTTTGAAGATTTGAAAAAAATGACGAAATGACAAAAACGATGGGTTATAGTCCATGTTTTTTGAAATTTTGGAAAAAAAAGTTAGCCTCGTTTCTCATCATTTTGGACCGTGGGCTATTGCCCATATCGTACGGCATACTATAGCGCGCAGTTTTTCATCATTTTTGAAGATTTGAAAAAAATGACGAAATGACAAAAACGATGGGTTATAGCCCATGTTTTTTGAAATTTTGAAAAAATAATTTAGCCTCGTTTCTCATCATTTTGGACCGTGGGCTATAGCCCATATCGTACGGCATACTATAGCGCGCAGTTTTTCATCATTTTTGAAGATTTGAAAAAAATGACGAAATGACAAAAACGATGGGTTATAGCCCATGTTTTTTGAAATTTTGAAAAAATAATTTAGCCTCGTTTCTCATCATTTTGGACCGTGGGCTATAGCCCATATCGTACGGCATACTATAGCGTGCAGTTTTTCATCATTTTTGAAGATTTGAAAAAAATGACAAAATGACAAAAACGATGGGTTATAGCCCATGTTTTTTGAAATTTTGAAAAAATAATTTAGCCTCGTTTCTCATCATTTTGGACCGTGGGCTATAGCCCATATCGTACGGCATACTATAGCGCGCAGATTTTCATCATTTTTGAAGATTTGAAAAAAATGACGAAATGACAAAAACGATGGGTTATAGCCCATGTTTTTTGAAATTTTGGGAAAAAAAGTTAGCCTCGTTTCTCATCATTTTGGACCGTGGGCTATAGCCCATATCGTACGGCATACTATAGCGCGCAGTTTTTCATCATTTTTGAAGATTTGAAAAAAATGACGAAATGACAAAAACGATGGGTTATAGCCCATGTTTTTTGAAAATTTGAAAAAATAATTTAGCCTTGTTTCTCATCATTTTGGACCGTGGGCTATAGCCCATATCGTACGGCATACTATAGCGCGCAGTTTTTCATCATTTTTGAAGATTTGAAAAAAATGACGAAATGACAAAAACGATGGGTTATAGCCCATGTTTTTTGAAATTTTGAAAAAATAATTTAGCCTCGTTTCTCATCATTTTGGACCGTGGGCTATAGCCCATATCGTACGGCATACTATAGCGCGCAGTTTTTCATCATTTTTGAAGATTTGAAAAAAATGACGAAATGACAAAAACAATGGGTTATAGCCCATGTTTTTTGAAATTTTGAAAAAATAATTTAGCCTCGTTTCTCATCATTTTGGACCGTGGGCTATAGCCCATATCGTACGGCATACTATAGCGCGCAGTTTTTCATCATTTTTGAAGATTTGAAAAAAATGACGAAATGACAAAAACGATGGGTTATAGCCCATGTTTTTTGAAAATTTGAAAAAATAATTTAGCCTCGTTTCTCATCATTTTGGACCGTGGGCTATAGCCCATATCGTACGGCATACTATAGCGCGCAGATTTTCATCATTTTTGAAGATTTGAAAAAAATGACGAAATGACAAAAACGATGGGTTATAGTCCATGTTTTTTGAAATTTTGGAAAAAAAAGTTAGCCTCGTTTCTCATCATTTTGGACCGTGGGCTATTGCCCATATCGTACGGCATACTATAGCGCGCAGTTTTTCATCATTTTTGAAGATTTGAAAAAAATGACGAAATGACAAAAACGATGGGTTATAGCCCATGTTTTTTGAAATTTTGAAAAAATAATTTAGCCTCGTTTCTCATCATTTTGGACCGTGGGCTATAGCCCATATCGTACGGCATACTATAGCGCGCAGTTTTTCATCATTTTTGAAGATTTGAAAAAAATGACGAAATGACAAAAACGATGGGTTATAGCCCATGTTTTTTGAAATTTTGAAAAAATAATTTAGCCTCGTTTCTCATCATTTTGGACCGTGGGCTATAGCCCATATCGTACGGCATACTATAGCGTGCAGTTTTTCATCATTTTTGAAGATTTGAAAAAAATGACGAAATGACAAAAACGATGGGTTATAGCCCATGTTTTTTGAAATTTTGAAAAAATAATTTAGCCTCGTTTCTCATCATTTTGGACCGTGGGCTATAGCCCATATCGTACGGCATACTATAGCGTGCAGATTTTCATCATTTTTGAAGATTTGAAAAAAATGACGAAATGACAAAAACGATGGGTTATAGCCCATGTTTTTTGAAATTTTGGAAAAAAAAGTTAGCCTCGTTTCTCATCATTTTGGACCGTGGGCTATAGCCCATATCGTACGGCATACTATAGCGCGCAGTTTTTCATCATTTTTGAAGATTTGAAAAAAATGACGAAATGACAAAAACGATGGGTTATAGCCCATGTTTTTTGAAATTTTGAAAAAATAATTTAGCCTCGTTTCTCATCATTTTGGACCGTGGGCTATAGCCCATATCGTACGGCATACTATAGCGCGCAGTTTTTCATCATTTTTGAAGATTTGAAAAAAATGACGAAATGACAAAAACGATGGGTTATAGCCCATGTTTTTTGAAATTTTGAAAAAATAATTTAGCCTCGTTTCTCATCATTTTGGACCGTGGGCTATAGCCCATATCGTACGGCATACTATAGCGCGCAGATTTTCATCATTTTTGAAGATTTGAAAAAAATGACGAAATGACAAAAACGATGGGTTATAGCCCATGTTTTTTGAAATTTTGGAAAAAAAAGTTAGCCTCGTTTCTCATCATTTTGGACCGTGGGCTATAGCCCATATCGTACGGCATACTATAGCGCACAGTTTTTCATCATTTTTGAAGATTTGAAAAAAATGACGAAATGACAAAAACGATGGGTTATAGCCCATGTTTTTTGAAATTTTGAAAAAATAATTTAGCCTCGTTTCTCATCATTTTGGACCGTGGGCTATAGCCCATATCGTACGGCATACTATAGCGCGCAGATTTTCATCATTTTTGAAGATTTGAAAAAAATGACGAAATGACAAAAACGATGGGTTATAGCCCATGTTTTTTGAAATTTTGGAAAAAAAAGTTAGCCTCGTTTCTCATCATTTTGGACCGTGGGCTATAGCCCATATCGTACGGCATACTATAGCGCGCAGTTTTTCATCATTTTTGAAGATTTGAAAAAAATGACGAAATGACAAAAACGATGGGTTATAGCCCATGTTTTTTGAAATTTTGGAAAAAAAAGTTAGCCTCGTTTCTCATCATTTTGGACCGTGGGCTATAGCCCATATCGTACGGCATACTATAGCGCACAGTTTTTCATCATTTTTGAAGATTTGAAAAAAATGACGAAATGACAAAAACGATGGGTTATAGCCCATGTTTTTTGAAATTTTGAAAAAATAATTTAGCCTCGTTTCTCATCATTTTGGACCGTGGGCTATAGCCCATATCGTACGGCATACTATAGCGCACAGTTTTTCATCATTTTTGAAGATTTGAAAAAAATGACGAAATGACAAAAACGATGGGTTATAGCCCATGTTTTTTGAAATTTTGGAAAAAAAAGTTAGCCTCGTTTCTCATCATTTTGGACCGTGGGCTTTAGCCCATATCGTACGGCATACTATAGCGCGCAGTTTTTCATCATTTTTGAAGATTTGAAAAAAATGACGAAATGACAAAAACGATGGGTTATAGCCCATGTTTTTTTAAATTTTGAAAAAATAATTTAGCCTCGTTTCTCATCATTTTGGACCGTGGGCTATAGCCCATATCGTACGGCATACTATAGCGCGCAGTTTTTCATCATTTTTGAAGATTTGAAAAAAATGACGAAATGACAAAAACGATGGGTTATAGCCCATGTTTTTTGAAATTTTGGAGAAAAAAAGTTAGCCTCGTTTCTCATCATTTTGGACCGTGGGCTTTAGCCCATATCGTACGGCATACTATAGCGCGCAGTTTTTCATCATTTTTGAAGATTTGAAAAAAATGACGAAATGACAAAAACGATGGGTTATAGCCCATGTTTTTTTAAATTTTGAAAAAATAATTTAGCCTCGTTTCTCATCATTTTGGACCGTGGGCTATAGCCCATATCGTACGGCATACTATAGCGCGCAGTTTTTCATCATTTTTGAAGATTTGAAAAAAATGACGAAATGACAAAAACGATGGGTTATAGCCCATGTTTTTTGAAATTTTGAAAAAATAATTTAGCCTCGTTTCTCATCATTTTGGACCGTGGGCTATAGCCCATATCGTACGGCATACTATAGCGCGCAGTTTTTCATCATTTTTGAAGATTTGAAAAAAATGACGAAATGACAAAAACGATGGGTTATAGCCCATGTTTTTTGAAAAAATAATTTAGCCTCGTTTCTCATCATTTTGGACCGTGGGCTATAGCCCATATCGTACGGCATACTATAGCGCGCAGTTTTTCATCATTTTTGAAGATTTGAAAAAAATGACGAAATGACAAAAACGATGGGTTATAGCCCATGTTTTTTGAAATTTTGAAAAAATAATTTAGCCTCGTTTCTCATCATTTTGGACCGTGGGCTATAGCCCATATCGTACGGCATACTATAGCGCGCAGTTTTTCATCATTTTTGAAGATTTGAAAAAAATGACGAAATGACAAAAACGATGGGTTATAGCCCATGTTTTTTGAAATTTTGAAAAAATAATTTAGCCTCGTTTCTCATCATTTTGGACCGTGGGCTATAGCCCATATCGTACGGCATACTATAGCGCGCAGTTTTTCATCATTTTTGAAGATTTGAAAAAAATGACGAAATGACAAAAACGATGGGTTATAGCCCATGTTTTTTGAAATTTTGAAAAAATAATTTAGCCTCGTTTCTCATCATTTTGGACCGTGGGCTATAGCCCATATCGTACGGCATACTATAGCGCGCAGTTTTTCATCATTTTTGAAGATTTGAAAAAAATGACAAAATGACAAAAACGATGGGTTATAGCCCATGTTTTTTGAAATTTTGAAAAAATAATTTAGCCTCGTTTCTCATCATTTTGGACCGTGGGCTATAGCCCATATCGTACGGCATACTATAGCGCGCAGTTTTTCATCATTTTTGAAGATTTGAAAAAAATGACGAAATGACAAAAACGATGGGTTATAGCCCATGTTTTTTGAAATTTTGAAAAAATAATTTAGCCTCGTTTCTCATCATTTTGGACCGTGGGCTATAGCCCATATCGTACGGCATACTATAGCGCGCAGTTTTTCATAATTTTTGAAGATTTGAAAAAAATGACGAAATGACAAAAACGATGGGTTATAGCCCATGTTTTTTGAAATTTTGAAAAAATAATTTAGCCTCGTTTCTCATCATTTTGGACCGTGGGCTATAGCCCATATCGTACGGCATACTATAGCGCGCAGTTTTTCATCATTTTTGAAGATTTGAAAAAAATGACGAAATGACAAAAACGATGGGTTATAGCCCATGTTTTTTGAAATTTTGAAAAAATAATTTAGCCTCGTTTCTCATCATTTTGGACCGTGGGCTATAGCCCATATCGTACGGCATACTATAGCGCGCAGTTTTTCATCATTTTTGAAGATTTGAAAAAAATGACAAAATGACAAAAACGATGGGTTATAGCCCATGTTTTTTGAAATTTTGAAAAAATAATTTAGCCTCGTTTCTCATCATTTTGGACCGTGGGCTATAGCCCATATCGTACGGCATACTATAGCGCGCAGTTTTTCATCATTTTTGAAGATTTGAAAAAAATGACGAAATGACAAAAACGATGGGTTATAGCCCATGTTTTTTGAAATTTTGAAAAAATAATTTAGCCTCGTTTCTCATCATTTTGGACCGTGGGCTATAGCCCATATCGTACGGCATACTATAGCGCGCAGTTTTTCATCATTTTTGAAGATTTGAAAAAAATGACGAAATGACAAAAACGATGGGTTATAGCCCATGTTTTTTGAAATTTTGAAAAAATAATTTAGCCTCGTTTCTCATCATTTTGGACCGTGGGCTATAGCCCATATCGTACGGCATACTATAGCGCGCAGTTTTTCATCATTTTTGAAGATTTGAAAAAAATGACGAAATGACAAAAACGATGGGTTATAGCCCATGTTTTTTGAAATTTTGAAAAAATAATTTAGCCTCGTTTCTCATCATTTTGGACCGTGGGCTATAGCCCATATCGTACGGCATACTATAGCGCGCAGTTTTTCATCATTTTTGAAGATTTGAAAAAAATGACGAAATGACAAAAACGATGGGTTATAGCCCATGTTTTTTGAAATTTTGAAAAAATAATTTAGCCTCGTTTCTCATCATTTTGGACCGTGGGCTATAGCCCATATCGTACGGCATACTATAGCGCGCAGTTTTTCATCATTTTTGAAGATTTGAAAAAAATGACGAAATGACAAAAACAATGGGTTATAGCCCATGTTTTTTGAAATTTTGAAAAAATAATTTAGCCTCGTTTCTCATCATTTTGGACCGTGGGCTATAGCCCATATCGTACGGCATACTATAGCGCGCAGTTTTTCATCATTTTTGAAGATTTGAAAAAAATGACGAAATGACAAAAACGATGGGTTATAGCCCATGTTTTTTGAAAATTTGAAAAAATAATTTAGCCTCGTTTCTCATCATTTTGGACCGTGGGCTATAGCCCATATCGTACGGCATACTATAGCGCGCAGATTTTCATCATTTTTGAAGATTTGAAAAAAATGACGAAATGACAAAAACGATGGGTTATAGTCCATGTTTTTTGAAATTTTGGAAAAAAAAGTTAGCCTCGTTTCTCATCATTTTGGACCGTGGGCTATAGCCCATATCGTACGGCATACTATAGCGCGCAGTTTTTCATCATTTTTGAAGATTTGAAAAAAATGACGAAATGACAAAAACGATGGGTTATAGCCCATGTTTTTTGAAATTTTGAAAAAATAATTTAGCCTCGTTTCTCATCATTTGGACCGTGGGCTATAGCCCATATCGTACGGCATACTATAGCGCGCAGTTTTTCATCATTTTTGAAGATTTGAAAAAAATGACAAAATGACAAAAACGATGGGTTATAGCCCATGTTTTTTGAAATTTTGAAAAAATAATTTAGCCTCGTTTCTCATCATTTTGGACCGTGGGCTATAGCCCATATCGTACGGCATACTATAGCGCGCAGTTTTTCATCATTTTTGAAGATTTGAAAAAAATGACGAAATGACAAAAACGATGGGTTATAGCCCATGTTTTTTGAAATTTTGAAAAAATAATTTAGCCTCGTTTCTCATCATTTTGGACCGTGGGCTATAGCCCATATCGTACGGCATACTATAGCGCGCAGTTTTTCATAATTTTTGAAGATTTGAAAAAAATGACGAAATGACAAAAACGATGGGTTATAGCCCATGTTTTTGAAATTTTGAAAAAATAATTTAGCCTCGTTTCTCATCATTTTGGACCGTGGGCTATAGCCCATATCGTACGGCATACTATAGCGCGCAGTTTTTCATCATTTTTGAAGATTTGAAAAAAATGACGAAATGACAAAAACAATGGGTTATAGCCCATGTTTTTTGAAATTTTGAAAAAATAATTTAGCCTCGTTTCTCATCATTTTGGACCGTGGGCTATAGCCCATATCGTACGGCATACTATAGCGCGCAGTTTTTCATCATTTTTGAAGATTTGAAAAAAATGACGAAATGACAAAAACGATGGGTTATAGCCCATGTTTTTTGAAAATTTGAAAAAATAATTTAGCCTCGTTTCTCATCATTTTGGACCGTGGGCTATAGCCCATATCGTACGGCATACTATAGCGCGCAGATTTTCATCATTTTTGAAGATTTGAAAAAATGACGAAATGACAAAAACGATGGGTTATAGTCCATGTTTTTTGAAATTTTGGAAAAAAAAGTTAGCCTCGTTTCTCATCATTTTGACCGTGGGGCTATTGCCCATATCGTACGGCATACTATAGCGCGCAGTTTTTCATCATTTTTGAAGATTTGAAAAAAATGACGAAATGACAAAAAACGATGGGTTATAGCCCATGTTTTTTGAAATTTGAAAAAATAATTTAGCCTCGTTTCTCATCATTTTGGACCGTGGGCTATAGCCCATATCGTACGGCATACTATAGCGCGCAGTTTTTCATCATTTTTGAAGATTTGAAAAAAATGACGAAATGACAAAAACGATGGGTTATAGCCCATGTTTTTTGAAATTTTGAAAAAATAATTTAGCCTCGTTTCTCATCATTTTGGACCGTGGGCTATAGCCCATATCGTACGGCATACTATAGCGTGCAGTTTTTCATCATTTTTGAAGATTTGAAAAAAATGACAAAATGACAAAAACGATGGGTTATAGCCCATGTTTTTTGAAATTTTGAAAAAATAATTTAGCCTCGTTTCTCATCATTTTGGACCGTGGGCTTATAGCCCATATCGTACGGCATACTATAGCGCGCAGATTTTCATCATTTTTGAAGATTTGAAAAAAATGACGAAATGACAAAAACGATGGGTTATAGCCCATGTTTTTTGAAATTTTGGGAAAAAAAGTTAGCCTCGTTTCTCATCATTTTGGACCGTGGGCTATAGCCCATATCGTACGGCATACTATAGCGCGCAGTTTTTCATCATTTTTGAAGATTTGAAAAAAATGACGAAATGACAAAAACGATGGGTTATAGCCCATGTTTTTTGAAAATTTGAAAAATAATTTAGCCTTGTTTCTCATCATTTTGGACCGTGGGCTATAGCCCATATCGTACGGCATACTATAGCGCGCAGTTTTTCATCATTTTTGAAGATTTGAAAAAATGACGAAATGACAAAAACGATGGGTTATAGCCCATGTTTTTTGAAATTTTGAAAAAATATTTAGCCTCGTTTCTCATCATTTTGGACCGTGGGCTATAGCCCATATCGTACGGCATACTATAGCGCGCAGTTTTTCATCATTTTTGAAGATTTGAAAAAAATGACGAAATGACAAAAACAATGGGTTATAGCCCATGTTTTTTGAAATTTTGAAAAAATAATTTAGCCTCGTTTCTCATCATTTTGGACCGTGGGCTATAGCCCATATCGTACGGCATACTATAGCGCGCAGTTTTTCATCATTTTTGAAGATTTGAAAAAAATGACGAAATGACAAAAACGATGGGTTATAGCCCATGTTTTTTGAAAATTTGAAAAATAATTTAGCCTCGTTTCTCATCATTTTGGACCGTGGGCTATAGCCCATATCGTACGGCATACTATAGCGCGCAGATTTTCATCATTTTTGAAGATTTGAAAAAAATGACGAAATGACAAAAACGATGGGTTATAGTCCATGTTTTTTGAAATTTTGGAAAAAAAAGTTAGCCTCGTTTCTCATCATTTTGGACCGTGGGCTATTGCCATATCGTACGGCATACTATAGCGCGCAGTTTTTCATCATTTTTGAAGATTTGAAAAAAATGACGAAATGACAAAAACGATGGGTTATAGCCCATGTTTTTGAAATTTTGAAAAAATAATTTAGCCTCGTTTCTCATCATTTTGGACCGTGGGCTATAGCCCATATCGTACGGCATACTATAGCGCGCAGTTTTTTCATCATTTTTGAAGATTTGAAAAAAATGACGAAATGACAAAAACGATGGGTTATAGCCATGTTTTTTGAAATTTTGAAAAAATAATTTAGCCTCGTTTCTCATCATTTTGGACCGTGGGCTATAGCCCATATCGTACGGCATACTATAGCGTGCAGTTTTTCATCATTTTTGAAGATTTGAAAAAAATGACGAAATGACAAAAACGATGGGTATAGCCCATGTTTTTTGAAATTTTGAAAAAATAATTTAGCCTCGTTTCTCATCATTTTGGACCGTGGGCTATAGCCCATATCCATATCGTACGGCATACTATAGCGCGCAGTTTTTCATCATTTTTGAAGATTTGAAAAAAATGACGAAATGACAAAAACGATGGGTTATAGCCCATGTTTTTTGAAATTTTGGAAAAAAAAGTTAGCCTCGTTTCTCATCATTTTGGACCGTGGGCTATTGCCCATATCGTACGGCATACTATAGCGCGCAGTTTTTCATCATTTTTGAAGATTTGAAAAAAATGACGAAATGACAAAAACGATGGGTTATAGCCCATGTTTTTTGAAATTTTGAAAAAATAATTTAGCCTCGTTTCTCATCATTTTGGACCGTGGGCTATAGCCCATATCGTACGGCATACTATAGCGCGCAGTTTTTCATCATTTTTGAAGATTTGAAAAAAATGACGAAATGACAAAAACGATGGGTTATAGCCCATGTTTTTTGAAATTTTGAAAAAATAATTTAGCCTCGTTTCTCATCATTTTGGACCGTGGGCTATAGCCCATATCGTACGGCATACTATAGCGTGCAGTTTTTCATCATTTTTGAAGATTTGAAAAAAATGACGAAATGACAAAAACGATGGGTTATAGCCCATGTTTTTTGAAATTTTGAAAAAATAATTTAGCCTCGTTTCTCATCATTTTGGACCGTGGGCTATAGCCCATATCGTACGGCATACTATAGCGTGCAGATTTTCATCATTTTTGAAGATTTGAAAAAAATGACGAAATGACAAAAACGATGGGTTATAGCCCATGTTTTTTGAAATTTTGGAAAAAAAAGTTAGCCTCGTTTCTCATCATTTTGGACCGTGGGCTATAGCCCATATCGTACGGCATACTATAGCGCGCAGTTTTTCATCATTTTTGAAGATTTGAAAAAAATGACGAAATGACAAAAACGATGGGTTATAGCCCATGTTTTTTGAAATTTTGGAAAAAAAAGTTAGCCTCGTTTCTCATCATTTTGGACCGTGGGCTATAGCCCATATCGTACGGCATACTATAGCGCACAGTTTTTCATCATTTTTGAAGATTTGAAAAAAATGACGAAATGACAAAAACGATGGGTTATAGCCCATGTTTTTTGAAATTTTGAAAAAATAATTTAGCCTCGTTTCTCATCATTTTGGACCGTGGGCTATAGCCCATATCGTACGGCATACTATAGCGCACAGTTTTTCATCATTTTTGAAGATTTGAAAAAAATGACGAAATGACAAAAACGATGGGTTATAGCCCATGTTTTTTGAAATTTTGGAAAAAAAAGTTAGCCTCGTTTCTCATCATTTTGGACCGTGGGCTTTAGCCCATATCGTACGGCATACTATAGCGCGCAGTTTTTCATCATTTTTGAAGATTTGAAAAAAATGACGAAATGACAAAAACGATGGGTTATAGCCCATGTTTTTTTAAATTTTGAAAAAATAATTTAGCCTCGTTTCTCATCATTTTGGACCGTGGGCTATAGCCCATATCGTACGGCATACTATAGCGCGCAGTTTTTCATCATTTTTGAAGATTTGAAAAAAATGACGAAATGACAAAAACGATGGGTTATAGCCCATGTTTTTTGAAATTTTGGAAAAAAAAGTTAGCCTCGTTTCTCATCATTTTGGACCGTGGGCTTTAGCCCATATCGTACGGCATACTATAGCGCGCAGTTTTTCATCATTTTTGAAGATTTGAAAAAAATGACGAAATGACAAAAACGATGGGTTATAGCCCATGTTTTTTTAAATTTTGAAAAAATAATTTAGCCTCGTTTCTCATCATTTTGGACCGTGGGCTATAGCCCATATCGTACGGCATACTATAGCGCGCAGTTTTTCATCATTTTTGAAGATTTGAAAAAAATGACGAAATGACAAAAACGATGGGTTATAGCCCATGTTTTTTGAAATTTTGAAAAAATAATTTAGCCTCGTTTCTCATCATTTTGGACCGTGGGCTATAGCCCATATCGTACGGCATACTATAGCGCGCAGTTTTTCATCATTTTTGAAGATTTGAAAAAAATGACGAAATGACAAAAACGATGGGTTATAGCCCATGTTTTTTGAAAAAATAATTTAGCCTCGTTTCTCATCATTTTGGACCGTGGGCTATAGCCCATATCGTACGGCATACTATAGCGCGCAGTTTTTCATCATTTTTGAAGATTTGAAAAAAATGACGAAATGACAAAAACGATGGGTTATAGCCCATGTTTTTTGAAATTTTGAAAAAATAATTTAGCCTCGTTTCTCATCATTTTGGACCGTGGGCTATAGCCCATATCGTACGGCATACTATAGCGCGCAGTTTTTCATCATTTTTGAAGATTTGAAAAAAATGACGAAATGACAAAAACGATGGGTTATAGCCCATGTTTTTTGAAATTTTGAAAAAATAATTTAGCCTCGTTTCTCATCATTTTGGACCGTGGGCTATAGCCCATATCGTACGGCATACTATAGCGCGCAGTTTTTCATCATTTTTGAAGATTTGAAAAAAATGACGAAATGACAAAAACGATGGGTTATAGCCCATGTTTTTTGAAATTTTGAAAAAATAATTTAGCCTCGTTTCTCATCATTTTGGACCGTGGGCTATAGCCCATATCGTACGGCATACTATAGCGCGCAGTTTTTCATCATTTTTGAAGATTTGAAAAAAATGACAAAATGACAAAAACGATGGGTTATAGCCCATGTTTTTTGAAATTTTGAAAAAATAATTTAGCCTCGTTTCTCATCATTTTGGACCGTGGGCTATAGCCCATATCGTACGGCATACTATAGCGCGCAGTTTTTCATCATTTTTGAAGATTTGAAAAAAATGACGAAATGACAAAAACGATGGGTTATAGCCCATGTTTTTTGAAATTTTGAAAAAATAATTTAGCCTCGTTTCTCATCATTTTGGACCGTGGGCTATAGCCCATATCGTACGGCATACTATAGCGCGCAGTTTTTCATAATTTTTGAAGATTTGAAAAAAATGACGAAATGACAAAAACGATGGGTTATAGCCCATGTTTTTTGAAATTTTGAAAAAATAATTTAGCCTCGTTTCTCATCATTTTGGACCGTGGGCTATAGCCCATATCGTACGGCATACTATAGCGCGCAGTTTTTCATCATTTTTGAAGATTTGAAAAAAATGACGAAATGACAAAAACGATGGGTTATAGCCCATGTTTTTTGAAATTTTGAAAAAATAATTTAGCCTCGTTTCTCATCATTTTGGACCGTGGGCTATAGCCCATATCGTACGGCATACTATAGCGCGCAGTTTTTCATCATTTTTGAAGATTTGAAAAAAATGACAAAATGACAAAAACGATGGGTTATAGCCCATGTTTTTTGAAATTTTGAAAAAATAATTTAGCCTCGTTTCTCATCATTTTGGACCGTGGGCTATAGCCCATATCGTACGGCATACTATAGCGCGCAGTTTTTCATCATTTTTGAAGATTTGAAAAAAATGACGAAATGACAAAAACGATGGGTTATAGCCCATGTTTTTTGAAATTTTGAAAAAATAATTTAGCCTCGTTTCTCATCATTTTGGACCGTGGGCTATAGCCCATATCGTACGGCATACTATAGCGCGCAGTTTTTCATCATTTTTGAAGATTTGAAAAAAATGACGAAATGACAAAAACGATGGGTTATAGCCCATGTTTTTTGAAATTTTGAAAAAATAATTTAGCCTCGTTTCTCATCATTTTGGACCGTGGGCTATAGCCCATATCGTACGGCATACTATAGCGCGCAGTTTTTCATCATTTTTGAAGATTTGAAAAAAATGACGAAATGACAAAAACGATGGGTTATAGCCCATGTTTTTTGAAATTTTGAAAAAATAATTTAGCCTCGTTTCTCATCATTTTGGACCGTGGGCTATAGCCCATATCGTACGGCATACTATAGCGCGCAGTTTTTCATCATTTTTGAAGATTTGAAAAAAATGACGAAATGACAAAAACGATGGGTTATAGCCCATGTTTTTTGAAATTTTGAAAAAATAATTTAGCCTCGTTTCTCATCATTTTGGACCGTGGGCTATAGCCCATATCGTACGGCATACTATAGCGCGCAGTTTTTCATCATTTTTGAAGATTTGAAAAAAATGACGAAATGACAAAAACAATGGGTTATAGCCCATGTTTTTTGAAATTTTGAAAAAATAATTTAGCCTCGTTTCTCATCATTTTGGACCGTGGGCTATAGCCCATATCGTACGGCATACTATAGCGCGCAGTTTTTCATCATTTTTGAAGATTTGAAAAAAATGACAAAATGACAAAAACGATGGGTTATAGCCCATGTTTTTTGAAAATTTGAAAAAATAATTTAGCCTCGTTTCTCATCATTTTGGACCGTGGGCTATAGCCCATATCGTACGGCATACTATAGCGCGCAGATTTTCATCATTTTTGAAGATTTGAAAAAAATGACGAAATGACAAAAACGATGGGTTATAGTCCATGTTTTTTGAAATTTTGGAAAAAAAAGTTAGCCTCGTTTCTCATCATTTTGGACCGTGGGCTATTGCCCATATCGTACGGCATACTATAGCGCGCAGTTTTTCATCATTTTTGAAGATTTGAAAAAAATGACGAAATGACAAAAACGATGGGTTATAGCCCATGTTTTTTGAAATTTTGAAAAAATAATTTAGCCTCGTTTCTCATCATTTTGGACCGTGGGCTATAGCCCATATCGTACGGCATACTATAGCGCGCAGTTTTTCATCATTTTTGAAGATTTGAAAAAAATGACGAAATGACAAAAACGATGGGTTATAGCCCATGTTTTTTGAAATTTGAAAAAATAATTTAGCCTCGTTTCTCATCATTTTGGACCGTGGGCTATAGCCCATATCGTACGGCATACTATAGCGCGCAGTTTTTCATCATTTTTGAAGATTTGAAAAAAATGACGAAATGACAAAAACGATGGGTTATAGCCCATGTTTTTTGAAATTTTGAAAAAATAATTTAGCCTCGTTTCTCATCATTTTGGACCGTGGGCTATAGCCCATATCGTACGGCATACTATAGCGCGCAGTTTTTCATCATTTTTGAAGATTTGAAAAAAATGACGAAATGACAAAAACAATGGGTTATAGCCCATGTTTTTTGAAATTTTGAAAAAATAATTTAGCCTCGTTTCTCATCATTTTGGACCGTGGGCTATAGCCCATATCGTACGGCATACTATAGCGCGCAGTTTTTCATCATTTTTGAAGATTTGAAAAAAATGACGAAATGACAAAAACGATGGGTTATAGCCCATGTTTTTTGAAAATTTGAAAAAATAATTTAGCCTCGTTTCTCATCATTTTGGACCGTGGGCTATAGCCCATATCGTACGGCATACTATAGCGCGCAGATTTTCATCATTTTTGAAGATTTGAAAAAAATGACGAAATGACAAAAACGATGGGTTATAGTCCATGTTTTTTGAAATTTTGGAAAAAAAAGTTAGCCTCGTTTCTCATCATTTTGGACCGTGGGCTATTGCCCATATCGTACGGCATACTATAGCGCGCAGTTTTTCATCATTTTTGAAGATTTGAAAAAAATGACGAAATGACAAAAACGATGGGTTATAGCCCATGTTTTTTGAAATTTTGAAAAAATAATTTAGCCTCGTTTCTCATCATTTTGGACCGTGGGCTATAGCCCATATCGTACGGCATACTATAGCGCGCAGTTTTTCATCATTTTTGAAGATTTGAAAAAAATGACGAAATGACAAAAACGATGGGTTATAGCCCATGTTTTTTGAAATTTTGAAAAAATAATTTAGCCTCGTTTCTCATCATTTTGGACCGTGGGCTATAGCCCATATCGTACGGCATACTATAGCGTGCAGTTTTTCATCATTTTTGAAGATTTGAAAAAAATGACGAAAATGACAAAAACGATGGGTTATAGCCCATGTTTTTTGAAATTTTGAAAAAATAATTTAGCCTCGTTTCTCATCATTTTGGACCGTGGGCTATAGCCCATATCGTACGGCATACTATAGCGCGCAGATTTTCATCATTTTTGAAGATTTGAAAAAAATGACGAAATGACAAAAACGATGGGTTATAGCCCATGTTTTTTGAAATTTTGGAAAAAAAGTTAGCCTCGTTTCTCATCATTTTGGACCGTGGGCTATAGCCCATATCGTACGGCATACTATAGCGCGCAGTTTTTCATCATTTTTGAAGATTTGAAAAAAATGACGAAATGACAAAAACGATGGGTTATAGCCCATGTTTTTTGAAATTTTGAAAAAATAATTTAGCCTCGTTTCTCATCATTTTGGACCGTGGGCTATAGCCCATATCGTACGGCATACTATAGCGCGCAGTTTTTCATCATTTTTGAAGATTTGAAAAAAATGACGAAATGACAAAAACGATGGGTTATAGCCCATGTTTTTTGAAATTTTGAAAAAATAATTTAGCCTCGTTTCTCATCATTTTGGACCGTGGGCTATAGCCCATATCGTACGGCATACTATAGCGCGCAGTTTTTCATCATTTTTGAAGATTTGAAAAAAATGACGAAATGACAAAAACGATGGGTTATAGCCCATGTTTTTTGAAATTTTGAAAAAATAATTTAGCCTCGTTTCTCATCATTTTGGACCGTGGGCTATAGCCCATATCGTACGGCATACTATAGCGCGCAGTTTTTCATCATTTTTGAAGATTTGAAAAAAATGACGAAATGACAAAAACGATGGGTTATAGCCCATGTTTTTTGAAAATTTGAAAAAATAATTTAGCCTCGTTTCTCATCATTTTGGACCGTGGGCTATAGCCCATATCGTACGGCATACTATAGCGCGCAGATTTTCATCATTTTTGAAGATTTGAAAAAAATGACGAAATGACAAAAACGATGGGTTATAGCCCATGTTTTTTGAAATTTTGGAAAAAAAAGTTAGCCTCGTTTCTCATCATTTTGGACCGTGGGCTATAGCCCATATCGTACGGCATACTATAGCGCGCAGTTTTTCATCATTTTTGAAGATTTGAAAAAAATGACGAAATGACAAAAACGATGGGTTATAGCCCATGTTTTTTGAAATTTTGAAAAAATAATTTAGCCTCGTTTCTCATCATTTTGGACCGTGGGCTATAGCCCATATCGTACGGCATACTATAGCGCGCAGTTTTTCATCATTTTTGAAGATTTGAAAAAAATGACGAAATGACAAAAACGATGGGTTATAGCCCATGTTTTTTGAAATTTTGAAAAAATAATTTAGCCTCGTTTCTCATCATTTTGGACCGTGGGCTATAGCCCATATCGTACGGCATACTATAGCGCGCAGTTTTTCATCATTTTTGAAGATTTGAAAAAAATGACGAAATGACAAAAACGATGGGTTATAGCCCATGTTTTTGAAATTTTGAAAAAATAATTTAGCCTCGTTTCTCATCATTTTGGACCGTGGGCTATAGCCCATATCGTACGGCATACTATAGCGCTGCAGTTTTTCATCATTTTTGAAGATTTGAAAAAAATGACGAAATGACAAAAACGATGGGTTATAGCCCATGTTTTTTGAAATTTTGAAAAAATAAGTTAGCCTCGTTTCTCATCATTTTGGACCGTGGGCTATAGCCCATATCGTACGGCATACTACGATAGAGCGCGCAGTTTTTCATCATTTTTGAAGATTTGAAAAAAATGACGAAATGACAAAAACGATGGGTTATAGCCCATGTTTTTTGAAATTTTGAAAAAATAATTTAGCCTCGTTTCTCATCATTTTGGACCGTGGGCTATAGCCCATATCGTACGGCATACTATAGCGCGCAGTTTTTCATCATTTTTGAAGATTTGAAAAAAATGACGAAATGACAAAAACGATGGGTTATAGCCCATGTTTTTTGAAATTTTGAAAAAATAATTTAGCCTCGTTTCTCATCATTTTGGACCGTGGGCTATAGCCCATATCGTACGGCATACTATAGCGCGCAGATTTTCATCATTTTTGAAGATTTGAAAAAAATGACGAAATGACAAAAACGATGGGTTATAGCCCATGTTTTTTGAAATTTTGGAAAAAAAAGTTAGCCTCGTTTCTCATCATTTTGGACCGTGGGCTATAGCCCATATCGTACGGCATACTATAGCGCACAGTTTTTCATCATTTTTGAAGATTTGAAAAAAATGACGAAATGACAAAAACGATGGGTTATAGCCCATGTTTTTTGAAATTTTGAAAAATAATTTAGCCTCGTTTCTCATCATTTTGGACCGTGGGCTATAGCCCATATCGTACGGCATACTATAGCGCGCAGATTTTCATCATTTTTGAAGATTTGAAAAAAATGACGAAATGACAAAAACGATGGGTTATAGCCCATGTTTTTTGAAATTTTGGAAAAAAAAGTTAGCCTCGTTTCTCATCATTTTGGACCGTGGGCTATAGCCCATATCGTACGGCATACTATAGCGCGCAGTTTTTCATCATTTTTGAAGATTTGAAAAAAATGACGAAATGACAAAAACGATGGGTTATAGCCCATGTTTTTTGAAATTTTGGAAAAAAAAGTTAGCCTCGTTTCTCATCATTTTGGACCGTGGGCTATAGCCCATATCGTACGGCATACTATAGCGCACAGTTTTTCATCATTTTTGAAGATTTGAAAAAAATGACGAAATGACAAAAACGATGGGTTATAGCCCATGTTTTTTGAAATTTTGAAAAAATAATTTAGCCTCGTTTCTCATCATTTTGGACCGTGGGCTATAGCCCATATCGTACGGCATAGCGTGCAGTTTTTCATCATTTTTGAAGATTTGAAAAAAATGACGAAATGACAAAAACGATGGGTTATAGCCCATGTTTTTTAAATTTTGAAAAAAAAGTTAGCCTCGTTTCTCATCATTTTGGACCGTGGGCTATAGCCCATATCGTACGGCATACTATAGCGCGCAGTTTTTCATAATTTTTGAAGATTTGAAAAAAATGACGAAATGACAAAAACGATGGGTTATACGTGGGCTATAGCCCATATCGTACGGCATACTATAGCGCGCAGTTTTTCATCATTTTTGAGGATTTGAAAAAAATGACGAAATGACAAAAACGATGGGTTATAGCCCATGTTT
>NC_137878.1:38981870-39152975 GCF_963924005.1 Protomyctophum bolini | reverse complement strand
GTACAGGGTTTGATTAAGTCATATCAAGATATAGAATGTCGGAACAGGTCAGCTCCATATACTGTATGGAGACCTAAGGGTTTGAGGGCAGATGTAGAGTTGCTGGTCGGCTCCATATATGGCTATATGCAGATCTGGGTGATGGCCATATACGGTGGCGTGACAGATGGACGGACATGTTTTCATAGTAATCTGCGACCTACTGATCTACACTATAGTCTGCACTTTGGAGAACTGTGGCTGTGTGTCAGGTCCCTGGATGTACAGTAAGGTATACTGCTGTGTGTACAGTTAGTTATGTCTTGGCTATATACAGAACATAATGATGGCACCAGATCCTCATCCAGTGGGCACATGCCGACTGTACATGTACAGTATATCCGGGGTGCGCACGCTTTTCCGACACACCGAAGATCCGAAGCGGGGGGACATGCGATGTGATGCAAAAAAGCGATGGTCCGACATGCGCTGCTCCCGTGCTTGCGGTTAGGGTTAGGTTAGGATTGAGGTTTCGGATCAATAGTATGTCGGAACTAAAGCCTGCACCCATCGGCTCCTGCTGTTTATTGGAGCAATGTGTCAATGTGGCTCTGCCATATTGGCACGTCAAGCCATGCGGAACCACTCCTGGATTTAACTGTCTGGTGCTGGGACTCTGGTGCAACGCACAGGTCCACGCGTATGAGGGGACCGGCCAGGAGATAACCCACAGAGCCTAGTCCCTCCATGCGCCAGAAGCGTACCTCCCAGCCCTATAGCAGAGTAGTTCTGGAATAGTTCCAACGGATTGTGTGGCCCTGGTTTTTCCCTAATCGGACTGATCGAGGGAAGCTACTGGGACGTAAGTCGGGACTTGATCACTCCCGGGCTGGGTCGCCTGATGTTGAGAGACCCGAAACCCCGTTGACCTCAGGATACATCACTGAGGATACGTCCCAGGTGATGACCTCAGGATACATCACTGAGGATACGTCCCAGGTGATGACCTCAGGATACATCACTGAAGATACGTCCCAGGTGATGACCTCAGGATACATCACTGAGGATACGTCCCAGGTGATGACCTCAGGATACATCACTGAGGATACGTCCCAGGTGCATCCATGCGATGTTTTTTAGTTACTAAATGCATCCATGTGTCTCTCCACAACTAAAATCATCATAAACTTGCAGTTTGGTTCGTTACAAATATACGTACCACCATGTTACAGACATGTATATGCAGGACCATCTAGTGTGGTTATGATACAGGATACTTAATTGGTTGCGTTATGAATGTGGATCTTCGTACAGAATGATCCAGTAAAGACGATGTTCTGTTACTACTGCTTGGCACCTTGGACGGTCCTTTGTTCTAGCAGCCATCAGGCTCCACAAGCAAGCTTAACCGCATATGAGAACTGTTAAATACTTCAATCAATCAAAATAAGAGCGGAACTGTCGGCATTAGTATTACTGACTTTAGACTAATGCCTCCTGCAAAATTGCAACAAAAAGTGCAAAAAAAAAGCAGACATTCCTTTCTTTTTCAATGTGTGATAAAAACATTATCAACAAAGATTTCTTAGATTTGTGGGCAGAATTTATTTCAACAAAAGTGCTCTCAAACTCTTGCTATAAGAGCCCTCATTCATGCAATGCCCATTTGACTATGCTTGCATCTCTTAATTGGTTCTCCAACATCTCAATGTCACTAAAAACTAAACTTCAGACCTCCCTGAACAACAAATATTTAATAAATTGACTTATTCATTCACATGATAATTATAGACACATTTCTATGATTCCAGAAGCCTGCACCACAGACCAGAGTCTCCAACACCCAGCTGTGTGTCTATGAAGAGTGACGGCTCTAAATGTGAACCTCCGAACTTCAGTAATGAACCTGGACCTCCACACACACAGTATGTCAATCCTCCTACAATATACACAACACCACAGTACTCTCACAACTAGGGATGGGAATATCAGATAGTTTTGATGATGAGAGTTTAAAAAAAAAAAACATATCCAACCCAAAATGGAATAAAAGAAATAATCATGGATTTTGGGATCCACGTGGAAACCCAGTGCATCTCAGACTTCAGGTGATAAGAGAAATGCTTTTTAATCTCCAGGTCATGAATGCATTTTCTCGACGCAAAAATAAATCTAAAATGCAATAGCATTGACATTTCATCTACAGATGTGCTCATTCTATAACTTCAGACCTCCCTGAACAAATAATATTGAATACATTGACTTATTCATTCACATGATAATTATAGACACATTTCTATGATTCCAGAAGCCTGCACCACAGACCAGAGTCTCCAACACCCAGCTGTGTGTCTATGAAGAGTGACGGCTCTAAATGTGAACCTCCTAACTTCAGTAATGAACCTGGACCTCCACACACACAGTATGTCAATCCTCCCGTACAATATAAAGCATAACGGACAGTATAGCGATCCAGATGAATAATGAATTGTCGTGCCGGCCTCGAATGTCTGTGATCAAACTGGGAGCCTTAAGAGTGGACATTTAAACCGCTAACACTAGAGGCTAATGCCATTCACTCTGGATCTAGGCTGGGGAGCGGACTATCCAGAATGAAAACATTCTGAGGTAAATGAGTTATGTTTTAGTTATTTCAAATATATGCTACTGGCTGTAGCATATTTACAAACATAGGCCTATGAACAAAAATATATGGAAAGGCTATATTATTTTACTTATATTGTTTTAGTAGGCTTTGATTAGTATAGTCAAAATGCAGCCCTGGGATAAATGTCATGCGGCCCACAGCTTCATACCTCAATTGTATTATGAACGGCCCCGCCCAACAGTACAGCATTTATTTATTTTTATCCCGTGATTTTGTAACCCATTTTTCACCCCTGTGTCAATTATTTAATGTGATCCTGGGCTCTACACACCCTCCACCAACCTAGTCCCCATATATGGGGGACAAGGGGAGAGCAACGGACTTGAACTCATGCTTCCTTCATGCCTGAGTGTCCAAGTTGCTCCTTTACACCTGACAGGGGGGAGTTTCCCTGGTTGGACGTAGTGCGTGGAAGGAACCAGTTCCTTTCCCCTCCATCAGGCGCCCCGACTGGCTAGGGGGAGGCATTCAAGTTTTTTAACCTGGGCATTTCCCAGAATATAATTTTCAAGTGTTCCTTGTTCCTTCTTCCTTGTATTATTGCGAACGCAGTGATTGCGAACTCAGTGAGCACTAACTATGAGACCTAGCAGATCATGTCTGTCTGTCTGTCTGTCTGTCTGTCTGTCTGTCTGTCTGTCTGTGTGTATGTCTGTCCCGCTGTTACGTCACCATGACTCAGCCATAACCATATAAGGAGTCCCCAAAGCAGCTATACGTCCAAAACCCAAATATGTACGAGCTGCGTTCGCTTCCCACGTTTGCGCGTCTTACTTGTTATTTTTACGTTGCTCCTCTGGTTACATTTGGTAATGTGACATATGGCTGAAAAAAGGCTGAGAGACACTTTTTGTTCATAGCACACACCCGATAAAAGACCATTGATTTGAAATATTGATGATGATATGATGAGTTCAATAGAATCATTTAAATGCGATGCACATGTGACTTTGTTATAGACTAGTCCGACGCTACATTATGTGACTTTGTTATAGACTAGTCCGACGCTACATCATGTCAGGAGATATAGTAAGGTTGGCCCTTGGGTGTTTTAATATTTTCTAATATGGCCCCCTTTGAAAAAAGTTTGGACACCCCTGATCCTGACCCCTTTAACCTTGTCCTCACATAGCATACATTTACAATAAATTCAAAGTTTCAACACCACAGTAGGCTAGTAGTAGTTGTGAATTAGCAAACTGGACATTTAGACTGAATGTGTCCTTTATCCTCGAGTTGGGCTTCTGTTTTCACCAAAGTTTATATTTGTGTCGTTTCTCATAAGCGCAGCTCCGTTGTGCTTCACGTTCCACACAGCCTCTGCCTTGACATCTGTTCTGTGTGCCGACTGCTGCGGTGTGGGCTAGCCCCTCCCACCCCTCTGTTCTGTGTGCTGACTGCTGAGGGCCCGGTGTGGGCTAGCCCCTCCCACCCCTCTGTTCTGTGTGCTGACTGCTGAGGGCCCGGTGTGGGCTAGCCCCTCCCACCCCTCACTGGTGACAGACGGACGGACGGACGGACAGGTTTTGCAGGTTTTCATAGTAATCTGTGACCTGATCTACAGGCTCACAGTCAAATGACTGAAATCAGTAGTGGCGAACAGTGAGAACAAATTGAATTCACACGATAATAACAAACATCTATGTCATTCCAGAAGTGTTCTCCACAGACCAGAGTCTCCAACACCCAGCTGTGTGTCTATGAAGAGTGACTGGTCTAAAGGGATCCTCCTCCTCTACAACATGCACTGTCCAACACCCAGCTGTGTGTCTATGAAGAGTGACTGGTCTAAAGGGATCCTCCTCCTCTACAACATGCACTGTAACACAACACCCAGCTGTGTGTCTATGAAGAGTGACTGGTCTAAAGGGATCCTCCTCCTCTACAACATGCACTGTAACACAACAAAGTGTCTATGAAGAGTGACTGGTCTAAAGGGATCCTCCTCCTCTACAACATGCACTGTAACACAACAAAGTGTCTATGAAGAGTGACTGGTCTAAAGGGATCCTCCTCCTCTACAACATGCACTGTAACACAACAAAGTGTCTATGAAGAGTGACTGGTCTAAAGGGATCCTCCTCCTCTACAACATGCACTGTCCAACACCCAGCTGTGTGTCTATGAAGAGTGACTGGTCTAAAGGGATCCTCCTCCTCTACAACATGCACTGTAACACAGCTGTGTGTCTATGAAGAGTGACTGGTCTAAAGGGATCCTCCTCCTCTACAACATGCACTGTAACACAACAGAGTGACTGGTCTAAAGGGATCCTCCTCCTCTACAACATGCACTGTAACACAACAAAGTGAAGAGTGACTGGTCTAAAGGGATCCTCCTCCTCTACAACATGCACTGTAACACAACAGAGTGACTGGTCTAAAGGGATCCTCCTCCTCTACAACATGCACTGTAACACAACACTATGAAGAGTGACTGGTCTAAAGGGATCCTCCTCCTCTACAACATGCACTGTAACACAACACTATGAAGAGTGACTGGTCTAAAGGGATCCTCCTCCTCTACAACATGCACTGTAACACAACACTATGAAGAGTGACTGGTCTAAAGGGATCCTCCTCCTCTACAACATGCACTGTAACACAACACTATGAAGAGTGACTGGTCTAAAGGGATCCTCCTCCTCTACAACATGCACTGTAACACAACAGAGTGACTGGTCTAAAGGGATCCTCCTCCTCTACAACATGCACTGTAACACAGAGTGACTGGTCTAAAGGGATCCTCCTCCTCTACAACATGCACTGTAACACAGAGTGACTGGTCTAAAGGGATCCTCCTCCTCTACAACATGCACTGTAACATATGAAGAGTGACTGGTCTAAAGGGATCCTCCTCCTCTACAACATGCACTGTAACACAACAGAGTGACTGGTCTAAAGGGATCCTCCTCCTCTACAACATGCACTGTAACACAACAGAGTGACTGGTCTAAAGGGATCCTCCTCCTCTACAACATGCACTGTAACACAACAGAGTGACTGGTCTAAAGGGATCCTCCTCCTCTACAACATGCACTGTAACACAACAGAGTGACTGGTCTAAAGGGATCCTCCTCCTCTACAACATGCACTGTAACACAGAGTGACTGGTCTAAAGGGATCCTCCTCCTCTACAACATGCACTGTAACACAACAGAGTGACTGGTCTAAAGGGATCCTCCTCCTCTACAACATGCACTGTAACACAACAGAGTGACTGGTCTAAAGGGATCCTCCTCCTCTACAACATGCACTGTAACACAACAGAGTGACTGGTCTAAAGGGATCCTCCTCCTCTACAACATGCACTGTAACACAACAGAGTGACTGGTCTAAAGGGATCCTCCTCCTCTACAACATGCACTGTAACACAACAGAGTGACTGGTCTAAAGGGATCCTCCTCCTCTACAACATGCACTGTAACACAACAAAGTGAGCTCATGCTAGGTTACATGTACAAAATGCTACAAACAAAGATGAGAATAATAATGTTGTGTCCTCCCTGTCCAATAGTATCTACTGTATGGATTATAGATTACTGTGTGTGTGTGTGTGTCCTCCCTGTCCAATAGTATCTACTGTATGGATTATAGATTACTGTGTGTGTGCAGTTGGTGAATTAAGTGGTACAAACCACAATGTCGTGTTGAGTGAGTGAGAGTCTTTATGAAAAGTCTGTATGAAAAGATAAATACAATCTACCGTATCTATGTGGCAGTTATCCTACTGTTTTAGTCAAATGTTTTAACCCATTCTGACCGGGAACCCGTTTTGGTGTCAGCATCATGTTATGCTTTAGCTATTGAAAAATAGCAGATCTACAAGCTCATAGCGCGCCACCGAGTGGCGCGCTATGAGCTTGTAGGTCTGCTATTTTTGAAAAATCGAAGAACGACTGACATTTTTTAGAATCTGATCTCAGGTCAGAATGGGTTCATCAGACCAGTGTGTGTCCAGTGAAAACCTCGTATGAATCTGATCTCAGGTCAGAATGGGTTAAAGTTTATATAGTTGTATTGCATTTTTCCCTTATTGCTGTTTTGTTGAGTAGCCAAAACTCAAGAATGTTCATTCTCTGATAGCCTACTTGAATTGGTATATGATTCCAGAAGTGTTCGAAGTGTGTCTATGAAGAGTGACTGGTCTATGGGAAATCCTCCTAGCTTCAGTAATGACCCTGGACCTCCAAACACGCAGTATGTCAATCCTCCTGTACAATATACACAAGTTACTATAGCATGAAGCACAACAGAGAGCAGCGATCCAGATACATATCAACCAACATAATAACACATCAAAATTGTCGTGACGGCATTGGATGTCTGAACAAATCGGGAGGCTTAAGATTGGATCTTTGAACAGCTCACACTAAAGGATAATCAAGGATTCACAGACAGTATGCGAATCCTCCTGTACATACAATATACATTATAACAACCAGGGATGGGAATAACAAAATAGTTAACAACCGAAATTGTTATATAGTATTACATGAGCCACATATCCAACCCAAAATTAAAACGTATTAATCATCAATCAATCAATCAATCATGGATTTTGGGATCTGCAGGGGAACCAGGTGGCTCTAATGTGGATCTAAATATGTATTCGTGTCCACAGAGAGAGGCGTGTTGTGGCTGAACAGGAACCTGGACTGAAGACACCCAGTCAAACAGTCAAAAGTGGACAAAGTAAGAATGTGCACTCATAGAAAATGTATGCCAACAAATGATACGCTTAACCGATTCTATGCCAATCGCGAGATATCTTGTGTTTAGCTATTAAACCCTCATTTGCCAAACACGAGAAGACGAGATTTGATATGCCCTCCCCTCCTGAAACAGGATGGGAGGGGAGTGCTTTGTGTTTAGAATCTCCGTAATGGCGGCGTCCATGCCACAGGTCCATGCGCCGTCTACTATCGTAACACTCCAGTCAGCCTGGATCACACTTTACACTGCATGAACACCCAGGATCACGCGACCTACTACAAATCAGCTTGTCTCCCCCTCCCCTCCTGTTTCAAGCTGAAGTTGATCACGTGATCCTGGGTGATCAACCCTGTTTCAGGAGGGGAGGGCATGACCACGCCCCTTACGGGACCATCAATATTAGTGGTGTCAAAAAATATCGATATGAATCGATAATCGATTTTAACATTAACGATGCGACTACATCGATGCACGTGTGTCTGGATCGGTCAAAATAGCGTCTGCATCGGACGTTGGTTCGATCCTAAAGCTGCGAATCGATATAATTCAACTAACTGCGGGAAAAACACAGATGTACAAGCCCAAAGCGCTGTGCATTGCGACGGGTAGATAGCTTGTAGATCTGCTACTTCCAGCGCAGGACGGGCGCATGCTTATGATGACGCTCTATATGCATCAGCAGCCAGCAACAACAGACGAGCACTATAGCAGCATAAACCACTCGTTGTCAGACGGAATACACACGCAGATACGAGTCACGACACAGCATTATTGCACATCTGTGCTTTGCCTTTCATCCACGCTTCTATAGCCTTTTACATTTCATTTCCCATCCACGGGCACAAGCAACGTGATATCAATAGCTTCCACCCGATCTGGATGGTCGTGTTGTTTCTGACGAGGGTAGCAACTAGTTAGCATGGGAGCTAACATTAGTTTAACTCTGGTCCATATCGTTAGAAGGAGTCCTCCTTAATAACTCTATGGTCCATTCGTTCCCTAACCCTCACACTCGATGCTGCGTTTACACGGGCAGACACAAAGACGAATGAGAATATCATTTGGAGCAGGCCGAGCAGCTACTGTACACGTCTGTTTGCATCGACAGTATGACTGTATCGTTGCGTCTGGTTTCACTGTCCACAACAGGCAGACCTGTCAAAACAATGCACTTCCCAAAGCTCAGAGATATGCCACCACCTATAAATTCAAACCCAGAATGTCTTTCCCCAGCTATCTCATTCCACTTTCATTTATTTTATTCCATAGTCTTAGTTTTTCTCTTATAAAGTTGTTTTTATTAGTTTTCTAATGTTCCCCTTGAAAAGCGTCAAAGTACTCAGAGAAGCATTATATAAATAATAATATTATCACTATTATTATTACTACTTTTTTAATTGCCTATTCATTCATTGATTCACTCGTATCCAAATCCATTTGAAAAAAAAGCTCACTGATCAGGTCAAATAGGCCTATTGATATGCGATTAAAATGTGATTAATTGAGATTAATTAATCACAAATCCTCCAATTAATTAGATGTTTTTTTAAGTCCCAACCCTATTCTTTATAGATCTAGCTTCAAATTAAAAATCTAAAAAAGGTTAAATGTGTCAGATCGCACCGTATCGTATCGAATCGCATCGAATCGCCTCAAATTCCACAAAATCGAAATCGCATCGAATTCCACGGAATCGAATCGAATTCGAATCGTTCTGTGTATAAATGTATCGTCTCTGAATCGCATCGTAGCCCATGCATATCGATACGTATCGAATCGTCTTGTAAAGGAGAGATGCACACCCCTAATCAATATGCCACTAGGCCACCGGCCTAGTGGAGTTAAAGGGGCATTCAGTGATTTGGGTGACATATAAGGAGGAACTCCTTATATGGTCAGAACACTCTAATTAAGTGAAATCATATACCTTTAAGGTGAAAGGTCACACCTAGGCTCCTTTATATGCTCCAGGCCTACCTATTCAGGCTTAATTTCCCTAGATAACCTGACACCTTGGGTAAGGTGGGATTTAAGAGCGATCCCTGCACTCTTCAGCAACCTGCAGGACTGCGTGAGACACTGATGGCTCCATGGCGTCCAGGTTGTAAATCCTAGCAAAGGTCGAAGGCAAAGACCAGTTTGCCGCTGCACACACATCCTGTACTGAAATACCCTTATAGTATAGAGTGCCCAGGATGCCCGAAGTGCACACTGTGGGTAGAGTGTGCCTTCAAACCCACAGGTGGTAAAACGCCTTTACTGGAATAGGCCAACTGAATGGCCTCCACAATCCACTGGGACAGCCTGACCTTTGTCACAGGCTTCCCTTTGGCCTCCGTTCCCTGGTTTCCTTCCCTGAAGGAAGCCGTCCTGGCCATGTACACTCGTATAGCCCTAACCGGGCACAGTGAATGTAACTTCTCATCCTGTGCTGATGCAAAAGGAGGAGGAGGGTGAAAGGACCTCAGGTCCACTGGCACAATTGTGGCATTGGAATTCTTAGGGACAAAGGTTGGGTTAGGTTTAACCGTGACCCTAGTCTTGTCTTGGTCGAAAACTGTATAGTTAGGGAAGAGAGTCAGAGAGAGCCTGTAAGTCACTGACTCTTTTAGCTGACGTGAGGGCCACTAACAGAACGACCTTCAAGGACAAGGCTTTGAGACCCACCAAATAATGAATATATATATATAATATATAATAATAATGATAAACAACTATCAACTCAACAACCGGAGAAAAACAATTGGTCTTGTGTGTTGTGTTGTTACTTTTGGCAGTTTATTTGCATATTTTAGTGCATTTAATTAGTAATGAGTGCATGTACTGCAAACATGTAAAGTTATAAATTAACCTGAATGCTTAAAACATACGTTAATGTTCTTATGATTTCAGATGTCAGTCTGCAGGATTATTTGAACGATTATAAGGTCAGTTTGAAAAGTCAAGATGAAGGGGAAGAGTCTGGAACCTCCGTCACCAGCACCTACTCAGAGCTCTACATCTCAGCAGGAGAGAGTGAAGGGGTTAATAGCCAACACGAGGTGATACAGCTTGAGAGAACTTCCAACAAGAAGACCTTCCATGACAAACCAATCAAGTGCTGTGAGATCTACAAGACCATCCTCCCTGGCAGAAAGACACCCAGCAAAAGAGTTCTGACCGAGGGCATCGCTGGCATTGGAAAAACATTCTCTGTGCGCAAGTTTGCTCTGGACTGGGCAAGAGGTTTGGAGAATCAAGATATAGATCTTCTGGTTCCCTTTTCATTCCGGGAGCTAAACTTGGTCAGAGATAAGCAGTACAGTCTTCTCAACCTGATCCATGATTTCCACCCAACGTTAAAGAAGGTCACAGCAGAGCAGCTCGCTGCCTGGAAAGTTTTCTTCATCTTTGATGGTCTCGATGAAGGCAGGTTTCCATTGTACTTCCAAAACAATGGCATTGTTTCTGATGTCACAGTGATATCATCGGTGGATGCTCTCTTGACAAACCTCATCAAGGGGAATCTGCTCCCCTCAGTCCTCCTCTGGATAACCACCAGACCTGCAGCAGCCAATCAGATCCCTCCTGAATGTGTTGACATGGTGACAGAAGTGCGAGGGTTCACAGACCCCCAGAAGGAGAAGTACTTCAGGAAGAGATTCAGTGAAGAGAAGCTGGCCGACAGAGTCCTCTCACACTTGAAGACATCGAGGAGCCTCCACATCCTGTGTTACATCCCACTCTTCTGTTGGATCATTGCTACCGTTCTGCTGGACATGTTGAGGACACACACCACGATAGGACAGCTGCCCAAGACCCTGACCGAGATGTGCTGCCACTTCCTGTTGGTTCAGACAAACACGAAGAAGCAGAAGTATGATGAGACTCATGATATGAAAAAGAAAAGAAAGGGGACTCAACAGAAGCTCATGAAGACTGACTGGGATTTTCTTCTGAAGCTGGGAATGCTGGCGTTTGAACACCTGAAGAAAGGTAGCATCATGTTCTACCAAGAAGACCTGGAAGAGTGTGGCCTTGATGTGAAAGATGCCTCACTGTACTCAGGAGTGTGCACTCAGATCTTCAAAAGAGAGAGTGTGCTGTTTCAGAAAACGGTCTACAGCTTTGTTCATCTGATCATCCAGGAGTTTCTGGCTGCAGTCTACCTGTTACACTGTTTCACAGAGAAGAACGTGGAGGTACTGAAGACATTCCTGGAAGATCAATACAACAGTAACATCTCCCTCTCTGACTTCCTGGAAGCTGCCATGGAAAAATCCCTGAAGAGTAAAAATGGCCACCTCGACCTACTTGTTCGATTCCTTCATGGCCTCTCACTGGAGTCCAACCAGAGTCTGTTAGGAGGCCTGCTGGGCCAGACAAAGAACAGTCCATGGAGCCTGGTAGGACGCCTACTGGGCCAGAAAGAGAGCAGCCCAGAGAACAGTCCAGAGCAGATCCAGAAAGCCATCCGGAACCTGAAAAGAATGTACACTCTCGATCCTTTGCCAGACAGATGTATCAACATCTTCCACTGCTTGATGGAGATGAACGACCACTCGTTACATCAGGAGATCCAACAGTTCCTGAAGTCAGAGAACAGAGCAGAGAAACTGTCCGAGACCCAGTGTTCAGTTCTGGCCGTCATGCTGCAGATATCAGAGGAGGTTATGGAAGAGTTTGACCTGGACAAATACAACACATCCGAGGGGGGACTAAGGAGACTGATCCCAGCTGTGAGGAACTGCAGAAAGGCTCGGTTAGTGGTCAAGGGAATAGAAATATCCCGGAGTAAATCTGTCATTACAGTAAACAAATGAAGGTTGACAAAAAAGTTCCAATAATACTGGATGCGTCTCAAATAGTGCCCAAATAGTGTCTCAAACAGTGCCCTAAATAAATATTACCACACCTCATTGGATAATTCTTCCATAATTCTTATAACTCAACTGTCCAGCTGGTCTATCTCTCTTCACACATAATCTCCATATTGAAGGTTAAACAATGTTATAATATTGTAGGTCAAGAAATGTTACAATATTGTAAGTTATGAAATGTTATAATACTGTAGGTTATGAAAAGTGCTGTTGTCTATTCCACAATACTGTTTATGTATGGATGAACTAGATATAGGATATATTTTAGTTAACTTCCATGACCTCTTATTTCATCTGCATTCATAGACTTGTTGGCTGTACGCTCAGAAAGACAGACGTGGAAGTTGTGGCTTCAGCTCTCAGCTCTAATCCTTCCCATTTGAGAGAACTGGACCTCGGTGAAAACGACCTGCAGGACTCAGGACTAGTGGAGCTGCTCTGTGCTTCACTGAAGAGCCCACACTGTAGACTGGAAGTTCTAAAGTAATTTTTTACCACATTTATCACTTCTATTTTATTATGTACTGTATTATGTGAATTTAAGTGAATTATGATATGAATGCTGTGGTGAGGATTAATTACATAGACAGAAGCAGGGGCTCGCAACTCAGGTCTTTCTATATAGTATAAAGGCCTATATAGGCTACTGGTTGAAGCGTTGTATGTCCTGCCTGCTGTGTTCGTGAATAAAAGTTATCTGGAGCATTACAATTTGAGTTGCGAGCCCCTGCTTTTGTCTATGTTATCTGTCAGTTGAACAGTTTGGCTCAGCACCAAGACCGGAGGATGTGCGTTATATTATTTATATTCTCTTATTCTGAGAGAATGGATTACATACTTAGCTACTAGCTACCTACTGTAGCCTAGGCCTGTGGTTCCCAAACTGAGGTGATTAGCTAATGTGCAACAAGTGTGTTTTCTCACACTAAACACACCAACATACAATATACCTGCAAGTGTATACAGAGTATCTGCACGTTTCTAAAAGTACAATTTAATGACTTTTAAGACATTTTTTTAAACTAAATTGGCAAATGTTACGGAAGACAGAGGCAAACATTGTGAAAATAGCCAATCTACAAGCTCACATGTGGATATTTTCCACAACATGTATCTGTTCAGCAGAGTCAAACTAAATGTAGGCTAATTCCTACAATTCCAAGTGCACGTCAGGGTAGGAGGTCCTCAGTTCAAATTATTACTCATAGGTATAATTTGTTTTCATGATCTCTTATTTAATCTGCATTTACAGACTTGTTGGCTGTAAACTCGGTAAGACAGAGGTTGAAGTTGTGGCTTCAGCTCTCAGCTCTGATCCTTCCCGTTTGAGAGAACTGGACCTCAGTAAAAACGACCTGCGGGACCCGGGACCAGTGGAGCTGCTCTGTGCTTCACTGAAGAGCCCACACTGTAGACTGGAAGTTCTAAAGTAAGATACATCTACCTGGTTTATTTTAATATTTTGATCACCTCAGTTTTAATATGCACTGTATTAGGCATGCGAATATAATATGAATGCTGTGGTGAGAATGTAAGCTTGATATCATCGTAAGCCAAGCCTATATATTATGTGCGTGATTAGACGTTAAAATGACCCCAAACATGTTTGAAAGTGTAATATCCCTTTTAACCCATTCTGACCGGGAACCCATTATGGTGTTAGCATCATGTTATGCTTTAGCTATTGAAAAATAGCAGATCTACAAGCTCATAGCGCGCCACCGAGTGGCGCGCTACGAGCTTGTAGGTCTGCTATTTTTGAAAAATCGAAGAACGACTGACATTTTTTAGAATCTGATCTCAGGTCAGAATGGGTTAATCAGACCAGTGTGTGTCCAGTGGAAACCTCGTATGAATCTGATCTCAGGTCAGAATGGGTTAAGGCTACTTACATATATATACACATTACACAACGCCATACAGCTCACCGGAAATAGCCAATCTACAAGCTCACAATGCGTCGAGGACGGCAACCCTTGTGAGCTTGTAGATCGACCATTTTCAACATTGTTTCAACACGTTGTAGCTATACACCACAGATATCAAGCTTTACCAGCGTACCAACATGCAAAGTGAGTTTAACATTGTTTAACGTTATTTAATGCAATCTGTTTGGATGTTTATGGGCTGTCAAAGGCCAGAAAGTAGTTTTTATCCACTCAGTGGGCGTTCCTGCATAACTTCCTGGTTTTATGATGATGTCACACGCATACCCCCTCTATTGGACGCAGCAGAGCAGAGCCTTTGCTCGCTGCAGTTGATGCAACATAATTATGGTTGTTTTAAAGTTGTTTGCGTGTGGCTGAATTAAAGGCTCAAGCGTACACAAAGATATCCGTTTTGCAAAAGACCCATGTACGTGTAGCCTGGGCCTATAAGTAGCCTGCCCAATGGTCAGCTGACTGCGAATCGGCGAATGACATGTGGGACGGTGTTGCACACACTGAATACGCCTACATAGTAATGCAGCATCTTAACCCATTGAGTATATGTACCCTTGAGCACAGCATGATGAAACCCCTCGTGTATATCTGACTGAACTAACTCCGCAAGCTATACGTATCATTTTATTTACAGACTTGTCGGCTGTAAACTCAGTAAGACAGACTGCCCGTTTGAGAGAATGGGACAGGCGTCCCGTTTGAGAGAACTGGACCTCAGTGAAAACGACCTGCAGGACTCGGGACTAGTGGAGCTGATCTGTGCTTCACTGAAGAGCCCACACTGTGGACTGGAAGTTCTAAAGTAAGATACATTTACCACATTTATTTTGATCACTTCTGTTTTATTATGTACTGTATTATGTGAATATGTATAAGAATGCTGTGGTGAGAATGTATTAATAAGGTTGATATCAGTGTTGATTTCGTCGACTTAAAACTAAGACGAAGAATGTTCGTCAACTACCTTTTTTCAACGAGGAAAACTAAATGATGACTAAAACTTATAGACAATATACTGGCAATTTCGTCAACAAACAAAAAAACTAGACTAAAATGTTGGACTAGTGGACAAGAGATCCAGTATAAGTCATTTTACACTTGGTTGTGTATAGGATAAGCCAAAGCCACCACCAATTATTGTTAATATAATAATAATAATAATAATATCATATCAGTGTGGTTTGATTTTATGACCGTTTTACTGGACATCAAGGAACTGCAACAAGACAGTGAAAAATGAGTGAAACATGTGTTGTCCAGCTTATCACAATAAACATGTACAGGATGTATTGGTTTCCTCATTGCCTGTCTGGCAGAAACATGCTGACTCACTGGAGTAATATTGCCCCCTTGTGGCTTAGAGGAGCCATCGCTCTGTTTTGTTCTTGTCAGGGCAGAAGCACAGTGACTATTAGTATGAGACTAACATTACATAGAACAATGACAAAATGAAATACACTTGTGCATGAACTTTTATCTTTTTAACTATTTGACTTGTAATACCATTAACTGCATTATGAACTTGAGTAGAATATGAATTATGATTAAATAAACAACCAAAAAATTGGGGGTGGCTTTGGCTTATCCTACACTTGCATGCTGAAAATAGCAGATCTAGATCGGCTATTTTCAGCAAGTGTAAAAACAGTCATTACGACGGCATCAAGGCCCACCAAAATACATTTAAGTCGACTAAAACTAACACAAAAAAATTCCAGGTGACTAAAACTAAATGAAAACTATTGAAGAGACAAATCTAAATTTGCTGCCAAAAACAACATGTTTGATATTATGGTAAGTCAAGCCATGTGTGCCTGAGTAGTTCCTCTTGACGCGTTGAGGAGCTTGTAGAGCGGCTAATTCCGTGCGACCCGTGCGAATATATTATAATAATAAATAATATTACGGAAGAAAGAGGCAAACATCGTGAAAATAGCCGATGCAAGCTCACTGTGAGGTGTTTGGTAATATTGTTATTTTCACATAAATGCAATGCCTACAACAAGTTCTTGTCAGGGTGGGGGGGTCCCCAGTTCAAATATGATTATTTTGGGGGGTGCCCAGTTCAAATATGATTACTTTGGGGGGTGCCCAGTTCAAATATGATTATTTTGGGGGGTGCCCAGTTCAAATATGATTATTTTGGGGGGTGCCCAGTTCAAATATGATTATTTTGGGGGGTGCCCAGTTAAAATATGATTATTTTGGGGGGTGCCCAGTTAAAATATGATTATTTTGGGGGGTGCCCAGTTCAAATATGATTATTTTGGGGGGTGCCCAGTTCAAATATGATTATTTTGGGGGGTGCCCAGTTCAAATATGATTATTTTGGGGGTTCCCCAGTTAAATTATTTTGGGGATCAGGATTTGTTAACTTTTAATCAAACTAAAGCATCCAGGTGTGAAGGCACACTAAGTGGGACAAGAGCCTATAATAGGTGGCTGTAAACAGGTTCTAAATCCATTCATTCATTCATTCATGTTTTCATCGTTTCATTCATCATTCAGACTGGCTGACTGCTGCTTGTCAGAGAGAAGCTGTGAAGCTCTGGCCTCAGCTGTAAGCTCTAATCTAGTGTTGGACCTGAGCCTCAACATGGTCAATGATTCAGTCCTGGAGAACTGCAAGTGGGTACAATTTACAATTTAGGCATTTAACAGACGCTCTGTAAAAGCTGAATTTTTATCTGGATTGTACTATGTTTTTGTATGGACGTGGTGTTGGGTGCCTGCACATATGCACACATGGCATCAACGCATGGTGTTGTGTGCAGGCGCCCTACACTCTGTCTTTCGTTTTCTTTTCTTTTATCCCCCTGTTCCCCTCACTGTATATATACTTTTTTTCCCTTTTCGCTTCCTATATGATGAATTCCTGTTCTGTTCTTTAACTACATAGAAGTGTCTATTTGTTTGTCTCTAAATGTTTTGATGAATTGAACAATGTGGACCCTGTTGTAAACAAGTGTAAGGCTTAATTGGGTCGTCCACTCACAGTTAACAGTCTTTGTATTGAGTTTGTGCTTGAAATGTACTGTAATTCTGCAAACTGTTAATAAAGATTTCAATCAATCAATCTCTTAATCCAGAGCGATTTACAGTAAGCAAGAACAAAAACATGGTAATACATCAAATACGTGAAAATAGTCATCAAGACTCATACGTAAGCTAACCTAACAACCTAACAGTCGAATAGCAATATAATGAAAAATTAATATACACTATTTAATAGAGTGCTATGTCTACATAAAATGCTATCTAAGTTACATAAGTTGAGCCTTTGCACATGTCTGTAAGGTCGTCAAGGCTAGGGTAATAAGATGGAGTCTGAAGAGGTGGGTTTTCAGACTACGGCGGAAGATAGGGAGTGAATCTGCAGTTCTGATTGCAAATGGGAAGTGCATTCCCATTGCAATCAAAAATGCGTCTCGCTTGACTGGCAAAATATTGCCACCTATTGCGTATTTCATGAGCTAAATAGTGGATGAAAACGAGGAAAGAAATCTGTTTTCTTTTATCGAATTAATGGAAATTTGCTTCCTATTTTCGAAAAGGCTTGATGGAAACTCACCTATTGATGCTTGTTGTTCTACTTCCTACAGTGTGAAACATGGAGGAGAAGATAGGCTTAATTCTACACTTGTTAGAAAATGTGAGTATCTGTCTGTTGGTGTCAATATCACACATTAAAGATAGAATGCCGTGATCCCCCCACACCCTTACATCAGGTAATGTGATTATACTAGGAGAACAATTTTCTTTTAAGTGTACAGAAACTGTTAAAATGATGTTTTTATGTGGCCACACCGACCAGTTCATTAAGTAGGCCTGGTGGTTGGTGATCCACCTGAACTGAAGCCGCACCCACAGCTGTGTGATAAATGGGGAGGGGTTATGGGAGGCGATGATATATTGTGATGCCACTATATCACTGTCATCTTGATTGGGCCTTTTGACTCAAAGGCTTTCAGCTTTCTATTCAGGAAGAAACCAAAAATACACATAGGGAAGACGCACTTCAATATTCTAACAACATGCACCTGGGGGTCTATTAGAGTAATGTTACAAAGATCATGGCACTCCATCTTTAACATTTTATACTCCGGTTGATGCTGTCCTGAAGTCTGTTCTCTAACTGCTCTCTACTCTCTGCTTTTGGCCTGGTCCTTAACACCATGAAGATGAGGTCATGCGGTTTGACCGAAACAATGGACCTCATTCACTAACCTGGTCGTAAATAACATGCATTTCGTCTATATTGGCATAAGGTCAATTCTGACATGTGATGCATGAAAGGTGGTGCAGAGCCGTGCTTTTATCAACTAGTCCCAACAGGGTCAACTAGTGGATTTACTAGTCGACTAGTTGAATAGTCGACTTGGTGCTTAAAGCCCTAGTGCGTGTACATGTGTGTGTGCGCGCGCGTGTATGTGTGCGTGCATGCTTGTCAGTCAGTCAGTCAGTCAGTCAGTCAATGAATGATGTATTTAGGCTGATGTTTGATGTGTTGTTTTCTCATCAGATTTCCATCGTCTCACGCTGGACACAAACACAGCACATGGATCCCTCTCTCTGTCTGAGGACGACAGGAAGGTCACAAATGAGAAGAAGGATCAGCATCCTCCTGATCACCCCGACAGGTTTGATAACCTGACACAGGTTCTGTGTGCACAGAGTCTGAGTGGATGCCATTCCTGGGAGGTAGAGTGGGGTGGAGCTGGGGTTCATGCAGGAGTGACGTACAGAGAACAGAGAAAAAGGAAAGGACGTGGTGGCGACCATGGGCTTGGATGGAACGAAACGTCCTGGAGACTGGACTGTTCAAGAGGCGCAAGTTACCATGTCACACACGACAGTAAGAGGACTGTCCTCCCCGTCAGAGCCTCTAGAGGCCCCAACAAAGTGGCAGTGTATGTGGACTGTCCCGCTGGGACTCTGTCCTTCTACGCAGTGTGCTCTGACTCTACTCTGACACACCTGTACACCTTCCAGACCACGTTCACTGAACCTCTGTATGCTGGGTTCACATTCTGGTCCTGCTTCCCCTCCTCAGTATGTCTGTGTGAGCAGAGATAGAGTCTCTATGTGACAGTGACATCAGGTCGACATGGTTACAAAATCGTGGGATAAAAAAAAATATTATACCAGATAGTTGTCCACGCTCCCTCTAGTATTGTGGCTGTGGTGGGTGTTACTCACTTATATACATTTATAAATATACCGTATCATAAATACCGTCCATCAACACTGATGATGATGATGTAAATATCAGTGTCATACTTGTGTGTCTCTCATGTAGATACAAAATGTTATGTATATTTGATTTTTGATAATAGATGAAAATATATTTGATCATGTAATTCTCATATCGTATCAATCTTATCTTGTATATAAACCTTTTTAACCCATTCTGAACGGGAACCCATTCTATTGAAAAATAGCAGATCTACAAGCTCATAGCGCGCCACCGAGTGGCGCGCTACGAGCTTGTAGGTCTGCTATTTTTGAAAAATCGAACTGACATTTTTAGAATCCGATCTCCGGTCAGAATGGGTTAATCAGACCAGTGTGTGTCCAGTGGAAACCTCGTATGAATCTGATCTCAGGTCAGAATGGGTTAACCACTTGAACAACATACTTTTGTTGACTGGGGTCCCCCAGGGTTCTGTGATTGGTCCACCAAGAATCTCTTCTGTGAAAATATGCGAACCGTGCTAATTTTGACAGCAAATTTGAATCATCTGAAATGTTTTTAGTCTAGTCTTATAGTTTCCGACTATAGATTTTAGTGGACTCTACAGTCTACAGTTGATTTTGTCAACAAACATGTTGTTTGAAGAGCTGTGAAGGCATTGGTATACTTAATTTATACTCAGCTGTGTGCCTAAAATAGCCGATCTATGGGTTGATGACGTGTTCACTCTCTCTGCTCGCCTGCTGCTGTGAACATGTTGTTGACTAGACTTCATGTCACTGACTCTCTGCTCTCCTGCTGCTGTGAACATGTTGTTGACTAGACTTCATGTCATTCACTCTCTGCTCTCCTGCTGCTGTGAACATGTTGTTGACTAGACTTCATGTCACTGACTCTCTGCTCTCCTGCTGCTGTGAACATGTTGTTGACTAGACTTCATGTCATTCACTCTCTGCTCTCCTGCTGCTGTGAACATGTTGTTGACTAGACTTCATGTCATTCACTCTCTGCTCTCCTGCTGCTGTGAACATGTTGTTGACTAGACTTCATGTCACTGACTCTCTGCTCTCCTGCTGCTGTGAACATGTTGTTGACTAGACTTCATGTCATTCACTCTCTGCTCTCCTGCTGCTGTGAACATGTTGTTGACTAGACTTCATGTCACTGACTCTCTGCTCTCCTGCTGCTGTGAACATGTTGTTGACTAGACTTCATGTCATTCACTCTCTCTGCTCTCCTGCTGCTGTGAACATGTTGTTGACTAGACTTCATGTCATTCACTCTCTCTGCTCTCCTGCTGCTGTGAACATGTTGTTGACTAGACTTCACGTCACGGACTCTCATCTTGGACTTTGTCAATCACTCTGGATTCACTAAATGAACTCAAATCAGTTTATTCGTCGTTTCCTCACTCATCTCATTATTTTGCTCCCATTGAATATTCATTTGATGTTATTGTATGAAAGTCAGAATTGTTTAATAAATTGATTCTTGACAGTCTGTCGTTGCTCCTGTGTATTGATATTCATAGTGTTGTCATGTGACAACATGGCCACAGCTCATTGGTCGTATAGTAACTATGTTGGGTCCATCGCGACACAGGTTATAATTTCATGAAAAGTAACTGTTTTGGACAAACGCGGATATAAGTCTCTACAGTACAACCAGTCTCTCTAGGGTACAGATGCCAGTCTCTATAGACAGACATATGCCAGTCTCTATAGGTAGATAACATCAAAAAGTGTAACTTTCCTTCAAAAGCGTCATAAAGGGGAGAACTGCTGGCCTAGCGGTTAAGTCATACATCACACATACAGTTTGCTCTAATGCTGGGGTTCAAGTGGGTCAAAGAAGTACACACTCACAACACCAGAGGGAGTTCAACAGACCACGTGCAACCCAGAATCGGCTCAAACAAGGGTTTACATTCAATTTGCTCCTATGCCAGTTTTCTGAAATAAATATTTTCACGATTTTTCAAAAAAAAAAAACAGCCAATAGCTAAAATATAACATATTGTTTAAAACACCAAAATGGGTTAAGACATGTGAATCCCTAGACTCCTTCAAAACCTCTCAAAGAGCACTCTGCCCACCCCTTTCTCCCCATATATATACTGTATACATATTGTTTCCTTTGTTACTCTCTTTATATGATTTCCAGTTTTTTATTTATTTGTTATATAATATAAAAAAATTGAAATTTTGAGACGTACAAATTTTGAGACGTACAAATATACACTTCTATATTATAGAAGTGTATATTTGTACGTCTCAAAATGTTCTGATGAATTGAACATGGTGGGCCCTGTTGTAAATAAGTGTAATGCTTTATCATGGATTGTCCACAAAGCATTGTTTTTGTATTGACTGAGCTTTCGTTTGAAATGTACCCATTCGGCATACTGTGAAATAAAATGTACCCATTCGGCATACTGTGAAATAAAATGTACCCATTAAAATGTACCCATTCGGCATACTGTGAAATAAAAAACGTTTAAAACGTTTAAAATGTACCCATTCGGCATACTGTGAAATAAAAAACGTTTAAAACGTTTAAAATGTACCCATTCGGCATACTGTGAAATAAAAACGTCAATCAATCAATCAATGTAATACACAGAAACAACATATTGTAATGTCACCATGAGAGGTACCGAGCGGGCTAGTGTGAGGCATTGCAGAACCAGCAGGCTGAATCCAGGGTTACGCATGAAATGAGGTTTGACTTTCAATTTACAATTTACAATTTAGGCATTTAGCAGACGCTCTTAATCCAGAGCGACTTACATTAAGCGAGAACAAAAGCATGGGAATACATCACATAAAGACATTTATCATGACACATGCGTAGCTAAGAAAGTAACAGTGGAATATCTATAATGAAACTATACATATAAGCTATACATCTATACTACTATGCTACACATATGTACTATGACGTGCTATGACTACTAGAATTGCTATCTAAGGGGGTGGGGTAAGTGCTATGGGCCACAGATAATGAACTCAGGCAGGTATATTATATATATATATATATACAGGCCAACATGAGGCAGTTTGCAAAGACAACATAAAATATCCCAAAGAGAGAATAGTAATGTGTAAACAGTGACTTACTTGTTGCCGTTCAGTCCTTGGGGTCCAGCTCCGTCCAGCCCTCAGCTCGCTGTCCTTCCTTGTACTGTCTGGACCTGAATGGAAACAAGACCGCAATGACTATTTTTTCCGGTGATCCCTTTGAAGGGGTTTGTTTTTAACTGCAATCTGAGAATCCCATCGTCAAATACTGTTGTTCCTCGAAATGACGCGAGGCAACAGTCTGTCTTGAGAGACTAGTTTGACTGTACCCTGGCCTGTACTGTTTACATGTCATACTGTATTATGCCAATACAGTATTCAATCAATCAATTTGTTTGCTCTCCCAGCTCTGCCTCAAAACGCCTACACCTGACTGTGTGCTGTGCTGCAGGGCCCTCTGGGAGTTGAAGTTCTCAAAATCTCAACCCTAGAGGTACAGTATCAACCAGAGGTCTTCACAGGTCCAATTTGACGCAGACCAGACCTGTTACAAAACCAGAGGCCTCCCAAATGCAATATAGCATATAGGGCCCTCCAAACCTTTTTCAAAGGGGGGCATATTATAAAATATTAAAACACACTAGGGCCTACTACATTATCATGACATAATCAGACGATATCAAACTCACATGCGTCACATTTAAACCATTTCATTTAACCATCATCAATATTTAAAAACCCATTCTGGACGGGAACCCCTTTTGGTATTTTTAACTAAGCATTATGTTATACTTTAGCTGTTGAGAAATAGCAGATCTATAAGCTCGTAGCGCGCTATACGAGCTTGTAGGTCTGCTATTTTTTTTTAAATGAGGCACAAATCTTTTAATATAATATTATTATTATTTTTGCTCTTTTGTCAGGTGTGTTCTGTGAACAAAACACAAATAAATAAGTCAGCCTTTTTTTCAGCCTTATGTCACCGTGCCAAATGTCGTCGACCCCTTCAGAATGAGACAGCAGGGAACCCTGACAAAGTATTAACCCGACTCCGCCACATGGTGGCAGTACTGAGTTCACCAGTTCCCTCCTCCTCCAGATGGTGGCAGTACTGAGTTCACCAGTTCCCTCCTCCTCCTGCCTGCATCTGGGCTCTCTCTGAGGCAGAAACCATGAAGCAGCGGGACAAAAAGATCTGATATCTCCATAATCATTTCGAGTTGTAGTCTCGTCTCGTTAGGTTGCGTTTACATTTGCGCTGTGGCACAGCTTCAATATGTCATAAGTCTCGCGTAGGTGCTGGGTAATTAAATCACACCACCTGCCAATTGTGCCCCAAACGTGCGTTTCCCTGACGACGTTTGCGACGGCCAAAGGAAGTTTTGATAAATCAAGTCCAGATGTCATTCCGAGTGCCTTTTCCGTCCGGGTGCAGCTTGTGAAAAAGTGGAGATATTTGACTAAAACATTTTATAATAATATTTTTTTTTATCCCACGATTTTTGTAACCCATTTTTCACCCCTGTGTCAATCACCTAATGTGATCCTGGGCTCTACACACCCTCCACCAACCTAGTCCCCATATATGGGGGACAAGGGGAGAGCAACCTAGTTCCCATATATGGGGGACAAGGGGAGACCAACCTAGTCCCCATATATGGGGGACAAGGGGAGACCAACCTAGTCCCCCATAAATGGGGGACAAGGGGAGAGAAACGGACTTGAACTCATGCTTCCTTCATGCCTGAGTGTCCAAGTTTCTCCTTTACACCCGACGGGGGGGGAGTTTCCCCCTGGTTGGACGTAGCGCCTGGAAGGAACACGTTATTCCAACCAGACTAAAACATTTTATGATAATGACTTCACATGGATATGAAAGTTGAGGACCATATCGGACTCCCAAGTCTTTATTTCAAAGACTTGGGAGTCAGATATGGTCAACTTTCATATCCATATATATTTATTGAGAGAGTACACACGGAGCACCGAGCACATTTACGCCACCATGCTGCCGCTGCAACCGCAAGTCTACAGCATTGATCTATGGCTCTGGTATGTGAAATACTGCAATGTATGTAGCAGACATTCTAGGGCTATAATTAGTCACATCTGCCTTGTTGTGCAACATTTTTGTTATGAAGCCTAAAAGCCATGAAGAAATTAAAAGTTTGTATTCAGACGTGACCAGATTTCACTGAGCCTGCCGTCGTGCACATCCCAGCTTTTCACCCGAGTAGAACTTTTTGTCCCCCGCAAAATGAGTTAGTAGAACTTTTTGTCCCCCGCAAAATGAGTTAATAGTAGAACTTTTTGTCCCCCGCAAAATGAGTTAATAGTAGAACTTTTTGTCCCCGCAAAATGAGTTAATAGTAGAACTTTTTGTCCCCCGCAAAATGAGTTAATAGAACTTTTTGTCCCCCGCAAAATGAGTTAATAGTAGAACTTTTTGTCCCCCGCAAAATGAGTTAATAGTAGAACTTTTTGTCCCCCGCAAAATGAGTTAACCGTTTCAGTTCATAGGACGCACCTGTACGTCTTAAGGATTAGAATGCAACGCAAAATGAGTTAGTAGCACAGGCTGACTCCTCACATACTAGAGCACTAGGGGCGACTGTGGCTCAAGAGGTAGAGCAGGTCGTCCAATGATCCATGGGTCGGCGGTTCGAATCCCGGCTCCTCCGGTCTACATGTCGAAGTGTCCTTGGGCAAGACACTGAACCCCAAATTGCCTTGCATGGCATACGCCGCAATCGGTGTATGAATGTGTGTATGTAATGCAAAATCTATGTAAAGCGCCTTGGATAAAGGCGCTATATAAATGCACCATTTACCATTTTATGTCTGAAATAAGTGTCAGAGCTGAAATCGACATGTAAATATGAAATAAATGCTTAAGCGTGATGTTTAGAGTCCACAGAAGTGAACCCGTCAAGACTGTTTTCTCAAAACGCGCCGTTTTCTGCAAGACATTACTCTATAAGCCACATCTCCAAAACTGGTGGGTCAAACTGAACAACCAATATGTCAATTTGAAGCCATGATTCCCTGCTAAAATTCAAAACAAATCCAATGGCAGTCCCTCAGTCAAATATGTTCAACATCAATCATAATTGTTAATTGCAATCATTTGTATGACAATGAATGGTCAACTTTGTAATGTGACACAGCCCTAGTTTCTACTACAGCCACATGTAATCCAGGTACGTACCGTGTATCTCAGGAAGAGCGTTCGTTGTCACCGTTATTCGTTTCAGCTCAGCCGAGTAGACACTCTACTATACCAGCCATCTCCTGATGACTGCATCCATTCCAAGGTCACCGCATGACACCAAGGTCACATGATTCACCTGTAAGACACAAACATACGACGACATTACACTTTATCCAGATTTTATACATTGTAGGAGAAGAAAAAAAACATCTTTAAAAAGAAAATTATTATTATTTCCCTGACAGGTTTAGTTCAGATTTTTGTTAACTTAAAGTTGTATCCGGTCAATTGGTCGTGGTGTGATGTGCGCTTGTGCGTGGGGGGGGCAACTCGTTAAATAAATTAATCCACAAAAAGGAAAAATAAAAACAAAAAAAATAGTCCCATGTCACTGACAGAGGTTAAAGGGCCCTTTAACCTGTCAGTGACATGGGACTATTTTTTTTGTTCAGCCCTTTTGCAACCAGATGTTATTTTAACCCATTCTGAACGGGAACCTATTTTGGTGTTATCATTATGTTATGCTTTAGCTATTGAAAAATAGCAGATCTACAAGCTCATAGCGCGCCACCGAGTGGCGCGCTACGAGCTTGTAGGTCTGCTATTTTTGAAAAATCGAAGAACGACTGACATTTTTAGAATCCGATCTCAGGTCAGAATGGGTTAATCAGACCAGTGTGTGTCCAGTGGAAACCTCGTATGAATCTGATCTCAGGTCAGAATGGGTTAATGCTGGTTGGGAGAAAAGAAACACTTTCCTGGGGTTCTTATCTTATGTGGGTAATATGCGTTTTTAGACACTGGGCTCACTTCCTTCCTGGACTACATGTTGTCTCAGTAAGACAGCCCTCCCCCTATCCACAAGGAGGAGCAGTGGACCAAAGCATTATGGGAATTGTAGTCCAGGAAGGAAGCGAGCCCAGTGTCCATGGACATCATGGCCGTCATGGACACTTTGAAACACTAAAATATCTAAAAACACATAAAACCTCAGGAAAGTGTTTAATTAAAATAAAAGTTGAAGTTGAAATCAAGTTGCTCTGTATGGCAGAAATACAAAGGACTATATAGTGCTGTGGATTAATTTAGTTTTAATGTGTGACCAGACTTTAATCAAAACAAACATGTTGAGCTTGTAGATCTGCTACTTTTGAATTCTGAGAAGTAAGTCTGTAGGCTACATTTGAGTTTGCCACCCAGCAGAGATAGACATTAATCTTATGAATGTAAATTATGTAGCCTACACGAGTAAAAGTAAAAAGGTATTGGCATCAAAATGTACTTAAAAAATTACCAAATTTTTCAGAATGTCCCATTTCAAATGTTTTAAAAGAAAATCTACAAGATCTACAAGCTCACAGTGTGTTGCGTCACAATGCATTGTGAGCTTGTAGATCAGCTACTTTCAAATGGCCAAAATATGGCTGTAGTGGTAAATTGCAATGTAGCCTAAAGGCCAGTGGCGGAAACTCCGTGGGTTCAGAGGCGCGAATGAACCCCCTGGCATTTTGGCAAAGGCGCGACTGAACCCACTGGCATTTTGGCAAAATATATCAATATGCAGTAATAGTATATGCACAGTGGTCATGTTGTCATGCACGTAGTCACATACCTTTAGGGGGTTGGGGGCGCTTGGGCAAGATAGGTGTTGGGCCGCCGCACATGGGCAATCAAATGCTAATAAGGTGGCTTTTGTCCAACCGAAAAAACAAAACTCGTTTTTTTCATGATAAATGTAACAACGCTAAAAAAACACCATTAAACATATCGTTTTCAGCTTAAAGCAATTATATTTCATTGAAGCAACTCCTTAGCATTGTTTTCATACCATGGATGTGATAAGAAAATGTATCAAACATAAGGGAAATATTAAATAGTACCGGGTGTACCAGTTTGGGCGTTTGAGTCAGTTCAATGGGAAAATACATTGATTAAACAAACGTTTGATTGATTGAGTTGTACAATGTTATACAACCCTAAACAAATTTTAGAATACACTCAGTAATGAAGACAGCTGACTGAACATATAATATTGGCCAATATGTCAAATATGTAAATATTACATATAATGGTATTGAATGGAAAGTGCACCATTTGTAACATGTAACAAATTGCCCACTTTTGCAAGTTTTCTTTGCCGTTGCCAATGCTTACAGACCAGATTGAACGTAAATTCCGTCTAAACACGATGCAAACGAATGAAGAACATAAGCATGAAGACATCCATGTGGATTTTTTGTATTAGTTTGTTATAAAACAGCATGTTGCTGTCGAACGCCGGAGGCCGCCATCTTTGTTTATGCCGTAAATCGTCTTGCAGTGAAGTAAGTTCCTGTGCTGCGAACTGTCGTGAAATACTAAGACACCTGAGTACTGCGCTCTGAAAAGATCTATAGGCAAGTTGCAAAAAGCCTGCCAAAGGGGATACTCGGGACCTTAGACCCCACATGTATTTAAATGGTTTCTATCCTCTGCAGTCTCATTATTTATTTATCGACGATTGTCATCATCATTATTATTATTACTATTCATTTTATTTTATTTTTGTTAAAGAAAACCACCAGTAATCGTTGAAACTATTTGCTCCAGAGCTATCCCCTGATATATTAATTTTGCAGACGGAGTTCTGCTAGATGCTGAGCTCCATATTGTTCTGCTCCACCCTGTCTTTATTTTTATTTTTTGTGTGTGTGCGTGTGTGTGTGTGTGTGTGTGTGCGTGCGTGCGTGTGTCTCGTGCTCTCCCGTGCGCTGCTCTACCCACCATCAGCCCAGCTCAATGTCTTCTATTCTTATGCATGCTCATGGTCATAATGTCATTTTTATTTTTATAATCAAACTATGAAAGGTTTACATATTTATTTATACATGTTAATATCAGGAGCCTGTTCCTAAAAAAATAACCTTTTAAGGGCCTGGGTTGCATGCTTGCTTATAACAAATAATAAACAACTTGGTTGACAGACTATCTCTATCCCAGATAATGCTGTCAAACTTAAATAAAATAAAATAATACGTGTTGTATAGAGCTGATAGAGGCACAAGAGGAGGAGGAGTGGCTACATACATATATCTTCTCACTTAGCCTCTGAGCTTGTTAACCCAACTGTGAAGAGCATGCATTTTGAATGCTTTATATTCACCCGAATAATGTTTCATGAAAATAAACACCTGGTAATTGGAAATATTTACAGGCCCCGGATGCTCCCTCTCAATCCCATTGCAAGATGCTGTACTCTGTCATCGACTCTAAGCCATTCCAGCCTGTCAAAGTGGGCAGGGGTGAGGTGGGTTCGGGGGGTGAGGCCAAGTAGGAGCCTGACCAGTTTGTTTTGGGAGGTCTGGAGCCTTGTTTTAAGGGCCTTTGAGGTGCTGTGGTACCAAGAGGTGCATGCATATAGTCAAAGAAACCTAGCTGTTCAATGAGGTATAAGGGTTATACATTTCGGACGAAAGCACAATAAAGACACTACAAAAACTGCTACTTTATTGTGGACAAAACCATAAAGCACTATATATTAAACACTTGTTTTACAACAGGGTCCACTGAGTTCAATTCATCATAATGGGCTCTATGCAGCCAAAACTGTAATATATAGGTAGGCTATGTTATTATTAATTTCAGTAGTAGCCTATTGGCATCTTGATATTTGATACCTCTGATATTTGATTTAACTGCAACAGTAATCTGTTCATGTTCTCTCCACATTGTGTGAATAAAAGCCTCATTTTGTAACTTAATTTCATTATTAATCATTCCATGTCATGACAATAATTTTGTCCAATGAGGTTTGGCCTTTCCTAGATGGAAATGTATAGGTCGTGACTGACCAAAAAAATCCAATATGACCAACATTATTTGGGCGTGCGGCCCAAATCGGACATTTGGTATTTAGCTGAGTGGCCCCTGAGCCAAGTTGAGTAGTCCTTACAGTCAGGGGTGGAAAGTAACTAAGTACTTTTACTTTACAATTCGAAACTGGCCCCTGTAAAGTCTGAATCCGTGGCACAGACTCGGCATTAAGCCTGATCTCTAGGGGCAAGGCATTCCATTATAGGTTGAAAAGTGGTGAAGTGGTCCTTTAAGTAAAACAATGTAGTACTTTTTCCACCACTGCATACTTTTTAACATGTCTCCACAGTGAGGCTGCAGCCTACTATCCTATACTGGTAGGCAGGAACATGTCAACCAGAATAACCTACATACGTTTCAATATGTCACCACAGCGAGGCTGCAGCCTACTATCCTACTGGTAGGCAGGAACATGTCAATATGTCACCACAGTGAGGCTGCAGCCTACTATCCTGGAACAATGTCATGTCAACCAGAATAACCCGTTCTGAGTGAAACGCCTCCCTATGTGCACTGGCCCTAGACAAACCTGTTAACTGTGAACAATAACACCATAAAGCATTACACTTTTTCCCCTCATATGTCTATTTTCCCTTTTTGCTTCCTTTATGATGAATTCCTGTTCTGTTCTTTAACTATTATATGTCATATACATATAGACATATATACTATATGTCTACTTGTACGTCTCTAAATGTTTTGATGAATTGAACATGGACCCTCTTGTAAACAAGTGTAATGCTTAATTGGGTCGTCCACTCAATTCAATTTCAATTCAAAGGGCTTTATTGGCATGAGAAAACATACGTTTACATTGCCAAAGCAGTTACACTTAACAGTCTTTGTATTGAGTTTGTGCTTGAAATGTACTGTAATTCAATGCAAACTGTTAATACATATTTCAATCAATCAATCAATCAATCAATGTGTGCGTGTGTGTGTGTGTGTGTGTGTGTGTGTGTGTGTGCGTGTGCGTGTGTGTGTGTGTGTGGGTGCGGTGGGTGGGGTTTCACATAGTAGTAGGCCTATCGGGTCTGACTGAGGCTGAGCACTATACATTTGGTTTAAAACACAGAACACTGCAGTTGACCATTTAGATTGGGGACACTTGGACACAGACAACTGACCACTATTCCATTTAGCCTCGTCTGGATGAAAGCCTACAGATTAATATCTGGTAAGTGGTTTTTTTTAATCACTTTGGAACTGTGCCGTTTTTACAGTGTTTATACAATGGCAGAAAGAATCCATCGATTTGTTTAGTTTTTTCACATGCCGTAGAAGAATATGGTTACACATTTCAGACGAAATCACAATAAAGACAGTAAACTGCTACTTTATTGTGGACAAAACCATAAAGCACTATATATTAAACACTATATAATATAAACACTTGTTTTGCAACAGGGTCCACCGTGTTCAATTCATCATAATGGGCTCTATGCAGCCCATACCTTTGACTATATAGAAGTGTCTATTTGTACGTCTCTAAATGTTTTGATGAATTGAACATGGTGGACCCTCTTAATTGTAAACAATTAAGTGTAATGCTTAATTGGGTCGTCCACTCACAGTTAACAGTCTTTGTATTGAGTAATTTGAGTTTGTGCTTGAAATGTAGGCTATAGCCTACTGTAATTCTAAATAAAATAAAACACTTTCGCGTCAGAAGACATTCATTCGACTGCGTCAACGTACGGTCGTGATTTTGTAGGAATACATTTCAGTTCTTTAAACCACACTATTTAATTTGATAATGTGATGGCAGTTTTTCATAGTTTGTATTATTTGTGTTGCGACGTTAACATGACGAAATGAGTTAGAAACGTCTTAAATCTCCTAAAAACGAGACTTCTTCATGGAGTTGTTATCGGTGTTGCCATGTCCGCTTGTTATAAGCGGCTTTGGTCTTGTTTTTCAGTAAAGTTGCTTGAAAATATTGACAGTAGGCTATTGCAGGTTGTGTTTTTTTGGGCTTGTTTCTAAAGTGTAGTTGCTTATTTAGGCTTGTTCCCTGATGTTGTTTAAACCTGTGATTGTGCTCAAACATTGACATAAAGCCAAGGACCCCCATGTATTTGTGCACACGGACCCCCATCTGAAAAAAAGGTTTTGTGCCAGTTTTCTATTTTGGAAAACATCTGATCTACAAGCTCACAGCGACACATTGTGAGCTTGTAGATCTGCTATTCTCAAGTAGCTGCCGATGTATAGTATATAAATATTAAGTATTTATAGTAGGCTACAGCTCATTTGTGGAGTGGCTTATTTTCATAGACCTTATTGCTCTCACACAATCTGGCAACACCGGTTGTTACGCTGCTGTGTGTAACAGCTGGAGGCGAGAGGAAGGTAGGCCTACTGCCAGATTGTTCGAGAGAAATAATAGTTTTTGTTTTATACAAATAAAAAATAAAAACCTGGCGCAGAACATTCTTCAGAAGCTTGTGCACAAATACACGGGGGTCCTTCATGACAATGTTTGATCAGAATCACAGGTTTAAACAACATTAGGGAACAAGGCTATATAATGCAACCTACAACTAGTAAACTACCTCCCCACTCCTCTCATTCCAACATTCTCTACCTCTGGCGAAACCGCACCCTAACCCTCCCCCCCCCCCCCTCTCTCTCTCTCTCCCCCTCTCTCTTTCAACACTCTCTGTCTCCCCCTCTCTCTGTCTCCCAGCTCCCTCTCTCTCCCCCCTCTCTATTTTGGAATTTTGGCCAAAATGGCCGGGAACAGGCTAAGAATAGAGCAAAAACACACCCGTGTGAACAGAGTGGTGGCGGTGCAACTCCCCTCTCCCATCTTTTTGTAAACAGAACATTCAGAACACAGAACATTCTTCAGATCCGTGTGCACAAATACATGGGGGTCCTTCATGACAATGTTTGATCAGAATCACAGGTTTAAACAACATTAGGGAACAAGCCTATATATAATGCAACCTATACAACTAGTAAACTACCAATATTTTCAAGCAACTTTACCCGAAAAAGATAAGAAAAAAAAACACCCCTCCCCACTCCTCTCATTCCGACATTCTCTACCTCTGGCGAAACCGCACCCTAACCCCCCCCCCCCCCTCTCTCTCTCTCTCTCTCCCCCCCTCTCTCTTGCAACACTCCCTCTCTCTCTATTTTGGAATTTTGGCCAAAATGGGCGGGAATAGGCTAAGAATAGAGCAAAAACACACCCTTGTGAACAGAGTGGTGCAACTCCCCTCTCCCAGCTTTTTGTAAACAGAACATATGTCACATTGCATGATGCTTATATGCAGTGCCGTCTCTACAGGGGGGCATTGGGTGGCATTGCCCCCTCAGATTGGATGTTGTGCCCCTCCAGTCCAGATTGGCCAGTAGTAGGCTACCCTACCAATATTTTAATGTTTTACAAATGTTAAATCTATAAGCTCTCCATGATTATTGTAAATATAGGCCTATACATGTTCAAATTCATTGAATTGTTAATAGAAATACAAGGTAATATATGCATGCAGAAGATACATTATAATGCTCAACAACATATTTGTATTTCTTTGTTTGTTGTTGGTGCTGCTGCATAATTGTATCCTACTTGTAGCCTTTTTCAAGCATCACTTTGTTAATAGGTGACTATTTGTTATACATGGGGGGGGGGGGGGGGGGTTGAAAAATGAAGTGCCGCCTTTGGAAAAAAGTATGCCCCCCTGGAGACGGCACTGCTTATATGTAGGCCTATAATATGAATCTTTTTTTACTTAATACGACCTGTTAACTGTTAAGGAACATCTTCTTGTGACAACAATATACGTTGGAAAGCTGCTGTGTGTGTGCGTGCGCCGTGCGGGCGTGTCCGCACATTGTGTATATACAGCAAACATTGACTGTTGTCTGGTGTATTGTGACTATGTGATCTTGACAGGTTTAATGCAGAGCAGAGATGAGTCTCCGTGAGGAGAGAGAGGAGGAGGGAGCTGACAAACATCTCGTCCACAGACCAGAGATGAGTCAGTGTGAGGAGAGAGAGGAGGAGGGAGCTGAGAAACATCTCGTCCACAGAGAAGAGATGAGTCTCCGTGAGGAGAGAGAGGAGGGAGCTGACAAACATCTCGTCCACAGAGCAGAGATGAGTCAGTGTGAGGAGAGAGAGGAGGAGGGAGCTGAGAAACATCTCGTCCACAGAGCAGAGATGAGTCAGTGTGAGGAGAGAGAGGAGGAGGGAGCTGACAAACATCTCGTCCACAGAGCAGAGAAGAGACGCTGTGAGGAGAGAGAGGAGGGAGCTGACAAACATCTCGTCCACAGAGCAGAGATGAGTCAGTGTGATTTCATATTTACATGTATTCTGTGGACTCTAACATTACACCTAGCTACATGTTTAAGCATTTATTTCATATATACATGTCTTCTGTGGACTCTAACATTACACCTAGCTACATGTTTAAGCATTTATTTCATATTTGCATGTATTCTGTGGACTCTAACATTACACCTAGCTACATGTTTAAGCATTTATTTCATATTTAACTGTCGATTTCACACTTATTTCAAACATGATCTAGTGAAGAGTATGCCTGTGCTATTAACTAATTTTGGATTAAACAAAAATATTAGTTTTTCTCCTCTGGTGAAAAGCTGGAGGCTGCTCGATGGCAGGCTCTCAGTCAAATCTGGTCACAAATGGTCAAATGATCTGTCTGTATCAATAAGTGCAAATAATGAAGCTAAACATCCATCAACTCAACAACTGGACAAAAACAGCTGATCTTGTGTTGTTACCTTTGGCAAAATGTTTCTTATCAAAAAGCATATTTTCTGGGGGTAATTAATTAGCAATGTGTGCTGTAAAAGATGTAAAGTTATAAATTAACCTGAATGTTTTAAACATAAATGTTCTTCTCATTTCAGATGTCCGTCTGCAGGTTGATTTGAACGATTATAAGGTCAGTTTGAAGGTCAGTTTGGACAGTCTTGATGGAGTGAAAAACCACATGACGGAAGAGTCTGGAGACTCCGTCACCAGCACCTACTCAGAGCTCTACATCTCAGCGGGACAGAGTGAAGGGGTTAATAGCCAACATGAGGTGATACAGCTTGAGAGAACTTCCAACATGAAGACCTTCCATGACGATGCAATCGACTGCTGTAAAGTCTTTAAGATCATCCTCCCTGGCAGAGAGGAACCCAGCCAAACAGTTCTGACCAATGGCATCGCTGGCATCGGAAAAACATTCTCTGCGCGCAAGTTTGCTCTGGACTGGGCAAGAGGTTTGGAGAATCAAGATATAGATCTCCTGGTTCCCTTTTCATTCCGGGAGCTGAACTTGGTCAGAGATAAGCAGTACAGTCTTCTCAACCTGATCCATGATTTCCACCCAACGTTAAAGAAGGTCACAGCAGAGCAGCTCGCTGCCTGGAAAGTTTGCTTCATCTTCGATGGCCTCGATGAAAGCAGGTCTCCGTTGCACTTCGACACAAATGAAATCATCTCTGATGTCACAGTGACATCATCGGTGGATGCTCTGTTGACAAACCTCATCAAGAGGAATCTGCTCCCCAAGGCCCTCCTCTGGATAACCACCAGACCCGCAGCAGCCAATCGGATCCCTCCTGCATGTGTTGACATGGTGACAGAAGTGCGAGGGTTCACAGACCCCCAGAAGGAGAAGTACTTCAGGAAGAGATTCAGTGAAGAGAAGCTGGCCGACAGAGTCCTCTCACACTTGAAGACATGGAGGAGCCTCCACATCATGTGTTACATCCCACTCTTCTGTTGGATCATTGCTACCGTTCTGCTGGACATGTTGAGGACACACACCACGATAGGACAGCTGCCCAAGACCCTGACTGAGATGTGCTGCCACTTCCTGTTGGTTCAGACAAACACGAAGAAGCAGAAGTATGACGGGACTCATGATGTGAACAAGAAAGACAAAGAAAAGGGGACTCAACAGCAGCTCACTAAGACTGACAGGGATGTTCTTCTGAAGCTGGGCAAGCTGGCGTTTCAACACCTGAAGAAAAGTAGCATCGTGTTCGACCAAGAAGACCTGGAAGAGTGTGGTCTTGATGTGAAAGACGCCGCGCTGTACTCAGGAGTGTGCACACAGATCTTCAAAACAGAGTGTGCGCTGTTCCAGAAAACGGTCTACAGCTTTGTTCATCTGGTCCTCCAGGAGTTTCTGGCTGCAGTCTACCTGTTCCACTGTTTCACACAGAAGAACATGGAGGTCCTGAACACATTCCTGGGAGATAAATACAACAGTAACAGCTCCCTCTCAGACTTCCTGAAAGCTGCCGTGGAAAAATCCCTGGAGAGTAAAAATGGCCACCTGGACCTCTTAGTCCGCTTCCTTCATGGCCTCTCACTGCAGTCCAACCAGAGTCTGTTAGGAGACCTGCTGGGTCAGACAGAGAACAGTCCCGAGGAGATCCAGAATGCCATCCAGAACCTGAAGGAGATGTTAAGTGATGAAGATGTCTCTCCTGACAGATGTATCAACATCTTCCACTGTCTGATGGAGATGAACGACCACTCATTACATCAGGATATCCAACAGTTCCTGAAGTCAGAGAACAGAACAGAGGAACTGTCTGATACCCAGTGTTCAGCTCTGGCCGTCATGCTGCAGATGTCAGAGGAGGTTCTGGAAGAGTTGGACCTGGACAAATACAACGCATCAGAGGAGGGGCGAAGGAGACTGGTCCCAGCTGTGAGGAACTGCAGAAAGGCTCGGTTAGTAGTTAACACATTGACTTGACTGCCAATCACGTCATGTTACGTCGCATCGAATCCATGGCTTGACTGCCAAGCACGCAGTATTGTGTCCTATGGTCTTTTCAGTGGATTAGTATAGATGGCGCTCTTCATCAACGTACTGTATGAATGATGCTAGGTTGCTAGGCAACAGATAAAACCAGAAATGAACCAGAAGTGAAAGTCTGCCTCCCGTCCGCCTCAATTTAAACAGAAATGTGCTTTGGATAAAAGTGATACATAAATGCACCATTTACAATGACGCAGCATTTTATACAGCCGGTTCCATGTTTTCCCGATCTCAACCCTGTCTGCATGCACAGTACTGCTTCAATCTCAACCCTGTCTGCATGCACAGGACTGCTTCAATGTCAACCCTGTCTGCATGCACAGGACTGCTTCAATGTCAACCCTGTCTGCATGCACAGGACTGCTTCAATGTCAACCCCTGTCTGCATGCACAGGACTGCTTCAATGTCAACCCTGTCTGCATGCACAGGACTGCTTCAATGTCAACCCTGTCTGCATGCACAGGACTGCTTCAATGTCAACCCTGTCTGCATGCACAGGACTGCTTCCGTAAGATTGCATTGGGGAAACATGCTGACTTCAGTGTTGTCCCTAAACGCGTTCAATGAACGATCGTTCACAAACACTGTTTGATCAACGTCATTGTGAACACGTTAATTTCTGTTGTGTGTGAACGTCACTTTCTCACGATCAACTTCGTTCAAGAGAGAGTGTTTCCATAGAGCCTTCCAGGCCAAATCCCCGCTAAGACACACCCTAAACAGGCCTTAATATCTAACGTTAAACCCACCGATAAGTCCTTATCCGACACAATTTAACTAATCTTTCTCAGCCGTACAATTTCACTGGAGCGTGCAGCTCGCATCTCTGCGTGAGGATCCTGTCATGCACGCAGACACAGAACATCCCGACTCCCGACCCAAACACTGGAAACTTATTCTTGTTTGATTAAACATAATGTGCCACGAAAAATATCTTCCAATAGCTTGTTATTTTTGCGTCGAGGAGGTATTTGTCCATATACATGATCACCTCGGTCGGCCAACTAAAGACATCTCCCTCCACAGAAGCGCAGTGATGCCTGATTTATTCTTCGACGTACAACGTGTTCCATGCTGAAAATGGCTGATCTTCAAGCCCACAGCGCGTTGTGTCCGCGACGCGTTGTGAGCGTCTAGATCAGCTATTTTCAGCACGCGGAGATATGCCCGGCCCAAAAGGTTGAGAACCCCTGGTCTATTCCACAAAACTGTTTATGTCTGGATAACTAGATAGGAGATGTTTTAGTTAACTTCCATGACAGTGAACTAGGTATAATTTGTATTGATCATCTCTTATTTAATCTGCATTTACAGACTTGTTGGCTGTGAGCTCAGTAAGACAGGTGTTGAAGCTGTGTCTTCAGCTCTCAGCTCTAATCCTTCCCATTTGAGAGAACTGGACCTCAGTGAAAACAACCTGCGGGACTCAGGACTAGTGGAGCTGCTCTGTGCTTCACTGAAGAGCCCACACTGTAGACTGGAAGTTCTAAAGTAAGATACATTTACCACTTTTATTTTGATCACTTCTGTTTTATTATGTACTGTATTATGTGAATATAATATGAATGCTGTGGTGAGAATGTATTAACCCATTTTGGGCGGGAACCCTTTTTGTTGTTAGCATTATGTTATGCTTTAGCTATTGAAAAATAGCAGATCTACAAGCTCGTAGCGCGCCACCGAGTGTCGCGCTACGAGCTTGTAGGTCTGCTATTTTTGAAAAATCGAAGAACGACTGACATAGAAACATAGCTTTTTCAGAAAGCTGTCGGGATGTAGAAGACATTTTTAGAATCTGATCTCAGGTCAAAATAAGCTTGATGGTGAGACATGGTAGGTGAATAGGGGAAAAAAGTTAACTAATAGCTATCACAATGAAACTTCTCCAGTTGATTAATTATATTAAGACTACGATTTTTTGTATTACTGAAATGATATGTTTAAATATGCAAATTATGCATTATATGCGCTAATTAGCATACATTCCGGGACGATAAATCTGAAGATCGTTCGAGGAGGTATTTGTCCATATACATGATCACCTCGGTCGGCCAACTAAAGACATCTCCCTCCACAGAAGCGCAGTGATGCCTGATTTATTCTTCGTCGTACAACGTGTTCCATGATGAAAATGGCTGATCTACAAGCTCACAACGCGTTGCGGCCGCGACGCGTTGTGAGCGTCTAGATCAGCTATTTTCAGCACGCGGAGATATGCAGGCTGTGAGAACTGAACTGAGAGCCTTCACAATAAAAGCATGCAGCTTTCACAAGTTGGCCCATAATTAGGACAAGGAAAATGATTTAGAATTCTGTGGCATTCCACATTGCAAAAGAGCAATTTTTTTCCAAAATGTAAAAAAAATATATAATAAGGAATTAATTTGGTTAATGTTAATGGAGAAATTGTAAAAGTTGTAACTTTAATAATCCCAAAGTTATTCCCAATAGGAATAAAGTCTGCAGTTCTATGGCTATGGGCTGCGGCAAACATTTAGAAAAACAAAAAGCAAAGAAAAAAAGAAAAATAACTAAAACTTTTCATTTTTTGGAACCATGAACTTTAGTTCAAAATGTTGAATGTTTGAACTGTGAACTGAACTAGTTCATAAAAAAGATGACTTTCCAAACACATGGCTGACTTCAAATTATTCCGCCAAATTATTCCATTACTATTCCAGGGGTTCTCAACCCGTGGGTCGCGACCCCTCGGGGGTCCCCAAATTATTTCCCAAAAAATAATTTGCAATTCAGTTGCATAAATGCAGTGTTTGTATCGCGAGACATGGCCCCCAGCCAAAAAGGTTGAGAACCCCTGGTCTATTCCACAATACTGTTTATGTCTGTGAGATGTTTTAGTTAACTTCCATCACAGTGAACTAGGTATCATTTGTTTTGATCATCTCTTATTTAATTTGTATTTACAGACTTGTTGGCTGTAAACTCAGTAAGACAGATGTTGAAGCTGTGTCTTCAGCTCTCAGCTCTAATCCTTCCCATTTGAGAGAACTGGACCTCAGTGAAAACGACCTGCAGGACTCAGGACTAGTGGAGCTGCTCTGTGCTTCACTGAAGAGCCCACACTGTAGACTGGAAGTTCTAAAGTAAGATACATTTACCACTTTTATTTTGATCACTTCTGTTTTATTATGTACTGTATTATGTGAATATAATATGAATGCTGTGGTGAGAATGTATTAATACGCTTGATATAATGGTAACCCAAGCCTATGTGTCTGAGTAGACGTTAAAATTACCCCAAACATGTTTCAAAGTGTAATATCGTAACGTATCGGCTACTTCATCATATAGAGTTTCTGACTATTTTGGCCTGGCGACCCGTTGTAGCTACGCCACAGTTATCAAGCTTCTTAATAAAATTATTATAATTAATATTACGGAGGAAAGAGCAGAACACCGTGAAAATAGCAGATCTGCAAGCTCACCGTGAGGCGTTGTGAGCTTGTAGTTTGGTAATATTTTCACATTAATGTGAAAAAAATCACCCGGCCTTTTCACTCATATGGATATGAAGCCTCGACTGGAGGTGGAAATGTACAAATATACCCAAAGAGTAACAAAATAAGCGTTTAAACGACTCAAACAACCCAGAGACTACATTCCCGGGTAGGCGGGGTGGCTGCATCTGCCTGTCGCACAACAGAAACTGAATGTTAATTAAGTTTATTTAAATTGTATTGATATTTAATGTTTCGTGGTTACTACGAGTCGAGTCACCACCAGCTGAGCTTACGTCAACAAGGAATCTCTGGAACGCTATAATGTGTTGACAGCTGGGCGTGACGTATATTAGCAGCGACATTGCCTTCATATGTAGTTTCAAGGCTTTTGCGACAACATTAATTCCATTTTCTCCAGAAACTGGCTGTATCAAATATGAATGGACATCATTAACGACACACAGCCACCCCCCTGACAGAAAGGCCGGGGTGGTCATATAAGAACACAGTTCTTATATGAAGCGACCTAAAATCGCCCTATGGAGATTACAATGCAAATAAATAAATACATGAACCTGTGTATTGGCGCCCTCTACTGAAAGTGACGTCAGACTTCGGTGCTCTATATATTAACACTTTAAGGGCTATAGATTAATATAATCAGACCACCTAGGCTGACGGGATTGATCAATTACCTTTGGAGCATAACGCATATACTTTAAGTATTTCCAGCTTTGATTCACGAAACCCGGCGGAAAATAGTCCCATGGTTTGTTGATGAAGAGAAAAACATGCCGCCATTACGATGCGAAACGAAAACAGCCTCCACAGCATGTTGTAGTCCAAACAAACCCCCGTTCACTTGCATTGAACTCATTTTCCCAGAAGCCCTAGCAGCCCAGAGCATGGCTAGATTTCCAGTTTCGTCATCATAACGCAACGGCCTCGTCACCAGGTCCACGACAAATCAGCTCTTTTATCATTATTAAAAAACGGCGAATTAAACACATTAAACAAATAGCGGGTTTAGCGTATTACGCAGCACCGACACATGGATTAAATAGCGAAGAACACGGGTTAGGCAGTAGTGTTAATTAATATTAATGTTACGAAAAAGAAAGAGACTAACATTGTAATAATAGCCGATCTGCAAGATCACTGTGAGGCGTTGTGAGCTTGTAGATTTGTAATATTTTCGCATTCATGTAATGCCTACAATTCCGATTGCTTCTAAGGTTAGTTGGGGGAGGGGTTCCCAGTTCAAATATGATTACGGTATGTTGGAGGCCAGGGTTTGTTTTAATGGAACTAAAGCATCCAGGTGTGAAGGCACCCTAAGTGGGACTAGAGAGGGACTAATAGATGCTGGAAGCTGGTTCTAAATCCAGGGATAATGCATATTTAAACGTCTTATTTATTAATTAATCTATTCATTTATTTATGTATGTTTTAATCTGGTGTTTCAGACTGGCTAACTGTGGCCTGTCAGAGAGATGCTGTGAAGCTCTGGCCTCAGCTGTAAGCTCTAATCCCTCCCTAAGAGAGTTGGACCTGAGCCTCAACGTGGTGAATGATTCAGTTCTGGAGAACTGCAAGTGAGTAGACTTGGGCTGTGTCCATGTTGGACAGTGAGTAGACTTGGGCTGTGTCCATGTTGGACAGTGAGTAGACTTGGGCTGTGTCCACGATTTCCGTTGTCCTAAACCTGTGTGCATGAGATAGCAAATATAGGGAAGGCGCATCAACACGCGTACAGACACACCTCCAGCCGCAAACATGTATAGTGGGTTGTGTGGCCGCAAGATAATGTTTACGCATAGTGGAAGCTCCTAAATGAGTAATTCACGCAAAGTGTTTAATGCTTGCGGGTAAGGCATGGGATACGATACAGCCCAAAGTCACAAATCATGAGAAGAACAACACAATGCAGTGCCTCAAAGAAACTCTAGGATAGCACACGTAAACAATGAACATCTGTCTAAACAACAATATATGTGCATCACGAAGGTATAAAAGGACAGTGGAGTGCTATAGGGGTTAAGGTGGAGTCTGAGAAGGTGATGAGATCCAAACTGGGCAGCAGTGAGTATGTCTGGATGAGCTGCAGGGCCAAGATAATGACAGGAGAAACACTGTAGTGTCAGCTAGTGGAGACGTTGTGTTAGACAGTCAGACATTGATGCATTGTTGTTCTACTTCCTACAGAGTGAAACACTGTAGTGTCAGCTAGTGGAGACGTTGTGCTAGACAGTCAGACATTGATGCATTGTTGTTCTACTTCCTACAGAGTGAAACACTGTAGTGTCAGCTAGTGGAGACGTGTTAGACATTGATGCATTGTTGTTCTACTTCCTACAGAGTCAAACATGGAGGAGAAGATAGGTTTAATTCTACACTCATTTCAAAACGTGAGTATCTGTGTCTACATTAACATTTTATATACTGTTGTATACTTGGTTGATGTCGTCCTGAAAACTCTTGTGCTCTCTACTCTCTGCTCTTGGCCTGGTCCTTAACACATCAAGATGAGGTCATGTGGTTTGACAGAAACAATGGGCCTCATTCACTAACCTGGTCGTAAACAACATGTATTTCGTCTATATTGGCATAAGTTCAGTTCTGACGTGCGATGCATGAAAGCTGGTGCAGAGCCGTGATGTGTGCAGATCACAGGTGGATCTCGTTTTGGTTTGAAAGTCACAAGTGATCTCCCGTGTCGATCATTGGCATGGTTCCACGCTCCATTTAACAACATACAAGACAACCGGAAATATAAATCACACCTGTGTGAACTGAGCAGTGCAACTATACATTTACTGTTATAGTTACTGTACTGTGCTCTGTACTGTATTGTAGTGTACTGTGCTCTGTACTGTATTGTAGTGTACTGTGCTCTGTACTGTATTGTAGTGTACTGTGCTCTATGCTGTACTTTGATTATTTTGGGGGGAAAATAGTTTGTTACCGCGTGTTAGACGACACATACACAGAGAGACAGACAGGTACACAGTAACACAGACAGGTACACAGAGAGACTGACAGGTACACACAGAGATAGACAGGTACACAGAGAGACAGACAGGTACACAGTAACACAGAGAGACTGACAGGTACACAGAGAGACAGACAGGTACACAGTAACACAGAAAGACAGACACATAGAGACAGACAGGTGGGGGGGGGGGGGGTCCCCAGATGGCCAAAAAATGTCAAATACTGTAAGAAAGTGGAAAGTATTGTGAAAATAGCAGATCTACAAGTTCACAATGCCTCAAACTAAATGGAATGCCTACAATTCCAAGTGCTTGTCAATGTTGATTATTTTGGGGGGGTCCTCAGTTCAAACTGGACGTATATGATTATTTTGGGGGGTCTCCAGTTCAAATATGATTATTTTGGGGGTCCTCAGTTCAAATATGATTATTTTGGGGGGTCCTCAGTTAAAATATGATTATTTTGGGGGTCTCCAGTTAAAATATGATTATTTTGGGGGTCTCCAGTTCAAATATGATTATTTTGGGGGGTCTCCAGTTCAAATATGATTATTTTTGGGGTCCTCAGTTCAAATATGATTATTTTTGGGGTCCTCAGTTCAAATAAAATCACACTGTAGAATGTCTCTGCCCAGGGGTGCAGAGACATTCTTCCCCCTGGTGGTTGGACTATGACAGTGACGATCTTCTTTATTACATTTTAATTGTATCGAGTCTTAATTTAGTCGACTAAGACTAGGCTAAGACTAAATAATGTACAAATGACTGAAATAGGACTAAATCTGTTGCCAAAATTAATACTGCAGTGAGTTTGTAGATCTGTGTGTGTGTGTGTGTGTGTGTGTGTGTGTGTGTGTGTGTGTGTGTGTGCGCGTGTGCGTGTGCGTGTGCGTGTGCGTGTGCATGTGCATGTGCGTGTGCGTGTGCGTGCATGTCAGTGAATGATGTATTTAATGTTTACTGTGTTGTTTTCTCATCAGATTTCCAGCGTCTCACACTGGACTCAAACACAGCACACTGTGACCTCTCTCTGTCTGAGGACAACAGGAAGGTCACACTGGGGTCACAGAGGTCAGGAGGTCAGCGTCCTCCTGATCACCCAGACAGGTTTGATGGCTGGAATCAAGTTCTGAGTTCACAGAGTGTGACTGGACGCTGTTCCTGGGAGGTAGAGTGCAGTGGATGGGTTCGTATAGCAGTGGCTGACGGAACAATCAGCAGGAAAGGAGGTGGTGCTGACTGCTGTGGGTTTGGAGAGAATGATAAGTCCTGGAGTCTGGACTGTGGTGGTGGTTCCAGTTACTGTGTCTACCACAACGGACAGTGGACTTACCTCCCTGTCGTTGCCTCTAAAGGCTCCAACAGAGTATCGGTGTATGTGGACCGTCCCGCTGGGACTCTGTCCTTCTACACAGTGTGCTCTGACTCACTGAGACACCTGTACACCTTCCAGACCAGGTCCACTGGACCTCTCTATGCTGGGTTCTGGTTATGGTCCTCCTCCTTCGCCTCCTCCTCCTCCCCCTCCTCCTCCCCCTCCTCCTCAGTGCGTCTGTGTGAGCAGTAAGTATAATGGACACACACACATTTAATTCCAGACCACGTCCACACACACACACACACACACACACACACACACACACACACACACACACACACACACACACACACACACACACACACACACACACACACGTAACACGTAACACACACACACATAACACGTAACACGTAACACACACACACACACACACACACACACACACACACGTAACACACACTTTAATTGTAGTCCTATTTTAGTCATTTGTACATTATTTAGTCTTAGTCTAGTCTTAGTCGACTAAATTAAAACTCAATACAATTAAAATGTAATAAAGAAGATCGTCACTGTCGGGTGAAGTGTTAGAGTCCAACCACCAGGGGGCAGAATGTCTTAAAGTCTCCAATAGGGGGCAGAATGTCTTAAAGTCTCCACCAGGGGGCAGAATGTCTTAAAGTCTCCACAGTGTGATTTTATTTGAACTGGGGACCCCCACAATAATCATATTTGAACTGAGGACCCCCAAAATAATCATATTTGAACTGAGGACCTGCCAAAATAATCATATTTGAACTGGAGACCTGCCATAATAATCATATTTGAACTGGGGACCTGCCATAATAATCATATTTGAACTGAGGACCTGCCATAATAATCATATTTGAACTGAGGACCCCCAAAATAATCATATTTATAAAGTAATCATAGCTGTGTAGCGCATGCGCGAGCGTTCGGTGACGTCTGACAGCAGCGCGTCCAAAACCGACCACTTTTTAACATCTTTTAGCCTTACTTTTTACTTCATGTTAGTTTACTGCTATCATACGCACTTACTTTAACCCATTTTGGGCGGGAACCCATTTTGGTGTTAGCATCATGTCGTGCTTTAGCTATTGAAAAATAGCAGACCTACAAGCTCGTAGCGCGCCACCGAGTGGCGCGCTACGAGCTTGTAGGTCTGCTATTTTTTGAAAGAGCGAAGAGCAACTGACATAGAAGACATTTTTTAAATCTGATCTTAGGTCAGAATGGAAAACTGTCAGGATATAGAAGACATTTTTAGAATCTGATCTCAGGTCAGAATGGGTTAATAACAACGCTATCGGATGTACAGAGCACGAGCTGGAACAACATATTATTTTCAGATGGGGGTCATACATCGGCGGCCAATTACATATAATTGTTGGGGTCCTTGACATGAAATATTGAGCACCACTGATACAGAAACATAATTTATAGGTATTTCAGAAAACTGTCAGAATTTAGAAGACATTTTATACATTTCGACGTCAGGCCTAAATGGGGTAATCTGTTTTTTTTTTTTTTTTAAGTTACAAGAGAATGGAGCTTTCCGGGCCATTTGAATCATTATAATTCATCCTCCAATGTTAATCTACAGATTAATGAGAACCTTTGTGAACCTGTACATATTTATTAATGAATTTAATTGAGGAACCCCAAAATAATCATATTTGAACTGGGGACCCCCAAAATAGTCATATTTGAATTGAGGACCCCCAAAGTAATCATAATATGACCCCCCCCCCCCCCCCCCCCACACACACACACACACACACACACACACAGACACGCATTATGTCACTCAAAGTTAACATTGGAATCTATAATTGTATTGATTGTGTGTGTGTGTGTGTGTGTGTGTGTGTGTGTGTGTGTGTGTGTCTAGACCCTCTGGACTCCATCATTCCAACATGGACATAGTGAGGACAGAACCTTCTAGACTCCATCATTCCAACATGGACATAGTGAGTACAGAACCCTCTAGACTCCATCATTCCAACATGGACACAGTGAGGACAGAACCCTCTAGACTCCATCATTCCAACATGGACATAGTGAGGACAGAGCCCTCTAGACTCCATCATTCCAACATGGACACAGTGAGGACAGAACCCTCTAGACTCCATCATTCCAACATGGACATAGTGAGGACAGAACCATCTGCTCTGCACAATAATCACAGTGACTGAACACCAGGAAAGACACTGATCGTTTCCTGTCTGCTTTGTTGTGTCTTTCAGAGCCATTTTGAACCCAGTGTGCACGCAGAGCAGTCGACCAATCAGTACAGGTGAGTTATCCTAGTCAACCAATCAGTACAGGTGAGTTATCCTAGTCAACCAATCAGTACAGGTCAGTTATCCTAGTCAACCAATCACTAGGTGAGTTATCCTAGTCAGTACAGGTCAGTTATCCTAAACACAGGACAGTCAACCACTGTTGTTTTTGGCAGCAAGCGTTAGTCTAGTTTTAGTCGACTAAATGTCATAAGATTTTAGTCGACTGAAGTGTATTTTGAACTTGTGAAATGGGACATTCTGCAATACGAGTGATTTTACTTTTAGTACTTTAAGTACATTTTTATGCCAATACTTTTGTACTTTCACTCGAGTACATTTTGAATACGGGACTTCTACTTGTAACGGAGTACGTCTACATTGCAGTGTTTATACTTTCACTTAGTACTTGTTTTTTCACCACCGGTCACAGGTTCAAGTTCGCCAGGTCCGGGCTGTTCCAGTGCAGCGAGACAGCGTTGGTGTTTGAAACGACAGGCGAAGGAGAGGTCCTCTACAGGACTGTTCAGTGGGAGGAGAGATGGTTCCAGCCAGCAGGAAGGACTCCTGCAGGTCCTCTGTTTGACATCCAGTGTCCTCAGAAGTCTGTCCGCCAGCTACACCTGCCACACTGTGACGTCACACCTGGTGAGTCAGCTACACCTGCCACACTGTGACATCACATCAGGTGAGTCAGATACACCTGCCACACTGTGACATCACACCTGGTGAGTTATAGCTACACCTGCCACACTGTGACATCACACCTGGTGAGTTATAGCTACACCTGCCACACTGTGACATCACACCTGGTGAGTCAGCTACACCTGCCACACTGGGACAACACACCTGGTGAGTTATAGCTACACCTGCCACACTGTGACATCACACCTGGTGAGTCAGCTACACCTGCCACACTGTGACATCACACCAGGTGAGTCAGCTACACCTGCCACACTGTGACATCACACCTGGTGAGTTATAGCTACACCTGCCACACTGTGACATCACACGTGGTGAGTTATAGCTACACCTGCCACACTGTGACAGCACACCTGGTGAGTCAGCTACACCTGCCACACTGTGACATCACACCTGGTGAGTCACTGTTGAGACTTGGATGGTCAGAGCGACGAGATTACATACAAAGTCAATGCAAAGACGAGAAGTTGTGCGGACGGGCATGGGGCGAACAAAGCTAACAGCCACCTGGTGTCTATATCTATATCTAGATTTAAATGTTCCAGTTCATAGCCTGCTGCAGGCCTGGTTGACTAGATTTAGAAGACATTTTGAAGCTCTTAATTGCTACTAAAATCTTCATTTGGAGAAATCCATCAAGTAAGTCAATGAGTGAGAAGCACAGAGTGGAGTGGGTGGGGCTTAGCGGAGGGTGAAGTGGTTTAGACATTGTGTTCAGATTTGGTTTACATGGAGTGGAATCTATAACGTTATGTTATTTCCCCCACAGGTGATCTGTCCGTGGCCCACATCACAGACGAGGGTCCGGAACTCTTACAACCGCAGAGAGTGACCCAGACTCATGTGGTTGTAAATGTGAACCATCTGTCTCTCTTTGGGCTCCTGAAAAGAGTCTTGAGCTACTTTCAACAACGTTCTCAGGTGTTGCTGTTCCGTCAAGAGTCACTGATACGGAGGACGATGAGTGTGTTACTGCTGCCCAGTAATGTGCCTTACAGAGAGGTAAATATATCTGTTAAGTAATGTGCCTTACAGAGAGGTAAATATATCTGTTAAGTAATGTGCCTTACAGAGAGGTAAATATATCTGTTAAGTAATGTGCCTTACAGAGAGGTAAATATATCTGTTAAGTAATGTGCCTTACAGAGAGGTAAATATATCTGTTAAGTAATGTGCCTTACAGAGAGGTAAATATATCTGTTAAGTAATGTGTCTTACAGAGAGGTAAATATATCCGTTAAGTAATGTGCCTACGGACCCCCCATTTAATGGCATTTCTAACTCTGGGACCCCCAATTTGAATTGTAAAACCAATGTTAATTTAACAGAGCCATAAGGGTCCATTTGGTGACTAACTATCATTTAGCTGGGGACCCCCTGGAACTCCCTCAAGGACCCCTAGGGGTCCTCTGAGCCCACTTTGGGAACCACTGGCTTAGGGGGGGTCATTTCATTTGGCTCCTGAGAAATGTCAGCTCTGCCTACATACCTGATACCGGCCACTATGAATGAACCATCTGATCAAACTGTGTTGGTGTCATTATAGGTGAAGGGAGTTCATGAAAACAAGCAACGCATCGAGCCGGTCATCGCCAACTGTGTTCTCATCCCAGACCAACGCTACCGTCTGTCAGTGTGTCCTTCACAGAAAGTACAACCTGAGGTACGTATTAAACCTACAGTCTGTCAGTGTGTCCTTCACAGAGAGTACAACCTGAGGTACGTATTAAACCTACAGTCTGTCAGTGTGTCCTTCACAGAGAGTACAACCTGAGGTACGTATTAAACCTACAGTCTGTCAGTGTGTCCTTCACAGAGAGTACAACCTGAGGTAGGCTACGTATTAAACCTACGTTGTCTGTTTATTGTATGGTAAAGCAGTGTGAGTCAAGGAAACTGTTATTCTCACTCCTTCGCCACTACTAACATTATTACTAGTATAACCACTACAAAATACATTTATTCTCTCAGGCTTATGGCATGTCGTTTTTGATTGTTGTTGGTACATTTTGTAAAGCGTCCTTGGGTTCATGAAAAGCGCTATATAAATTCAAGCTATTATTATTATTATTATTATTATTACAACTCGACTACCAATACTAATATTATTACTGCTGCTACAATCACTACCTAGCAAGCACTACTACCAATACTACCATTAGTATACAACTATGATCACTACTGTAGCACTACTACCAATACTACCATTAGTATACAACTATGATCACTACTGTAGCACTACTACCAATACTACCATTAGTATACAACTATGATCACTACTGTAGCACTACTACCAATACTACCATTAGTATACAACTATGATCACTACTGTAGCACTACTACCAATACTACCATTAGTATACAACTCTGATCACTACTGTAGCACTACTACCAATACTACCATTAGTATACAACTATGATCACTACTGTAGCACTACTACCAATACTACCATTAGTATACAACTATAATCACTACTGTAGCACTACTACCATTAGGATACAACTATAATCACTACTGTCTAATCACTAAATCACTAAAAAGGTCTCTGTTTTCAGGATGCACCTTATTTTGAAGACTATGGACCAAATTACCATCCAACGTTCCTGGTGTCTATGGACGTCAATGCAGAAAACTTCAAAATGGAATTACTGAGCCCCGACTCTGGCCCGGTCTGGCAGCAAGACATTACCCTGGAAGGTAAAGTTATGGACTTTCATTCAGCCTTGGGATGTAGCAAGCCGGTCTCACCCAAATACCGTGAAATGGCACAGATTGGCAATTCAAATACACACACCTGGAAAACCCCCAAATCCATACATATTACACTGACACTGAAATACTCCTCATAGGGGCCCCTATCTCCTCATTTACTACTGTAATGGACTGTACACTACCTTTAACTGTTCCTCTATTCACAAACTACAATTAATTAATTAATTAAATAGAATACAGCCGCTAGAATTCTCACCAATACAAACCGCAGAGCTGGCAGAACTCCACTGGCTCCCTATCGAATCCAGAATCCATTTTAAAATCCTTTTAACAACCTATAAAGCACTAAATGGCCTATAGCCCCAGTTTATATCACAGACCTACTGGTGGCCTTTTAACAACCTATAAAGCACTAAATGGCCTAGCCCCAGTTTATATCACAGACCTACTGGTGGCCTTTTAACAACCTACCACCGAGCACGCTGAAGCGCGCCCGTTGTCGCGTGGAACTTTGTGAAGTTCGGTAGAGCCGACTCAGCCCCGGTCGAGTTGCAACCGAATCGTAAATCATGTCAAACCCGATCTCACTCTCCCTCTCCCTCACGCGGTGAAATAGCAATCTGTCGCGGTCAAAACAGTAGTAGTGTAACATGTAGGGATTGTGGGTGTTTATGTAGGGACTTAAACAGTAGTAGTGTAATACGTAGGGATTGTGGGGGTTTATGTAGGGACTTAAACAGTAGTAGTGTAACATGTAGGGATTGTGGGGGTTTATGTCGGGACTTGCCAGTCCGTGCTATTTCACCGCGGTGAGATGGGCCTCGATGGTTCCTTTCTGTTCATAATTTGAACACTTTTATTTCTTGCAGCACAATCTACAGGAGCGGCTGCTTCCATACCAGCACAATCTACAGGAGCGGCTGCTTCCATACCAGCACAATCTACAGGAGCGGCTGCTTCCATACCAGGTGAGTCTCTAGCTTGTAGATCTGTTGTTACTTCCATACCAGGTGAGTCTCTAGCTTGTAGATCTGTTGTTACTTTGGATGTTTTAGCGTGACGCTGTAGTGAGGTCAAGTAGGACGTTAATTCATGAACAAACACGTTTAAATAAGGAGATAGATTTCTGCAGCAACGATCTATAACGATATCTATAACGCACACACACTGTGTGTGTATATATATATATATATACACTACCAGCACAAACTGTATCACTTTACTGCAATTTTTAGAATAAGAATTGTTAGCTCCTATATGGCACTTTCCATTTTAAAACAATGTCAAATGAAAACCAACAACTCAACGTTCAATCCTCCTTAACTTCAGCGAAACACTTTGTGGACCAACATCGGCGTTTCCTGGTTGACAGGGTGAGGAACGTGGGTCCCATCCTAGATGTACTCTTTGAGAAGGACATCCTAGACAGTGAGGGCTACAGCAATGTGATGTCCAATCCCACCACTCAGGACAAGATGAGGGCAATCTACGCTCTCCTGACCTCCAGCACAGCCAAAGACACTTTGCACAAAGCTCTCCAGGAATACGAGCAGTCTCTCCTTAAAGATCTGTAAGTCATTTGCATTTAATTAAGCCATGTTGGGGCGGGAACCCCCAAGAGCCCCACTCATTCCAATGTTAATCTACAGATTGATGAGAACCTTTGTGAACCTGTACATATTTTGCTCTGTAAAGCTCTTTGAGCTGAACTTCATGTCATGAAAAGTGCTGTACAAATACATGTGTGTAAATGTAATGTAATATAGATCATTATTAAATATATGTTTGATTTGTGACATTTCACACAAACTTGTGTAACTCACAATAATAGTTATGCCAAATAAACAGATTTTACAGGACTGGACTTGGACTAGACTAGAAGTTAATGGTGTGCATTGTGTAACGATATGAACAAATCATATTTACTTAACAACTGTGTTGTTCGATTCATGGGTTGATTAGTCATGTTTGGACTACATACGCCCTACAAACAGTCATTAAGACATGCAAATCCCTTGACTCCTTCAAAGGGCACCTACGGACGGCTGCAATTCGAAACTGGCCCCCGTCAAATTTGAATCCCCCCCCCCCACACCCCTTTTCCCCCTCACTGTATATGTTTCTTTTCCCTTTTTTTACTTCCTTTATGATGAATTCCTGTTCTGTTCTTTGGCTACATAGAAGTGCCTATTTGTACGTCTCTAAATGTTTTGATGAATTGAACATGGTGGACCCTCTTGTAAACAAGAGTAATGCTTAATTGGGTCGTCCACTCACAGTCTTTGTATTTAGTTCGTGCTTGAAATGTACTGTAATTCTGCAAACTGTAAATAAATATTTCAATCAATACAGAACATTCTCCCTGGGTACTGTGGTTTTATTCACAACCTCAGAGAGGTGCCAGGACATGTCGTGCTTCTAATTCTACTAGTAAAGAACGTCTACTTCTTCAACAACACAGTTTAAAGGCATGTTTGCATACATCACATTATAGCATTATCTCACCACCAGGGGGAGGTAGAAGGGGTGATTTCTAGCCTTGCTCAGGCTGTGTGGAGGTACCATCATACCTGGTTCCACATGGTATAGGCTACATGGTACTAGTATGTGGGTTCCCAGGTACTACAATGATGATAACAACATATTGCGATGTCATCATGAGAGCTACAGAGCAGGCTAGTGATGTCATCATGAGAGCTACAGAGCAGGCTAGTGATGTCATCATGAGAGGTGTATTTAATGAACCCAGGTGTATTTCATGAACTCAGGTGTATTTAGGCCAACATGAGGCAGTTTACAAAGACAACACCAAACGTCCCAAAGGGAGAATAATGTCCAAACAGTGACTAACTTGTCTCCGGTCAGTCCTTGGGGTCCAGCTCCGTCCAGCCCTCAGCTCTCTGTCCGTCCTTGGACTGTTTGTTTGCTCTGCCATGTGCTCTCCCAGCTCTGCTGCTGCACGGCCCTCTGGGAGTTGGAGTTCTCTCCCAGCTCTGCTGCTGCACGGCCCTCTGGGAGTTGGAGTGCTCTGCTGCTGCACGGCCCTCTGGGAGTTGGAGTTCTCTCCCAGCTCTGCTGCTGCACGGCCCTCTGGGAGTTGGAGAATTATGTGTGTGAGAGAGAGAGAGAGAGAGAATGAATGTAACATTTTACATTGGGTAAAATATACGTGTTTAGTGTCGGTGTGAAAAAATGTATACCACCAATGGACCCTCAAACTGTCTGCTAAAACAGCTCCATCACTTCTTCTCTCATGTAAGTAATTGACATTATGTGACCAGATTTGACCATCAATGATTGGAGCTCTGAATGTCAGCCAGCCGTGTGTGTGTGTGTGTGTGTGTCGGGAGTCACTGGCCCCATATTTACATGCAGGAATTCATTCGGAATGAATGGATTCATTCCAGTCATCAGAATAAAAATGCTCATGTTGTAAACGCCTTAATTGGAATAGAACATCCCATTCCGAATGATTTTTTTTTTCATTCCGGTCTGGAAGAGTGGTCTGTACTGTTTGAATCGCTATAGATCACCATATAAACACTTTATTAATGAATGGAGGGGTGGTCTGTACCGTTTGAATCGCTATAGATCACCATATAAACACTTTATTAATGAATGGAGGGGTGGTCTGTACCGTTTGAATCGCTATAGATGTACCATATAAACACTTTATTAATGAATGGAGGGGTGGTCTGTACTGTTTGAATCACTATAGATCACCATATAAACACTTTATTAATGAATGGAGGGGTGGTCTGTACTGTTTGAATCACTATAGATCACCATATAAACACTTTATTAATGAATGGAGGGGTGGTCTGTACTGTTTGAATCGCTATAGATCACCATATAAACACTTTATTAATGAATGGAGGGGTGGTCTGTACTGTTTGAATCACTATAGATCACCATATAAACACTTTATTAATGAATGGAGGGGTGGTCTGTACTGTTTGAATCGCTATAGATCTACCATATAAACACTTTATTAATGAATGGAGGGGTGGTCTGTACTGTTTGAATCGCTATAGATCTACCATATAAACACTTTATTAATGAATGGAGGGGTGGTCTGTACTGTTTGAATCGCTATAGATCACCATATAAACACTTTATTAATGAATGGAGGGGTGGTCTGTACTGTTTGAATCACTATAGATCACCATATAAACACTTTATTAATGAATGGAGGGGTGGTCTGTACTGTTTGAATCGCTATAGATCTACCATATAAACACTTTATTAATGAATGGAGGGGTGGTCTGTACTGTTTGAATCGCTATAGATGTACCATATAAACACTTTATTAATGAATGGAGGGGTGGTCTGTACTGTTTGAATCGCTATAGATCACCATATAAACACTTTATTAATGAATGGAGGGGTGGTCTGTACCGTTTGAATCGCTATAGATCACCATATAAACACTTTATTAATGAATGGAGGGGTGGTCTGTACTGTTTGAATCGCTATAGATCTACCATATAAACACTTTATTAATGAATGGAGGGGTGGTCTGTACTGTTTGAATCGCTATAGATCACCATATAAACACTTTATTAATGAATGGAGGGGTGGTCTGTACTGTTTGAATCGCTATAGATCACCATATAAACACTTTATTAATGAATGGAGGGGTGGTCTGTACCGTTTGAATCGCTATAGATCACCATATAAACACTTTATTAATGAATGGAGGGGTGGTCTGTACTGTTTGAATCACTATAGATCACCATATAAACACTTTATTAATGAATGGAGGGGTGGTCTGTACTGTTTGAATCACTATAGATCACCATATAAACACTTTATTAATGAATGGAGGGGTGGTCTGTACCGTTTGAATCGCTATAGATCTACCATATAAACACTTTATTAATGAATGGAGGGGTGGTCTGTACCGTTTGAATCGCTATAGATCTACCATATAAACACTTTATTAATGAATGGAGGGGTGGTCTGTACCGTTTGAATTGCTATAGATCTACCATATAAACACTTTATTCTGAATGCTACTGGGAGTTTGGAATGCATGTATTATTTTACACATGTCTGCCCTTAGTATACTATAGTGCTTTATGCCCTGCATGTCCAAGCAGGGATGGCCATTTGGATACATTTTATGTTTACCCATTAGAAAAATACAAAGACACCAGTTCCCCCTCCTCCCCCCCAAAATAAAATACGCTATTTACAAACCCATCTGTGAATTACAGTGCCATTGCAGTGTATGGGTGTATGGATGCTGTGTTTTTTTTTTAGTTCTGGTGTTGTGGTCGCGAGTTGGTTGCAGGGACTGCGCATCAAAATATATTTTTATTTTATTTTATTTTTAGAGCGTCTCTCTGTTCACGCCATGGAACCATTCGTGACCATGAGAGTCTCTCTGTGGAGCAGATGGACGAGAGAACACGTCAAAACATCGCCTACGAATACCTGCGTCCCCCCCGGGAGGAAGGATAAAAGGCGTGTCTAATCCATGTTTAATATGCGAAACACGCTATTTGTTTAATGTGTTTCATTCACCTTGAGGGCCCGGGCCTACAGTATTTATTCCATTAGTAAAATGTGCCCATCGTCAGCATGCGCCTCTAGGCTGTAGAGCGACGCGGTCAGTTTTCATATAGCACTAATTTGACGGAGATTATCAATCTCCGTGTCGGGCACATGGCCGTGCACTTGAACTTGACCGTGATTTACGCCATGGGCCACGATGGTGTTAAAAAGATTTGTGGCGGACCTGGTGACGAGGCCGTCGCGTTACGATGACGAAAAGCCATGCTCAAGCCGGGAATCAAAGCTGCAAATGCTCCAAAGGTAATTCAACACTTTCCCCTGATTGGCTGAAATGTAGTCACCTACCTGAAAATGTATTTAATGTTTATTAAGCGGGCTAGTGTGAGACAGTGCAGAACCAGCAGGCTGAATCCAGGGTTACGCATTAAATGAGGTTTGACTTTCCCCACAGATAATGAACTCAGACAGGTATATATATATATACAGGCCAACATGAGGCAGTTTGCAAAGACAACATAAAATATCCCAAAGAAAGAATAATAACGTCTAAAACAGTGACTTACTTGTTGCCGTTCAGTCCTTGGGGTCCAGCTCCGTCCAGCCCTCAGCTCGCTGTCCTTCCTTGTACTGTCTGGACCTGAATGGAAACAAGACCGCAATGACTATTTTTTCCGGTGATCCCTTTGAAGGTGTTTGTTTTTAACTGCAATCTGAGAATCCCATCGTCAAATACTGTTGTTCCTCGAAATGACGCGAGGCAACAGTCTGTCTTGAGAGACTAGTTTGACTGTACCCTGGCCTGTACTGTTTACATGTTTATTATGCCAATACAGTATTCAATCAATCAATTTGTTTGCTCTCCCAGCTCTGCCTCAAAACACCTACACCTGACTGTGTGCTGTGCTGCAGGGCCCTCTGGGAGTTGGAGTTATCTCCCAGCTCTGCCTCAAACAACTACACCTGACTGTGTGCTGTGCTGCAGGGCCCTCTGGGAGTTGGAGTTCTCTCCCAGCTCTGCCTCAAACAACTACACCCGTCTGTGTGCTGCTGAGGTCCTCATATCTGGGAGTTGGAGTTGTGTTGCCACGTACAGCGGCCATTTTGTGTGTGTGGTAGAGTTCTCATCGGGCCTGGAAATTAACCCATTCTGACCTGAGATCAGATTCATATGAGGTTTCCACTGGACACACACTGGTCTGATTAACTAATTAGTTAGATCAGATTCTAAAAATGTCAGTCGTTCTTCGATTTTTCAAAAATAGCAGACCTACAAGCTCGTAGCGCGCCACTCGGTGGCGCGCTATGAGCTTGTAGATCTGCTATTTTTCAATAGCTAAAGCACGACATGATGCTATAACACCAAAATGAGTTCCCGTTCAGAATGGGTTAAGGCCCAGCCCTACCCTAACTGCGTCGGCCCGAGGCTCGGCCCGACCCCAACAATTACCCTAATGTCAGCCCCGAAAACCCGAAAAGGCCAGAGATAAAATAGGAAAAAGAAAAATGCCACTATATGGCCGTGGCGCCGTGGGTTATTGAGACGAGTGTGTCAGAGAACGCACTCAAAGTTGCCGAAATAAAGGGTTTATGTAACTCACGTTAATTGGCTGACAATGTTCCATTTCCGACATTCTAATTTCTAACATTTCTACATTTCTAATTAACATCAGTAGTCCCTGAGCAGGCTCTTAAAATGCTTCATTTTATATCCTTCATACCAAACTATTACTATAAGGAACATGATAGGAGTATTAATTAAATTAAACAGTATACACATATTTTACTTGAACTTTCTACATTGAACATGACAGGAGTAAGTCCATTTTACTTTTTACTACAATACCAGTGCATTATTATTTCTAGTCGTAGGATACGGGAATCCCACCTTTATCTACCGTGTTAGAATAAATGGGTTGTGAATGTTGTGTAATGTTTAGGAGCATGTCTGTCCCATTGTTAATGGACAGGTGATAATGTGTTAGGGTGTGTAACCCTATTGCGGAATGGATCGACCAACCAATTTACATGTGATCCTTTTAGTGTGATAAGTAGAGTGCATATAGCCTACTCCTACAGTATTGTGTGAATGGAGTGGAACATGTATATATAGGATTGGGAAGCATTTGCATTTAAATAATTTAGACTGGAAAATACTTAGCATCCCTGTGACATCTGATAGGTGACAAAAGCAACTTGAGCTATTTGTCACATTCCTAATCCTAAATTCACCACACCCACTGCACACAGCAATAGTCATTGTATGAAGTCATCCTCTCATGGTCAAATAGACATTTCACAAATGCATGTTTAAAGGGCTACTTCAGCCCTTTTGCAACCATATCTTTCCTGGGGGGTTTATGTGGGAAATTTGTGTTTTTAGATATTTTAGTATTTAAAAGTGTCTGTGATATCATGGACACTGGTGGATTACTACAAAGACCATAATGCTTTGCTGCACTTGTGGAGAGGGAGAGGGCTGTCTTTTACATATAAATAATGGATAGCAGATAAGATATTTTGCTCTATTCTATAAGTAAGTTCATTTTTCTCGACACACAAATCTACTATGCCATGTCCAATAGAAACACTGAGAACATGCATTGAACAAATCAATTTAGGATATACCAAGATTGTCTTCAAATAAACAAAAGACAAAACTAAAGTACTTGTTTTGAAGTCAAGGACAATGGATTAAAAGTTAGGCGCTTAGCTTCAAACCTTGTTGTAGTCATGGCATCAGAACTTTAACCAGCCACATTAGCACCGTCAAAGTCAGATTATATGATTTATATCCAACCGGAATCTAGAAAAATGTCCAATAGTAGTCTTGACTACTGTACCAGTGTTTTACAGATGTCCCTAAAATGTATCAGGTGATTGCAGCTCATTCAGAACTATGCTACTCAAGTCTTTAGTCTTGCGTAGGTGCCACCCGTTCATAACTCTAAGGTCACCTGGTTTGCTTTATGACCCTAGAATTAAAAGATAGTATTCAGATGAATGTGTAACATATCTGGAACAAACTCCCTGAAAACTGCAGCTCTGCAACAACTCTGTTATTTTTATCTAAGATAGAAACAAGCATGCCTGTTTGCTGCTGCCTTTCATTGAGATTGTGTCATTATTATTCTACACTGACATTTAATTTATTTAAATTTGTTCCATTTTGCTCTGTTTCCTGAATATGTTTTCAATTAAGGCAACAAGGTTCAAATACGGGATAGAATAGGAAAGTTACATAATGCAGCTTTTACTTTATTTTTATTTGTTTTACTGAATCTGATATAATGTTGAATTTGCTTAATGTTTGATATAAAACTCATTGAATTGCCTTGTTGTTGGGAGCAGTGATTGGGCAGTTTTGTGTCCTGCCCCCTCACTCTGATTGGACCATCAGGGCCCTCTGTTAGTATTTAACAAGAGTTTTTCAGCTTGGAGTCACTTTAATCTCTGCTAGTTGTTAAGAGCTGAACTTCTCCTTTCTACACTAACTGAAGCGTTTCATTTTAGTTTTGGTTCTACTTTAAACTTTAGTTTCCCCGCTCTTTAAAAATAGATCTAGTATCAGTTTGTTTGGGCAGGTTTTGAGTTATGGCTTTACTACAAACATTGAAGTCCTTGGTCAACCAGAGACTATCTGCTGCTGCTGAAGAGATATTTGGGGTCGTTGGAAGAATTCTAACAGAGTACGAGGATGAAGCTTTCCACATCAAGCAAGAAACTGAGAGCCAACGCAGACTACTGGATATGGTTTTACAACCAATCGTCAAACTACACAGAGCAGGTTGGTAAAACCTTCACTACTATTAATATTTTCACCATTATTTCTTAAATGGTGAAAATGTTGCATTGAATAATAGTCAATAGTATTCTAGTTGTATTTTCCCCCATTCATGTTAGTGTGAATGTTAAACTAGCATTAACAACAGAATCAAGTTGTAAGGAATAATGTATAATAAACTGTTTAAAGTAAGCTAACTCATTAAACGTGTTGCACTCTAAAACAACAGAGGATACATCTGATAGCAATAGGGTTGTATAGAAAATGATAATTTACAAAAACAAGGGGATGCTTGTTGAAGCATTGTTCATGTTCAAACATGTAATGATGTGTTTCTCCTCTGTATCTTCTGTCTAGACTCCATACACCCCCTTGTGTGTAAAGAGGAGGTATTCACTGAGCAGCAGGAGAGAACCTCCAGTCTGATCAAAGAGGAACCAGTGTCTCCACAGATTAAAGGAGAACAAGAGGAGAGAACCTCCAGTCTGATCAAAGAGGAACCAGAGTCTCTACAGATTAAAGGAGAACAGGAGGAGAGAACCTCCAGTCTGATCAAAGAGGAACCAGAGTATCCACAGATTAAAGGAGAACACAATGAGCTACTTCAAAGATCAGAGGAGGATGGTGGATCAACAGAGACATTACTGTCAGTGAAACATGAAGATGATGAAAACATGCTAACAGAACCTGTAGCCAGCACCTCATCTAAACACATGGAAACACAATCTGATGTAGAGGACTGTGGAACATCACAACCAACTAGTGATGATCAGCTCCTCTCTTCACACTGTTCTGAATCTGACATCACTGAAGACAGTGAAGAGTGGGATGAGACCACGGATGACCAGTCTGGTTTAAACACAGTGAAAGCACACAATACACAACACATGGGAGGAAATAGTTTGGCTTTGAGCAACAAGCTGCCCCATGACCTTAAAACACCAAAAGAAAGTCACTCCATGAGTCAAATAGGTAAGCAATGTTTTAGTTGTGCAGATTGTGGTATAATGTTTAAGCGCAAGGAACATCTGAAGAGGCACACATTGATTCATTCAGGGGAAAAGCCATTTGTTTGTACAGTGTGTGACAAAGGCTTTAGTCGAAAGGGTGATCTAAAATCACACATGATGACTCATACAGGGGAAAAGCCCTTTACATGTACAGTGTGTGGCACAGGCTTTAGTAAAAAGGGTAGCCTAAAAACACACATGATTACTCACACTGGGGAAAAGCCTTTTACGTGTACAGTTTGTGGCAAGGGTTGTACTCATAATGGAGAATTAAACATACACATGAGGACTCATACAGGGGAAAAACCTTTTACGTGTATAGTTTGTGGCAAAGGCTGCACTAATACTGGGAATTTAAATGTACACATGAAGACTCACACAGGGGAAAAGCCCTTTACGTGTACAGTTTGTGGCAAGGGCTGTAGTCTAAATAGTGATCTAAAACGTCACATGAGGACTCATACAGGGGAAAAACCCTTTACGTGTACAGTTTGTGGCAAGGGCTGTAGTCTAAATGGGGATTTAAAAGTACACATGAGGACTCATACAGGGGGAAAACCCTTTACGTGTACAGTTTGTGGCAAGGGCTTTAGTCGAAAGACTAATCTACAAAAACACATAAAGACGTGTCATAAAGAGGAAAAGGCTGTTAAATGATGAGTGTTTTTTTTCTTCTTCAGATAAGGCATTATGTCAATTATTCAGTTTAGTCCAGCTATATACATTAATGATTGACTATACATCAATTATTTTATTCAACTTGCATAATGACCTGCTGATATTGATATAACAATATGAGAAGCAGTGTTTGCCCACATTCTTCAGCAATTAAAATGTCACATTCATTAATATTCACGGACTAGTAGTGCAATTGTAACTTGTCTGTGTTGACATGTGTTGTTTGGACTAACATATCATCATAGTGTATTTCAATGACTTAGTTTGATTATGTTTAGATTCTCTGTATTATGCTGTCTGAAATTATTTACTCTGTAAAAACACTGTCCGTAATTTCTTATTTTTCAAATAAAGGGTTAACAGCTACTATACACATCCTTTGTGTGTTCATTACAGAAAGCTCATCACACACATGTGCTTCACCGTTAACTTGTACTGTGAACAATACAGTGACAAGAACTGCTTCATTTTACATCCTGCATGCCAAATTATTACTCTACGAACAGTATTAATTAAATTAAACAGTCTACACATATTCTACTTGAACTTTCTACATGGCAGGAGTAAGTCCTAATGTTACAGAGTGCATACTGTCCATTGTACTTAACCTGTGACTACATGTACATCTAGCGTATAATAAGAAATGCTTCATGTTCTAACATGTGTGTGTAAGGGTGGTGACACATCCCATAGTCATACTGTGATGATGGTTAAATCTATGACAAAATAATAGTAGTTGTGGACGTGAGTTGATAAATGATCTGACAATTGGTATGAATGAAACATTTTTTTTATATTTTATTTTTACTGTACAATACCAGTGCATTGTTGTTTCTAGTCGTAGGATACGGGAATTCCACCTTTATCTACTGTGTTAGAATAAATGGGTTGTGAATGTTGTGGAATGTTTAGGAGCATGTCTGTCCCATTGTTAATGGACAGGTGATAATGGGTTAGGGTGTGTAACCCTATTGCTGAATGGATCGACCAACCAATTTGCATGTGATCCTTTTAGTGTGATAAGTACAGTGCATATAGCCTACTCCTACAGTATTGTGTGAATGGAGTGGAACATGTATATATAGGACTGGGAAGCATTTGCATTTAAATCATTTAGACTGGAAAATACTTAGCATCCCTGTGACAACATCCGATAGGTGTCAAAAGCAATTTGAGCTATTTGTCACATTCCTAATCCTAAATTCACTGCACCCACTGCACACAGCAATAGTCATTGTATGAAGTCATTCTCTCATGGTCAAATAGACATTTCACAAATGCATGTTTAAAGGGCCACTTCAGCCCTTTTGCAACCATATCTTTCCTGGGGGGTTTATGTGGGACATTTGTGTTTTTAGATATTTTAGTATTTCAAAGTGTCTGTGATGTCATGGACACCGGTGACCATAATGCCATTTTGGATAGCAGATAAGAAATGTTGCTCTATTGTTCTATAAGTAAGTTCATTTTTCTCGACACACAAATCTACTATGCCATGTCCAATAGAAACACTGAGAACATGCATTGAACGAATCAATATCCCAAATTGGGACAAAACTAAAGTACTTGTTTTGAAGTCAAGGACAATGGATTAAAAGTTAGGCGCTTAGCTTCAAAGTCATGGCATCAGAACTTTAACCAGCTACAATAGCACCGTCAAAGTCAGATTATATGATTTATATCCAACCGGAATCTAGAAAAATGTCCAATAGTAGTCTTGACTACTGTACCAGTGTTTTACAGATGTCCCTAAAAATATACCAGGTGATTGCAGCTCATTCAGAACGCTGCTACTCAAGTCTTTAGTCTTGCATAGGTGCCACCCGTTCATACCTCTAAGGTCACCTGCTAAAGGTTTGCTTTATGACCCTAGAATTAAAAGATAGTATTCAGATGAATGTGTAACATATCTGGAACAAACTCCCTGAAAACTGCAGCTCTGCAAAAACTCTGTTATTTTTTATCCAAGCTAAAAACATGCATGCCTGTTTGCTGCTGCCTTTCATTGAGATTGTGTCATTATTATTCTACACTGACATTTAATTTATTTAAATTTGTTCCATTTTGCTCTGTGTCCTGAATATGTTTTCAATTAAGGCAACAAGGTTCAAATACGGGATAGAATAGGAAAGTTACATAATGCAGCTTTTACTTTATTTTTATTTGTTTTACTGAATCTGATATAATGTTGAATTTGCTTAATGTTTGATATAAAACTCATTGAATTGCCTTGTTGTTGGGAGCAGTGATTGGGCAGTTTTGTGTCCTGCCCCCTCACTCTGATTGGACCATCAGGGCCCTCTGTTAGTATTTAACAAGAGTTTTTCAGCTTGGAGTCACTTTAATCTCTGCTAGTTGTTAAGAGCTGAACTTCTCCTTTCTACACTAACTGAAGCGTTTCATTTTAGTTTTGGTTCTACTTTAAACTTTAGTTTCCCCGCTCTTTAAAAATAGATCTAGTATCAGTTTGTTTGGGCAGGTTTTGAGTTATGGCTTTACTACAAACATTGAAGTCCTTGGTCAACCAGAGACTATCTGCTGCTGCTGAAGAGATATTTGGGGTCGTTGGAAGAATTCTAACAGAGTACGAGGATGAAGCTTTCCACATCAAGCAAGAAACTGAGAGCCAACGCAGACTACTGGATATGGTTTTACAACCAATCGTCAAACTACACAGAGCAGGTTGGTAAAACCTTCACTACTATTAATATTTTCACCATTATTTCTTAAATGGTGAAAATGTTGCATTGAATAATAGTCAATAGTATTCTAGTTGTATTTTCCCCCATTCATGTTAGTGTGAATGTTAAACTAGCATTAACAACAGAATCAAGTTGTAAGGAATAATGTATAATAAACTGTTTAAAGTAAGCTAACTCATTAAACGTGTTGCACTCTAAAACAACAGAGGATACATCTGATAGCAATAGGGTTGTATAGAAAATGATAATTTACAAAAACAAGGGGATGCTTGTTGAAGCATTGTTCATGTTCAAACATGTAATGATGTGTTTCTCCTCTGTATCTTCTGTCTAGACTCCATACACCCCCTTGTGTGTAAAGAGGAGGTATTCACTGAGCAGCAGGAGAGAACCTCCAGTCTGATCAAAGAGGAACCAGTGTCTCCACAGATTAAAGGAGAACAAGAGGAGAGAACCTCCAGTCTGATCAAAGAGGAACCAGAGTCTCTACAGATTAAAGGAGAACAGGAGGAGAGAACCTCCAGTCTGATCAAAGAGGAACCAGAGTATCCACAGATTAAAGGAGAACACAATGAGCTACTTCAAAGATCAGAGGAGGATGGTGGATCAACAGAGACATTACTGTCAGTGAAACATGAAGATGATGAAAACATGCTAACAGAACCTGTAGCCAGCACCTCATCTAAACACATGGAAACACAATCTGATGTAGAGGACTGTGGAACATCACAACCAACTAGTGATGATCAGCTCCTCTCTTCACACTGTTCTGAATCTGACATCACTGAAGACAGTGAAGAGTGGGATGAGACCACGGATGACCAGTCTGGTTTAAACACAGTGAAAGCACACAATACACAACACATGGGAGGAAATAGTTTGGCTTTGAGCAACAAGCTGCCCCATGACCTTAAAACACCAAAAGAAAGTCACTCCATGAGTCAAATAGGTAAGCAATGTTTTAGTTGTGCAGATTGTGGTATAATGTTTAAGCGCAAGGAACATCTGAAGAGGCACACATTGATTCATTCAGGGGAAAAGCCATTTGTTTGTACAGTGTGTGACAAAGGCTTTAGTCGAAAGGGTGATCTAAAATCACACATGATGACTCATACAGGGGAAAAGCCCTTTACATGTACAGTGTGTGGCACAGGCTTTAGTAAAAAGGGTAGTCTAAAAACACACATGATTACTCACACTGGGGAAAAGCCTTTTACGTGTACAGTTTGTGGCAAGGGTTGTACTCATAATGGAGAATTAAACATACACATGAGGACTCATACAGGGGAAAAACCTTTTACGTGTATAGTTTGTGGCAAAGGCTGCACTAATACTGGGAATTTAAATGTACACATGAAGACTCACACAGGGGAAAAGCCCTTTACGTGTACAGTTTGTGGCAAGGGCTGTAGTCTAAATAGTGATCTAAAATGTCACATGAGAACTCATACAGGGGAAAAGCCATTTACGTGTACAGTTTGTGGCAAGGGCTTTAGTCAAAAGAGTGCTCTAAAAAGACACATGAAGACGTGTCATAAAGAGGAAAAGGCTGTTAAATGATGAGTGTTTTTTCCCTTCTTCAGATAAGGCATTATGTCAATTATTCAGTTTAGTCCAGCTATATACATTAAACATGATGGACTATACATCAATTATTTTAATCAATGTTCAACTGGCATAATGACCTGCTGATATTGATATAACAATATGAGAAGCAGTGTTTGCCCACATTCTTCAGCAATTAAAATGTCACATTCATTAATATTCACGGACTAGTGGTGCAATTGTAACTTGTCTGTGTTGACATGTGTTGTTTGGACTAACATATCATCATAGTGTATTTCAATGACTTAGTTTGATTATGTTTAGATTCTCTGTATTATGCTGTCTGAAATTATTTACTCTGTAAAAACACTGTCCGTAATTTCTTATTTTTCAAATAAAGGGTTAACAGCTACTATACACATCCTTTGTGTGTTCATTACAGAAAGCTCATCACACACATGTGCTTCACCGTTAACTTGTACTGTGAACAATACAGTGACAAGAACTGCTTCATTTTACATCCTGCATGCCAAATTATTACTCTACGAACAGTATTAATTAAATTAAACAGTCTACACATATTCTACTTGAACTTTCTACATTGAACATGGCAGGAGTAAGTCCTAATGTTACAGAGTGCATACTGTCCATTGTACTTAACCTGTGACTACATGTACATCTAGCGTATAATAAGAAATGCTTCATGTTCTAACATGTGTGTGTAAGGGTGGTGACACATCCCATAGTCATACTGTGATGATGGTTAAATCTATGACAAAATAATAGTAGTTGTGGACGTGAGTTGATAAATGATCTGACAATTGGTATGAATGAAACATTTTTTTTATATTTTATTTTTACTGTACAATACCAGTGCATTGTTGTTTCTAGTCGTAGGATACGGGAATTCCACCTTTATCTACTGTGTTAGAATAAATGGGTTGTGAATGTTGTGGAATGTTTAGGAGCATGTCTGTCCCATTGTTAATGGACAGGTGATAATGGGTTAGGGTGTGTAACCCTATTGCTGAATGGATCGACCAACCAATTTGCATGTGATCCTTTTAGTGTGATAAGTACAGTGCATATAGCCTACTCCTACAGTATTGTGTGAATGGAGTGGAACATGTATATATAGGACTGGGAAGCATTTGCATTTAAATCATTTAGACTGGAAAATACTTAGCATCCCTGTGACAACATCCGATAGGTGTCAAAAGCAATTTGAGCTATTTGTCAAATTCCTAATCCTAAATTCACTGCACCCACTGCACACAGCAATAGTCATTGTATGAAGTCATTCTCTCATGGTCAAATAGACATTTCACAAATGCATGTTTAAAGGGCCACTTCAGCCCTTTTGCAACCATATCTTTCCTGGGGGGTTTATGTGGGACATTTGTGTTTTTAGATATTTTAGTATTTCAAAGTGTCTGTGATGTCATGGACACCGGTGGATTACTACAATGACCATAATGCCATTTTGGATAGCAGATAAGAAATGTTGCTCTATTGTTCTATAAGTAAGTTCATTTTTCTCGACACACAAATCTACTATGCCATGACCAATAGAAACACTGAGAACATGCATTGAACGAATCAATATCCCAAATTGGGACAAAACTAAAGTACTTGTTTTGAAGTCAAGGACAATGGATTAAAAGTTAGGCGCTTAGCTTCAAAGTCATGGCATCAGAACTTTAACCAGCTACAATAGCACCGTCAAAGTCAGATTATATGATTTATATCCAACCGGAATCTAGAAAAATGTCCAATAGTAGTCTTGACTACTGTACCAGTGTTTTACAGATGTCCCTAAAAATATACCAGTTGATTGCAGCTCATTCAGAACGCTGCTACTCAAGTCTTTAGTCTTGCATAGGTGCCACCCGTTCATACCTCTAAGGTTACCTGCTAAAGGTTTGCTTTATGACCCTAGAATTAAAAGATAGTATTCAGATGAATGTGTAACATATCTGGAACAAACTCCCTGAAAACTGCAGCTCTGCAAAAACTCTGTTATTTTTTATCCAAGCTAAAAACATGCATGCCTGTTTGCTGCTGCCTTTCATTGAGATTGTGTCATTATTATTCTACACTGACATTTAATTTATTTAAATTTGTTCCATTTTGCTCTGTGTCCTGAATATGTTTTCAATTAAGGCAACAAGGTTCAAATACGGGATAGAATAGGAAAGTTACATAATGCAGCTTTTACTTTATTTTTATTTGTTTTACTGAATCTGATATAATGTTGAATTTGCTTAATGTTTGATATAAAACTCATTGAATTGCCTTGTTGTTGGGAGCAGTGATTGGGCAGTTTTGTGTCCTGCCCCCTCACTCTGATTGGACCATCAGGGCCCTCTGTTAGTATTTAACAAGAGTTTTTCAGCTTGGAGTCACTTTAATCTCTGCTAGTTGTTAAGAGCTGAACTTCTCCTTTCTACACTAACTGAAGCGTTTCATTTTAGTTTTGGTTCTACTTTAAACTTTAGTTTCCCCGCTCTTTAAAAATAGATCTAGTATCAGTTTGTTTGGGCAGGTTTTGAGTTATGGCTTTACTACAAACATTGAAGTCCTTGGTCAACCAGAGACTATCTGCTGCTGCTGAAGAGATATTTGGGGTCGTTGGAAGAATTCTAACAGAGTACGAGGATGAAGCTTTCCACATCAAGCAAGAAACTGAGAGCCAACGCAGACTACTGGATATGGTTTTACAACCAATCGTCAAACTACACAGAGCAGGTTTGTAAAACCTTCACTACTATTAATATTTTCACCATTATTTCTTAAATGGTGAAAATGTTGCATTGAATAATAGTCAATAGTATTCTAGTTGTATTTTCCCCCATTCATGTTAGTGTGAATGTTAAACTAGCATTAACAACAGAATCAAGTTGTAAGGAATAATGTATAATAAACTGTTTAAAGTAAGCTAACTCATTAAACGTGTTGCACTCTAAAACAACAGAGGATACATCTGATAGCAATAGGGTTGTATAGAAAATGATAATTTACAAAAACAAGGGGATGCTTGTTGAAGCATTGTTCATGTTCAAACATGTAATGATGTGTTTCTCCTCTGTATCTTCTGTCTAGACTCCATACACCCCCTTGTGTGTAAAGAGGAGGTATTCACTGAGCAGCAGGAGAGAACCTCCAGTCTGATCAAAGAGGAACCAGTGTCTCCACAGATTAAAGGAGAACAAGAGGAGAGAACCTCCAGTCTGATCAAAGAGGAACCAGAGTCTCTACAGATAAAAGGAGAACAGGAGGAGAGAACCTCCAGTCTGATCAAAGAGGAACCAGAGTATCCACAGATTAAAGGAGAACACAATGAGCTACTTCAAAGATCAGAGGAGGATGGTGGATCAACAGAGACATTACTGTCAGTGAAACATGAAGATGATGAAAACATGCTAACAGAACCTGTAGCCAGCACCTCATCTAAACACATGGAAACACAATCTGATGTAGAGGACTGTGGACCATCACAACCAACTAGTGATGATCAGCTCCTCTCTTCACACTGTTCTGAATCTGACATCACTGAAGACAGTGAAGAGTGGGATGAGACCACGGATGACCAGTCTGGTTTAAACACAGTGAAAGCACACAATACACAACACATGGGAGGAAATAGTTTGGCTTTGAGCAACAAGCTGCCCCATGACCTTAAAACACCAAAAGAAAGTCACTCCATGAGTCAAATAGGTAAGCAATGTTTTAGTTGTGCAGATTGTGGTATAATGTTTAAGCGCAAGGAACATCTGAAGAGGCACACATTGATTCATTCAGGGGAAAAGCCATTTGTTTGTACAGTGTGTGACAAAGGCTTTAGTCGAAAGGGTGATCTAAAATCACACATGATGACTCATACAGGGGAAAAGCCCTTTACATGTACAGTGTGTGGCACAGGCTTTAGTAAAAAGGGTAGTCAGGGCCACACATGATTACTCACACTGGGGAAAAGCCTTTTACGTGTACAGTTTGTGGCAAGGGTTGTACTCATAATGGAGAATTAAACATACACATGAGGACTCATACAGGGGAAAAACCTTTTACGTGTATAGTTTGTGGCAAAGGCTGCACTAATACTGGGAATTTAAATGTACACATGAAGACTCACACAGGGGAAAAGCCCTTTACGTGTACAGTTTGTGGCAAGGGCTGTAGTCTAAATAGTGATCTAAAACGTCACATGAGGACTCATACAGGGGAAAAACCCTTTACGTGTACATCTCAGCTCTGCCTCAAACAACTACACCCGTCTGTGTGCTGCTGAGGTCCTCCTATCTGGGAGTTGGAGTTGTGTTGCCACGTACAGCGGCCATTTTGTGTGTGTGGTAGAGTTCTCATCGGGCCTGGAAATTAACCCATTCTGACCTGAGATCAGTTTCATATGAGGTTTCCACTGGACACACACTGGTCTGATTAACTAATTCTGACCTGAGATCAGATTCTAAAAATGTCAGTCGTTCTTCGATTGAGCTTGTGAGCTTGTAGATCTGCTATTTTTCAATAGCTAAAGCACGACATGATGCTAACACCAAAATGAGTTCCCGTTCAGAATGGGTTAAGGCCCAGCCCTACCCTAACTGCGTCGGCCCGAGGCTCGGCCCGACCCCAACAATTACCCTAATGTCAGGCCTGAAAACCCGAAAAGGCCAGAGATAAAATAGGAAAAAAAAATGCCACTATATGGCCGCGGCGCCGTGGATTATTGAGACGAGTGTGTCAGAGAACGCACTCAAAGTTGCCGAAATAAAGGGTTTATGTAACTCACGTTAATTGGCTGACAATGTTCCATTTCCGACATTCTAATTTCTAACATTTCTACATTTCTAATTTACATCTGTAGTCCCTGAGCAGGCTCTTAAAATGCTTCATTTTATATCCTTCATACCAAACTATTACTATAAGGAACATGATAGGAGTATTAATTAAATTAAACAGTCTACACATATTTCACTACTATTACTATTTTCACCATTATATCTTAAATGGCAATGGTGACTATTTGGAATGGAAGAGGAACTAGCATTAACGACATAATCAAGTAGTAAGTAATAATGTATTTAAATGTTGACCATGAATAATCATAGACTGCTTAAAGTAAGCTAACTCATTAAACGTGTTGCACTCTAAAACAACAGAGGATACATCTGATAGCAATAGGGTTGTATAACAAATGATAATTTACACTTGATAAACAAGGGGATGCTTGTTTTAGAAATGAAGCATTGTTCATGTTCAAACATGTAATGATGTGTTTCTCCTCTGTATCTTCTTTCTAGACTCCATAAACCCCCTTGTGTGTAAAGAGGAGGTATTCCCTGAGCAGCAGCAGGAGAGAACCTTCAGTCTGGTCCAAGAGGATCCAGAGCCTCCTCAGATTAAAGAAGAACAAGAGGAGAGAACCTCCAGTCTGATCAAAGAGGAACCAGAGTATCCACAGATTAAAGGAGAACAAGAGGAGAGAACCTGCAGTCTGATCAAAGAGGAACCAGAGTCTCTACAGATTAAAGGAGAACACGATGAGCTACTTCAAAGATCAGAGGAGGATGGTGGATCAACAGAGACATTACTATTAGTGAAACATGAAGATGACGAAAACATGCTAACAGAACCTGTAGCCAGCACCTCATCTAAAAGCATGGAAACACAATCTGATGTAGAGGACTGTGGACCATCACAACCAACTAGTGATGATCAGCTCCTCTCTTCACACTGTTCTGAATCTGACTGGGATGAGATAATGGGTGACAAGACTGGTTTGTCTTTGAGCAACAAGCTGCTCCATGTCCTCAAATCACCAAAACAAAGTCACTCCATGAGTACGAAACGTTTTATTTGTGCAGTTTGTGGCACAATGTTTAATCACAAGGGAAGTCTGACGAGGCATGTGATGATTCATTCAGGGGAAAAGCCATTTGCTTGCACAGTTTGTGGCAAGGGTTGTACTCAGAATGGGGATTTAAAAGCACACATGAGGACTCATACAGGGGAAAAGCCCTTTACGTGTACAGTTTGTGGCAAGGGCTGTATTCATAATGGGGCATTAAAAGTACACATGATGACTCATACAGGGGAAAAACCCTTTACGTGTACAGTTTGTGGCAAGGGCTTTAGTCAAAAGATTAATCTAAAAACACACATGATGACTCATACAAGGGAAAAGCCATTTACGTGTACAGTTTGTGGCAAGGGTTGTACTCAGAATGGGGATTTAAAAGCACACATGAGGACTCATACAGGGGGAAAGCCCTTTATGTGTACAGTTTGTGGCAAGGGCTGTATTCATAATGGGGCATTAAAAGTACACATGAGGACTCATACAGGGGAAAAACCCTTTACTCGTACAGTTTGTGGCAAGGGCTTTAGTCAAAAGATTAATCTAAAAACACACATGAAGACGTGTCAGAGAGGAACAGGCTGTTAAATTATGAGTGGTTTTCTTCAGATAAGGCATTATGTTGAGTTTAGTCCAGCTATATACATTAAACATGATGGACTATACATCAATTATTTCATTACATTCAATTTTCAACTTGCATAATGACCTGATGATATTGATATAGCAAGCAATTAAAATGTCACATTCATTAATATTCACGGACTAGTGGTGCAATTGTAACTTGTCTGTGTTGACATGTGTTGTTTGGACTAACATATCATCATCGTGTATTTCAATGACTTAGTTTGATTATGTTTAGATTATCTGTATTATGCTGTCTGAAATTATTCACTCTGTAAAAACACTGTCCGTAATTTCTTATTTTTCAAATAAAGGGTTAACAGCTACTGTACACATCCTTTGTGTGTTCATTACAGAAAGCTCATCACACACATGTGCTTCACCGTTAACTTGTACTGTGAACAATATAGTGACAAGAACTGCTTCATTTTACATCCTGCATGCCAAATTATTACTCTACGGAACAGTATTAATTAAATTAAACAGTCTACACATATTCTACTTGAACGTTCTACATTGAACATGACAGGAGTACGTCCTAATGTTACAGAGTGCATACTGTCCATTGTACTTAACCTGTGACTACATGTAGATCTAGCGTATAATAAGAAATGCTTCATTTTCTAACAAGTGTGTGTAAGGATGGTGACACATCTCTTAGTCATACTGTGATGATGGTTAAAACTATGACAAAAAAATAGTTGTGGACGTGAGTTGATAAGTTATCTGACAATTGGTATGAATGAAACATTTTTTTGATATTTTATTTTTACTGTACAATACTAGTGCATTATTATTTCTAGTCGTAGGATACGGGAATTCCACCTTTATCTACCGTGTTAGAATAAATGGGTTGTGAATGTTGTGGAATGTTTAGGAGCATGTCTGTCCCATTGTTAATGGACAGGTGATAATGAGTTAGGGTGAAAAAAATCCCTGAAAAGTACAGCTCTGCAAAAACTGTTATTTACTAAGATATCTATACATTTAAAAACATGCATTTTTGCTTCTTCCTTTCATTGATATTTTATTATTTAAGTGTTCAATTAAGGCAACAATGTTCAAATTCAGGGTAGAATAGGAAAGTAACATAATGCAGCTTTAACTTTATTATTTCTTTACTGAATCTGATCGTCATTGTATAATGTAAATGACATATTGAGTTGCCTTGTTGTTGGGAGCAGTGATTGGCCAGTTTTGTTCTATTGTTGGTGTGTCCCGCCCCCTCTATCTGATTGGAGCATCAGGGCCCTCTGTTAGTATTTAACAAGAGTTTGTTCTGCTTGGAGTCACTTTAACTCTGCTAGTTGTTAAGAGCTGAACTTCTCCTTTCTGCACTAGCTGAAGCGTTTATTTGGGAAAGTGTTGAGTTATGGCTTTACTACAAACATTGAAGTCCTTGGTCAACCAGAGACTATCTGCTGCTGCTGAAGAGATATTTGGGGTCGTTGGAAGAATTCTAACAGAGTACGAGGATGAAGCTTTCCACATCAAGAAAGAAACTGACCGCCAACGCAGACTACTGGATATGGTTTTACAACCAATCGTCAAACTACACAGAGCAGGTTGGTAAAACCTTCACTACTATTACTATTTTCACCATTATATCTTAAATGGCAATGGTGACTATTTGGAATGGAAGAGGAACTAGCATTAACGACATAATCAAGTAGTAAGTAATAATGTATTTAAATGTTGACCATGAATAATCATAGACTGCTTAAAGTAAGCTAACTCATTAAACGTGTTGCACTCTAAAACAACAGAGGATACATCTGATAGCAATAGGGTTGTATAACAAATGATAATTTACACTTGATAAACAAGGGGATGCTTGTTTTAGAAATGAAGCATTGTTCATGTTCAAACATGTAATGATGTGTTTCTCCTCTGTATCTTCTGTCTAGACTCCATACACCCCCTTGTGTGTAAAGAGGAGGTATTCCCTGAGCAGCAGCAGGAGAGAACCTTCAGTCTGGTCCAAGAGGATCCAGAGCCTCCTCAGATTAAAGAAGAACAAGAGGAGAGAACCTCCAGTCTGATCAAAGAGGAACCAGAGTATCCACAGATTAAAGGAGAACAAGAGGAGAGAACCTGCAGTCTGATCAAAGAGGAACCAGAGTCTCTACAGATTAAAGGAGAACACGATGAGCTACTTCAAAGATCAGAGGAGGATGGTGGATCAACAGAGACATTACTATTAGTGAAACATGAAGATGACGAAAACATGCTAACAGAACCTGTAGCCAGCACCTCATCTAAAAGCATGGAAACACAATCTGATGTAGAGGACTGTGGACCATCACAACCAACTAGTGATGATCAGCTCCTCTCTTCACACTGTTCTGAATCTGACTGGGATGAGATAATGGGTGACAAGACTGGTTTGTCTTTGAGCAACAAGCTGCTCCATGTCCTCAAATCACCAAAACAAAGTCACTCCATGAGTACGAAACGTTTTATTTGTGCAGTTTGTGGCACAATGTTTAATCACAAGGGAAGTCTGACGAGGCATGTGATGATTCATTCAGGGGAAAAGCCATTTGCTTGCACAGTTTGTGGCAAGGGTTGTACTCAGAATGGGGATTTAAAAGCACACATGAGGACTCATACAGGGGAAAAGCCCTTTACGTGTACAGTTTGTGGCAAGGGCTGTATTCATAATGGGGCATTAAAAGTACACATGATGACTCATACAGGGGAAAAACCCTTTACGTGTACAGTTTGTGGCAAGGGCTTTAGTCAAAAGATTAATCTAAAAACACACATGATGACTCATACAAGGGAAAAGCCATTTACGTGTACAGTTTGTGGCAAGGGTTGTACTCAGAATGGGGATTTAAAAGCACACATGAGGACTCATACAGGGGGAAAGCCCTTTATGTGTACAGTTTGTGGCAAGGGCTGTATTCATAATGGGGCATTAAAAGTACACATGAGGACTCATACAGGGGAAAAACCCTTTACGTGTACAGTTTGTGGCAAGGGCTTTAGTCAAAAGATTAATCTAAAAACACACATGAAGACGTGTCAGAGAGGAACAGGCTGTTAAATTATGAGTGGTTTTCTTCAGATAAGGCATTATGTTGAGTTTAGTCCAGCTATATACATTAAACATGATGGACTATACATCAATTATTTCATTACATTCAATTTTCAACTTGCATAATGACCTGATGATATTGATATAGCAAGCAATTAAAATGTCACATTCATTAATATTCACGGACTAGTGGTGCAATTGTAACTTGTCTGTGTTGAAATGTGTTGTTTGGACTAACATATCATCATCGTGTATTTCAATGACTTAGTTTGATTATGTTTAGATTATCTGTATTATGCTGTCTGAAATTATTTACTCTTTAAAAACACTGTCCGTAATTTCTTATTTTTCAAATAAAGGGTTAACAGCTACTGTACACATCCTTTGTGTGTTCATTACAGAAAGCTCATCACACACATGTGCTTCACCGTTAACTTGTACTGTGAACAATATAGTGACAAGAACTGCTTCATTTTACATCCTGCATGCCAAATTATTACTCTACGGAACAGTATTAATTAAATTAAACAGTCTACACATATTCTACTTGAACGTTCTACATTGAACATGACAGGAGTACGTCCTAATGTTACAGAGTGCATACTGTGGTTTAAAGACTAATCTAAAAAGACACATGATGACTCATACAGGGGAAAACCCTTTGAGTGTAAAATTTGCAAAAAGGGCTTTACTCAGACTGGTAGTCTAGTAACACACATGAAGACACACAAAGAGGAAAAAGCTGTAAATGATGAGTGCTAATGAGAGGGGCGCTATCCCCTCCTTTTGGCTTGTGATTGGCTGATCACCCCATAGTGATGATTGGCTGAGCAAAGTATATATTGAAGATAAAAGTGAGGGCAGGAATTTGAAGACGCCAAAAAATATTGTGTTGATTTTATTGCTTGAGATTAAAATGTCATATTCATTAATATTCATACACTAGTGGTGCAATTGTACCTAGTATATTTTAATCACTTAGTTGTATAATTTGTTTAGATTTTCTTTATAGAATAGTTGTCTTCATAGAATGCATTGTAACAGAAAATATGTACTATGTCATACCTGTAAGAAAACTGTCTGTAATTTCTTATTTTTCTAATAAAGGGTTGACAGCTAAAGATCCTTGTGTTCATTACAAGAAGCTAATCACATCACATGTGTTTCACCTCCCTTAAGTATGGACGAGACAGACAAGAACAGCTTCATTTTATATCCTTCATACCAAACTATTACTATAAGGAACATGATAGGAGTATTAATTAAATAAAACAGTCTACACATATTTTACTTGAATGTTCTTCATTGAACATGACATGTTGTTGGAAGAATTCTAACAGAGTACGAGGATGAAGCTTTCCACCTCAAGCAAGAAACTGACCAGCAACGCAGACTACTGGATATGGTTTTACAACCAATCGTCAAACTAAACAGAGAAGTTTGGTAAAACCTTTACTACGTTAACTGTTAAAGGCTTGAACATGTTTGAACACAGTTGGAACTCAATCCATTCATGTAAGGACAGATATGGAAATAACAGCAGGAGTGTCATGTTCAAACATGTAATAATGTGTTTCTATTCTCTATCTTCTGTCTAGACTCCACACAACTTGTGTGTAAAGAGGAGGTATTCACTGAGCAGCAGGAGAGAACCTCCAGTCTGGTCCAAGAGGATCAAGAGCCTCCTCAGATTAAAGAAGAACAGGAGGAGAGATCCTCCAGTATTATCAACGATGAACCAGAATCTCTACAGATTAAAGGAGAACAAGAGGAGAGAACCTCCAGTCTGATCAAAGAGGAACCAGAGTATCCACAGATTAAAGGAGAACACGATGAGCTACTTCAAAGATCAGAGGAGGATGGTGGATCAACAGAGACATTACTGTCAGTGAAACACGAAGATGATGAAAACATGCTAACAGAACCTGTAGCCAGCACCTCATCTAAACACATGGAAACACAATCTGATGTAGAGGACTGTGGAACATCACAACCAACTAGTGATGATCAGCTCCTCTCTTCACACTGTTCTGAATCTGACATCACTGAAGACAGTGATGAGTGTGATGAGACCATGGATGACCAGTCAGGTTTAAACACACTGCAATCACACAATACACAACACATGGGAGGAAATAGTTTGTCTTTGAGCAACAAGCTGCTCCATGACCTCAAATCACCAAAAGAAAGTCACCCCATGAGGAGTCACACAGGTATGAAATGTTTTAGTTGTGCAGATTGTGGTAAAACGTTTAATCGCAAGGGAACTCTGAATATGCACACAATGATTCATTCAAGGGAAAAGCCATTTGCTTGCACAGTGTGTGGCACATGCTTTAGTCAAAAGGGTAGTCTAAAAACCCACATGATTACTCACACTGGGGAAAAGCCCTTTACATGTACAGTGTGTGGCAAAGAATGTAGTCACATGTGTAATCTAAAAACACATATGATGACTCATACAGGGGAAAGGCCCTTTACGTGTACAGTTTGTGGCAAGGGCTGTACTCGTAATGGGGATTTAAAAGCACACATGATGATCCATACAGGGGAAAAGCCCTTTACGTGTACAGTTTGTGGCAAGGGCTGTATGCATAATGGGGCGTTAAAAGTACACATGAGGACTCATACAGGGGAAAGGCCCTTTATGTGTACAGTTTGTGGCAAGGGCTGTGGTTTAAAAACTGATCTAAAAAGACACATGATGACTCATACAGGGGAAAAGCCCTTCACATGTACAGTTTGTGGCAAGGGCTGCAGTCACACTGGTGAGTTAAAAGTACACATGAGGACTCATACAGGGGAAAAACCATTCGAGTGTAAAATTTGCAAAAAGTGCTTTACTCATACTGGTAATCTAAAAACACACATGAAGACACACAGAGGAAAAAGCTGTTAAATCACGAGTGCTTTTTTCCCCAAAGAAGGCAATATAGTTGAGTTGCAGATAAGTGTGTCGACAATTATTGACACAATTATCTGCTAATACATGATTAGCTGCAACTATAACATTATTTTTTTTAACGATTTTCAACTTGTATAATGACCTGCTGATACTGATATAACATTGTAAGAATCAGTGGTTGTCCACATTCGTCAGCAATTAAATGAATGTCACATTCATTAATATTCATACTAGTGGTACAATTGTAGCCTGGAAACTAGAAGAGAAATGTGTGTCTACGCAGTGATATTAGGCTGACCATACCAGGCTATCTTTGCAATTGTAACTAATTTTAATCACTTAGTTTGATCCTTCGTTTAGATTCTCTGTAGTATGTTGTCTTCATTGAATGCATTGTAAATATTTACTCTGTCATACGTGTTTTACAAATAAAGGGTTGACAGCTACATATCCTTCATGTGTGTTCATTACAGAAAGCTCATCACATTCACAACATATTAGTTTAATCTCCTTTAATTTTTAATTTATTAATTATTAATATAGGAGTATTATTTTACAGTCCACACTCATTTAAATATTGCTACAATGAACATGACAGGTCTTAATGTTACAGTGTGCATACTGTCCATTGTACTTATCCTGTAACTACTTGTACATCAAGCGTATAATAAGTGTTATAACAGTTCTGCATGTAAGGATGTTGCATGGATGGTCACATGTACCTTAGTCATACTGTGATGATGGTAAAACTATGACAGAATAATCGTAGTTGTGGACATGAAGTGAATTGATATCTGACAATTGGTATGAATGAAAAATGTCAAACATGTCTTTGAGATTGACCAGTTACTCTTGATGTCTTGAGTCTGCTGTGTAGATGTGTGTGGTTTACATGCATGTACAGTAGGCAAAATGTCACTGTACAATACCAGTTGAAACGCAAATTATTCCATTATTTCTGGTTGTAGGCTATGGGAATTCCATATGTATCTAACTAATTAGAAGACATGGGTTGTGAATGTTGTGTAATGTTTAGGAGCATGTCTGTCCCATTGTTAATGGACAGGTGATAATGGGTTAGGTTGTGTAACCCTATTGCTGAATGGATCGACCAACCAATTTGCATGTGATCCTTTTAGTGTGATAAGTAGAGTGCATATAGCCTACTCCTACAGTATAGTGTGAATGGAGTGGAGCATGTATATATAGGATTGGGAATTATTTGCATTTAAATCATTTAGTCATGGACACTGGTGGATTACTACAATGGCCATAATGCTTTGCTGCACTTGTGGAGAGGGAGAGGGCTGTCTTTTACATATATGATAAAAAAATGAATGATATTTTGCTCTATTCTATAAGTTTTCTCGACACACAAATCTACTATGCCATGTACAATAGAAACACTGAGAACATGCATTGAACGAATCCAATTTGGATATACCAAATTGGATATACCAAGATTGTCCTCAAATAAACAAGTCAAGGACAATGGATTAAAAGTTAGGCGCTTAGCTTCAAACCTTGTTGTAGTCATGGCAATTTATATCGAACCAGAATCTACAAAAATGTCCAATAGTAGTCTTGACTACTGCACCAGTGTTTTACAGATGTCCCTAAAAATATACCAGGTGATTTCAGAACGCTGCTACTCAAGTCTTTAGTCTTGCGTAGGTGCCACCCGTTCATACCTCTAAGGTCACCTGCTAAAGGTTTGCTTTATGACCCTATAATTAAAACATAGTATTCAGATTAATGTGTAACATATCCGGAACAAACTCCCTGAAAACTGCAGCTCTGCAACAACTCTGTTATTTATATCACAGCTAAAAACATGCATGCCTGTTTGCTGCTGCCTTTGAGATTGTGTCATTATTATTCTACACTGACATTTAATATATTTTAATTTGTTCCATGTGTCCTGAATATGTTTTCAATTAAGGCAACAAGGTTCAAATAAGGGGTAGAATAGAAAAGTTACATAATGCAGCTTTTACTTTATTCTTTTACTGAATCTGATAAAATGTTTAATTTGCTTAATGTTTGATATAAAACTCATTGAATTGCCTTGTTGTTGGGAGCAGTGAGTGGCCAGTTTTGTGTCCCGCCCCCTCACTCTGATTGGACCATCAGGGCCCTCTGTTAGTATTTAACAAGAGTTTGTTCTGCTTGGAGTCACTTTAATCTCTGCTAGTTGTTAAGAGCTGAACTTCTTCTACACTAACTGAAGCATTTAGTTTCACTCTTTAAAAATAGATCTAGTATCAGTTTGTGTGGGCTTTGGGTTTGGGTTTTGAGTTATGACTTTACTACTAAAGTAAGCTAACTCATTAAACGTGTTGCACTCTAAAACAACAGAGGATACATCTGATAGCAATAGGGTTGTATAACAAATGATAATTTACACTTGATAAACAAGGGGATGCTTGTTTTAGAAATGAAGCATTGTTCATGTTCAAACATGTAATGATGTGTTTCTCCTCTGTATCTTCTGTCTAGACTCCATACACCCCCTTGTGTGTAAAGAGGAGGTATTCCCTGAGCAGCAGCAGGAGAGAACCTTCAGTCTGGTCCAAGAGGATCCAGAGCCTCCTCAGATTAAAGAAGAACAAGAGGAGAGAACCTCCAGTCTGATCAAAGAGGAACCAGAGTATCCACAGATTAAAGGAGAACAAGAGGAGAGAACCTGCAGTCTGATCAAAGAGGAACCAGAGTCTCTACAGATTAAAGGAGAACACGATGAGCTACTTCAAAGATCAGAGGAGGATGGTGGATCAACAGAGACATTACTATTAGTGAAACATGAAGATGACGAAAACATGCTAACAGAACCTGTAGCCAGCACCTCATCTAAAAGCATGGAAACACAATCTGATGTAGAGGACTGTGGACCATCACAACCAACTAGTGATGATCAGCTCCTCTCTTCACACTGTTCTGAATCTGACTGGGATGAGATAATGGGTGACAAGACTGGTTTGTCTTTGAGCAACAAGCTGCTCCATGTCCTCAAATCACCAAAACAAAGTCACTCCATGAGTACGAAACGTTTTATTTGTGCAGTTTGTGGCACAATGTTTAATCACAAGGGAAGTCTGACGAGGCATGTGATGATTCATTCAGGGGAAAAGCCATTTGCTTGCACAGTTTGTGGCAAGGGTTGTACTCAGAATGGGGATTTAAAAGCACACATGAGGACTCATACAGGGGAAAAGCCCTTTACGTGTACAGTTTGTGGCAAGGGCTGTATTCATAATGGGGCATTAAAAGTACACATGATGACTCATACAGGGGAAAAACCCTTTACGTGTACAGTTTGTGGCAAGGGCTTTAGTCAAAAGATTAATCTAAAAACACACATGATGACTCATACAAGGGAAAAGCCATTTACGTGTACAGTTTGTGGCAAGGGTTGTACTCAGAATGGGGATTTAAAAGCACACATGAGGACTCATACAGGGGGAAAGCCCTTTATGTGTACAGTTTGTGGCAAGGGCTGTATTCATAATGGGGCATTAAAAGTACACATGAGGACTCATACAGGGGAAAAACCCTTTACGTGTACAGTTTGTGGCAAGGGCTTTAGTCAAAAGATTAATCTAAAAACACACATGAAGACGTGTCAGAGAGGAACAGGCTGTTAAATTATGAGTGGTTTTCTTCAGATAAGGCATTATGTTGAGTTTAGTCCAGCTATATACATTAAACATGATGGACTATACATCAATTATTTCATTACATTCAATTTTCAACTTGCATAATGACCTGATGATATTGATATAGCAAGCAATTAAAATGTCACATTCATTAATATTCACGGACTAGTGGTGCAATTGTAACTTGTCTGTGTTGAAATGTGTTGTTTGGACTAACATATCATCATCGTGTATTTCAATGACTTAGTTTGATTATGTTTAGATTATCTGTATTATGCTGTCTGAAATTATTTACTCTTTAAAAACACTGTCCGTAATTTCTTATTTTTCAAATAAAGGGTTAACAGCTACTGTACACATCCTTTGTGTGTTCATTACAGAAAGCTCATCACACACATGTGCTTCACCGTTAACTTGTACTGTGAACAATATAGTGACAAGAACTGCTTCATTTTACATCCTGCATGCCAAATTATTACTCTACGGAACAGTATTAATTAAATTAAACAGTCTACACATATTCTACTTGAACGTTCTACATTGAACATGACAGGAGTACGTCCTAATGTTACAGAGTGCATACTGTGGTTTAAAGACTAATCTAAAAAGACACATGATGACTCATACAGGGGAAAACCCTTTGAGTGTAAAATTTGCAAAAAGGGCTTTACTCAGACTGGTAGTCTAGTAACACACATGAAGACACACAAAGAGGAAAAAGCTGTAAATGATGAGTGCTAATGAGAGGGGCGCTATCCCCTCCTTTTGGCTTGTGATTGGCTGATCACCCCATAGTGATGATTGGCTGAGCAAAGTATATATTGAAGATAAAAGTGAGGGCAGGAATTTGAAGACGCCAAAAAATATTGTGTTGATTTTATTGCTTGAGATTAAAATGTCATATTCATTAATATTCATACACTAGTGGTGCAATTGTACCTAGTATATTTTAATCACTTAGTTGTATAATTTGTTTAGATTTTCTTTATAGAATAGTTGTCTTCATAGAATGCATTGTAACAGAAAATATGTACTATGTCATACCTGTAAGAAAACTGTCTGTAATTTCTTATTTTTCTAATAAAGGGTTGACAGCTAAAGATCCTTGTGTTCATTACAAGAAGCTAATCACATCACATGTGTTTCACCTCCCTTAAGTATGGACGAGACAGACAAGAACAGCTTCATTTTATATCCTTCATACCAAACTATTACTATAAGGAACATGATAGGAGTATTAATTAAATAAAACAGTCTACACATATTTTACTTGAATGTTCTTCATTGAACATGACATGTTGTTGGAAGAATTCTAACAGAGTACGAGGATGAAGCTTTCCACCTCAAGCAAGAAACTGACCAGCAACGCAGACTACTGGATATGGTTTTACAACCAATCGTCAAACTAAACAGAGAAGTTTGGTAAAACCTTTACTACGTTAACTGTTAAAGGCTTGAACATGTTTGAACACAGTTGGAACTCAATCCATTCATGTAAGGACAGATATGGAAATAACAGCAGGAGTGTCATGTTCAAACATGTAATAATGTGTTTCTATTCTCTATCTTCTGTCTAGACTCCACACAACTTGTGTGTAAAGAGGAGGTATTCACTGAGCAGCAGGAGAGAACCTCCAGTCTGGTCCAAGAGGATCAAGAGCCTCCTCAGATTAAAGAAGAACAGGAGGAGAGATCCTCCAGTATTATCAACGATGAACCAGAATCTCTACAGATTAAAGGAGAACAAGAGGAGAGAACCTCCAGTCTGATCAAAGAGGAACCAGAGTATCCACAGATTAAAGGAGAACACGATGAGCTACTTCAAAGATCAGAGGAGGATGGTGGATCAACAGAGACATTACTGTCAGTGAAACACGAAGATGATGAAAACATGCTAACAGAACCTGTAGCCAGCACCTCATCTAAACACATGGAAACACAATCTGATGTAGAGGACTGTGGAACATCACAACCAACTAGTGATGATCAGCTCCTCTCTTCACACTGTTCTGAATCTGACATCACTGAAGACAGTGATGAGTGTGATGAGACCATGGATGACCAGTCAGGTTTAAACACACTGCAATCACACAATACACAACACATGGGAGGAAATAGTTTGTCTTTGAGCAACAAGCTGCTCCATGACCTCAAATCACCAAAAGAAAGTCACCCCATGAGGAGTCACACAGGTATGAAATGTTTTAGTTGTGCAGATTGTGGTAAAACGTTTAATCGCAAGGGAACTCTGAATATGCACACAATGATTCATTCAAGGGAAAAGCCATTTGCTTGCACAGTGTGTGGCACATGCTTTAGTCAAAAGGGTAGTCTAAAAACCCACATGATTACTCACACTGGGGAAAAGCCCTTTACATGTACAGTGTGTGGCAAAGAATGTAGTCACATGTGTAATCTAAAAACACATATGATGACTCATACAGGGGAAAGGCCCTTTACGTGTACAGTTTGTGGCAAGGGCTGTACTCGTAATGGGGATTTAAAAGCACACATGATGATCCATACAGGGGAAAAGCCCTTTACGTGTACAGTTTGTGGCAAGGGCTGTATGCATAATGGGGCGTTAAAAGTACACATGAGGACTCATACAGGGGAAAGGCCCTTTATGTGTACAGTTTGTGGCAAGGGCTGTGGTTTAAAAACTGATCTAAAAAGACACATGATGACTCATACAGGGGAAAAGCCCTTCACATGTACAGTTTGTGGCAAGGGCTGCAGTCACACTGGTGAGTTAAAAGTACACATGAGGACTCATACAGGGGAAAAACCATTCGAGTGTAAAATTTGCAAAAAGTGCTTTACTCATACTGGTAATCTAAAAACACACATGAAGACACACAGAGGAAAAAGCTGTTAAATCACGAGTGCTTTTTTCCCCAAAGAAGGCAATATAGTTGAGTTGCAGATAAGTGTGTCGACAATTATTGACACAATTATCTGCTAATACATGATTAGCTGCAACTATAACATTATTTTTTTTAACGATTTTCAACTTGTATAATGACCTGCTGATACTGATATAACATTGTAAGAATCAGTGGTTGTCCACATTCGTCAGCAATTAAATGAATGTCACATTCATTAATATTCATACTAGTGGTACAATTGTAGCCTGGAAACTAGAAGAGAAATGTGTGTCTACGCAGTGATATTAGGCTGACCATACCAGGCTATCTTTGCAATTGTAACTAATTTTAATCACTTAGTTTGATCCTTCGTTTAGATTCTCTGTAGTATGTTGTCTTCATTGAATGCATTGTAAATATTTACTCTGTCATACGTGTTTTACAAATAAAGGGTTGACAGCTACATATCCTTCATGTGTGTTCATTACAGAAAGCTCATCACATTCACAACATATTAGTTTAATCTCCTTTAATTTTTAATTTATTAATTATTAATATAGGAGTATTATTTTACAGTCCACACTCATTTAAATATTGCTACAATGAACATGACAGGTCTTAATGTTACAGTGTGCATACTGTCCATTGTACTTATCCTGTAACTACTTGTACATCAAGCGTATAATAAGTGTTATAACAGTTCTGCATGTAAGGATGTTGCATGGATGGTCACATGTACCTTAGTCATACTGTGATGATGGTAAAACTATGACAGAATAATCGTAGTTGTGGACATGAAGTGAATTGATATCTGACAATTGGTATGAATGAAAAATGTCAAACATGTCTTTGAGATTGACCAGTTACTCTTGATGTCTTGAGTCTGCTGTGTAGATGTGTGTGGTTTACATGCATGTACAGTAGGCAAAATGTCACTGTACAATACCAGTTGAAACGCAAATTATTCCATTATTTCTGGTTGTAGGCTATGGGAATTCCATATGTATCTAACTAATTAGAAGACATGGGTTGTGAATGTTGTGTAATGTTTAGGAGCATGTCTGTCCCATTGTTAATGGACAGGTGATAATGGGTTAGGTTGTGTAACCCTATTGCTGAATGGATCGACCAACCAATTTGCATGTGATCCTTTTAGTGTGATAAGTAGAGTGCATATAGCCTACTCCTACAGTATAGTGTGAATGGAGTGGAGCATGTATATATAGGATTGGGAATTATTTGCATTTAAATCATTTAGTCATGGACACTGGTGGATTACTACAATGGCCATAATGCTTTGCTGCACTTGTGGAGAGGGAGAGGGCTGTCTTTTACATATATGATAAAAAAATGAATGATATTTTGCTCTATTCTATAAGTTTTCTCGACACACAAATCTACTATGCCATGTACAATAGAAACACTGAGAACATGCATTGAACGAATCCAATTTGGATATACCAAATTGGATATACCAAGATTGTCCTCAAATAAACAAGTCAAGGACAATGGATTAAAAGTTAGGCGCTTAGCTTCAAACCTTGTTGTAGTCATGGCAATTTATATCGAACCAGAATCTACAAAAATGTCCAATAGTAGTCTTGACTACTGCACCAGTGTTTTACAGATGTCCCTAAAAATATACCAGGTGATTTCAGAACGCTGCTACTCAAGTCTTTAGTCTTGCGTAGGTGCCACCCGTTCATACCTCTAAGGTCACCTGCTAAAGGTTTGCTTTATGACCCTATAATTAAAACATAGTATTCAGATTAATGTGTAACATATCCGGAACAAACTCCCTGAAAACTGCAGCTCTGCAACAACTCTGTTATTTATATCACAGCTAAAAACATGCATGCCTGTTTGCTGCTGCCTTTGAGATTGTGTCATTATTATTCTACACTGACATTTAATATATTTTAATTTGTTCCATGTGTCCTGAATATGTTTTCAATTAAGGCAACAAGGTTCAAATAAGGGGTAGAATAGAAAAGTTACATAATGCAGCTTTTACTTTATTCTTTTACTGAATCTGATAAAATGTTTAATTTGCTTAATGTTTGATATAAAACTCATTGAATTGCCTTGTTGTTGGGAGCAGTGAGTGGCCAGTTTTGTGTCCCGCCCCCTCACTCTGATTGGACCATCAGGGCCCTCTGTTAGTATTTAACAAGAGTTTGTTCTGCTTGGAGTCACTTTAATCTCTGCTAGTTGTTAAGAGCTGAACTTCTTCTACACTAACTGAAGCATTTAGTTTCACTCTTTAAAAATAGATCTAGTATCAGTTTGTGTGGGCTTTGGGTTTGGGTTTTGAGTTATGACTTTACTACAAACATTGAAGTCCTTGGTCAACCAGAGACTATCTGCTGCTGCTGAAGAGATATTTGGGGTCGTTGGAAGAATTCTAACAGAGTACGAGGATGAAGCTTTCCACCTCAAGCAAGAAACTGACCAGCAACGCAGACTACTGGATATGGTTTTACAACCAATCGTCAAACTAAACAGAGAAGGTTGGTAAAACCTTTACTACGTTAATTGTTAAAGGCTTGAACATGTTTGAAAACAGTTGGAACTCAATCCATTCATGTAAGGACAGATATGGAAATAACAGCAGGAGTGTCATGTTCAAACATGTAATAATGTGTTTCTATTCTCTATCTTCTGTCTAGACTCCACACACCTTGTGTGTAAAGAGGAGGTATTCACTGAGCAGCAGGAGAGAACCTCCAGTCTGGTCCAAGAGGATCAACAGCCTCCTCAGATTAAAGAAGAACAGGAGGAGAGATCCTCCAGTATTATCAACGATGAACCAGAATCTCTACAGATTAAAGGAGAACAAGAGGAGAGAACCTCCAGTCTGATCAAAGAGGAACCAGAGTATCCACAGATTAAAGGAACACGATGAGCTACTTCAAAGATCAGAGGAGGATGGTGGATCAACAGAGACATTACTGTCAGTGAAACACGAAGATGATGAAAACATGCTAACAGAACCTGTAGCCAGCACCTCATCTAAACACATGGAAACACAATCTGATGTAGAGGACTGTGGAACATCACAACCAACTAGTGATGATCAGCTCCTCTCTTCACACTGTTCTGAATCTGACATCACTGAAGACAGTGATGAGTGTGATGAGACCATGGATGACCAGTCAGGTTTAAACACACTGCAATCACACAATACACAACACATGGGAGGAAATAGTTTGTCTTTGAGCAACAAGCTGCTCCATGACCTCAAATCACCAAAAGAAAGTCACCCCATGAGGAGTCACACAGGTATGAAATGTTTTAGTTGTGCAGATTGTGGTAAAACGTTTAATCGCAAGGGAACTCTGAATATGCACACAATGATTCATTCAAGGGAAAAGCCATTTGCTTGCACAGTGTGTGGCACATGCTTTAGTCAAAAGGGTAGTCTAAAAACACACATGATTACTCACACTGGGGAAAAGCCCTTTACATGTACAGTGTGTGGCAAAGAATCTAGTCACATGTGTAATCTAAAAACACATATGATGATTCATACAGGGGAAAGGCCCTTTGTGTGTACAGTTTGTGGCAAGGGCTGTGGTTTAAAGACTGATCTAAAAAGACACATGATGACTCATACAGGGGAAAAGCCCTTCATGTGTACAGTTTGTGGCAAGGGCTGTATGCATAATGGGGAGTTAAAAGTACACATGAGGACTCATACAGGGGAAAAGCCCTTTACGTGTACATTTTGTGGCAAGGGTTATACTCGTAATGGGGATTTAAAAGCACACATGATGACCCATACAGGGGAAAAACCTTTTACGTGTACAGTTTGTGGCAAGGGCTGCCGGCACACTGGTGAGTTAAATGTACACATGAGGACTCATACAGGGGAAAAACCATTTGAGTGTAAAATTTGCAAAAGGTGCTTTACTCATACTGGTAATCTAAAAACACACATGAAGACACACAGAGGAAAAAGCTGTTAAATCATGAGTGCTTTTTTCCCCAAAGAAGGCAATCTAGTTGAGTTGCAGATAAGTGTGTCGACAATTATTGACACAATTATCTGCTGATACATGATTAGCTGCAACTATAACATTATTTTTTTTAAACGATTTTCAACTTGTATAATGACCTGCTGATACTGATATAACATTGTAAGAATCAGTGGTTGTCCACATTCGTCAGCAATTAATTTAATGTCACATTCATTAATATTCATACTAGTGGTACAATTGTAGCCTGGAAACTAGAAGAGAAATGTGTGTCTACGCAGTGATATTAGGCTGACCATACCAGGCTATCTTTGCAATTGTAACTAATTTTAATCACTTAGTTTGATCCTTTGTTTAGATTCTCTGTAGTATTTTGTCTTCATTGAATGCATTGCAAATATTTACTCTGTCATACGTGTTTTACAAATAAAGGGTTGACAGCTACATATCCTTCATGTGTGTTCATTACAGAAAGCTCATCACATTCACAACATATTAGTTTAATCTCCTTTAATTACGGACAGTAAGTGGATAGGAGTATTATTTTACAGTCCACACTCATTTAACTATTGCTGCAATGAACATGACAGGTCTTAATGTTACAGTGTGCATACTGTCCATTGTACTTATCCTGTAACTACTTGTACATCTAGCGTAAAATAAGAAGTGTTATAACAGTTCTGTGTAAGGATGGTCACATGTACCTTAGTCATACTGTGATGATGGTAAAACTATGACAGAATCATCGTAGTTGTGGACATGAAGTGAATTGATATCTGACAATTGGCATGAATGAAAAATGTCAAACATGTCTTTGAGATTGACCAGTTACTCTTGATGTCTTGAGTCTTCTGTGTGTAGATGTGTGTGGTTTACATGCATGTACAGTAGGCAAAATGTCACTGTACAATACCAGTTGTAACACAAATTATTCCATTATTTCTGGTTGTAGGCTATGGGAATTCCATATTTATATTAAGACTGTGTCCATCGTCAGCATGCGCCTCTAGGCTGTAGAGCGATGCGATCAGTTTTCATATAGCACTAATTTGACGGAGATTATCAATCTCCGTGTCGGGCACGTGGCCGTGCACTTGAACTTGACGGTGATTTACGCCATGGGCCACGATGGTGTTAAAAATATTTGTGGCGGACCTGGTGACGAGGCCGTCGCGTTATGATGACGAAAAGCCATGCTCAAGCCATGCTCTGGGCTGCTAGGGCTTCTGGGAAAATGAGTTCAATGCATGTGAACGGGGCGGTTTGTTTGGACTACAACATGCTGTGGAGGCCGTCTTCGTTTTCGCATCGTAACGGCGGCATGTTTTTCTCTTCAACAACAAACCATGGGACTAATTTTCCGCCGAATTTCCGGGAAGCAAAGCTGCAAATACTTCAGCGTTATGCTCCAAAGGTAATTCAACACTTTCCCCTGATTGGCTGAAATGTAGTCACCTACCTGAAAATGTATTTGATGTTTATTAAGCGGGCTAGTGTGAGACAGTGCAGAACCAGCAGGCTGAATCCATGGTTACGCATGAAATGAGGTTTGACTTTCCCCACAGATAATTAACTCAGACAGGTATATATATATACAGGCCAACATGAGGCAGTTTGCAAAGACAACATAAAATATCCCAAAGAAAGAATAATAACGTCCAAACAGTGACTTACTTGTTGCCGTTCAGTCCTTGGGGTCCAGCTCCGTCCAGCCCTCAGCTCTCTGTCTTTCCTTGTACTGTCTGGACCTGAATGGAAACAAGACCGCAATGACTATTTTTTCCGGTGATCCCTTTGAAGGTGTTTGTTTTTAACTGCAATCTGAGAATCCCATCGTCAAATACTGTTGTTCCTCGAAATGACGCGAGGCAACAGTCTGTCTTGAGAGACTAGTTTGACTGTACCCTGGCCTGTACTGTTTACATGTCATACTGTATTATGCAAATACAGTATTCAATCAATTTGTTTGCTCTCCCAGCTCTGCCTCAAACAACTACACCTGACTGTGTGCTGTGCTGCAGGGCCCTCTGGGAGTTGGAGATATCTCCCAGCTCTGCCTCAAACAACTACACCTGACTGTGTGCTGTGCTGCAGGGCCCTCTGGGAGTTGGAGTTCTCTCCCAGCTCTGCCTCAAACAACTACACCTGACTGTGTGCTGTGCTGCAGGGCCCTCTGGGAGTTGGAGTTCTCTCTCAGCTCTGCCTCAAACAACTACACCTGACTGTGTGCTGTGCTGTGCTGCAGGGCCCTCTGGGAGTTGGAGTTCTCTCCCAGCTCTGCCTCAAACAACTACACCTGACTGTGTGCTGTGCTGTGCTGCAGGGCCCTCTGGGAGTTGGAGTTCTCTCCCAGCTCTGCCTCAAACAACTACACCTGACTGTGTGCTGCTGAGGTCCTCCTATCTGGGAGTTGGAGTTGTGTTGCCACGTACAGCGGCCATTTTGTGTGTGTGGTAGAGTTCTCATCGGGCCTGGAAATTAACCCATTCTGACCTGAGATCAGATTCATATGAGATTTCCACTGGACACACACTGGTCTGATTAACCCATTCTGACCTGAGATCAGATTCTAAAAATGTCAGTCAAAAATAGCAGACCTACAAGCTCGTAGCGCGCCACTCGGTGTCGCGCTATGAGCTTGTAGATCTGCTATTTTTCAATAGCTAAAGCACGACATGATGGCAACACCAAAATGAGTTCCCGTTCAGAATGGGTTAATTAAGGCCCAGCCCTACCCCAACAATTACCCTAATGTCAGGCCCGAAAACCCGAAAAGGCCAGAGATAAAATAGGAAAAAGAAAAATGCCACTAAATGGCCGCGGCGCCGTGGGTTATTGAGACGAGTGTGTCAGAGAACGCACTAAAAGTTGCCGAAATAAAGGATTTATGTAACTCACGTTAATTGGCTGATAATGTTCCATTTCCGACATTCTAATTTCTAACATTTCTACATTTCTAATTAACATCAGTAGTCCCTGAGCAGGCTCTTAAAATGCTTCATTTTATATCCTTCATACCAAACTATTGCTATAAGGAACATGATAGGAGTATTAATTAAATTAAACAGTCTACACATATTTTACTTGAACTTTCTACATTGAACATGACAGGAGTAAGTCCATTTTACTTTTTACTGTACAATACCAGTGCATTATTATTTCTAGTCGTAGGATACGGGAATCCCACCTTTATCTACCTTGTTAGAAGACATGGGTTGTAAATGTTGTGGAGTTTGTTCTGTTTGGAGTCACTTTAACTCTGCTAGTTGTTAAGAGCTGAACTTCTCCTTTCTGCACTAGCTGAAGCGTTTATTTGGGCAGGTTTTGAGTTATGGCTTTACTACAAACATTGAAGTCCTTGGTCAACCAGAGACTATCTGCTGCTGCTGAAGAGATATTTGGGGTTGTTGGAAGAATTCTAACAGAGTACGAGGATGAAGCTTTCCACATCAAGCAAGAAACTGACCGCCAACGCAGACTACTGGATATGGTTTTACAACCAATCGTCAAACTACACAGAGCAGGTTGGTAAAACCTTCACTACTATTACTATTTCCACCATTATATCTTAAATGGCAAAGGTGACTATTTGGAATGGAAGAGGAACTAGCATTAACGACATAATCAAGTAGTAAGTAATAATTTATTTAAATGTTGACCATGAATAATCATAGACTGCTTAAAGTAAGCTAACTCATTAAACGTGTTGCACTCTAAAACAACAGAGGATACATCTGATAGCAAAAGGGTTGTATAGCAAATGATAATTTACACTTGATAAACTTGTTTTAGAAATGAAGCATTGTTCATGTTCGTGTTCAAACATGTAATGATGTGTTTCTCCTCTGTATCTTCTGTCTAGACTCCATACACCCCCTTGTGTGTAAAGAGGAGGTATTCCCTGAGCAGCAGGAGAGAACCTTCAGTCTGGTCCAAGAGGATCCAGAGCCTCCTCAGATTAAAGAAGAACAAGAGGAGAGAACCTCCAGTCTGATCAAAGAGGAACCAGAGTCTCTACATATTAAAGGAGAACAAGAGGAGAGAACCTCCAGTCTGATCAAAGAGGAACCAGAGTCTCTACAGATTAAAGGAGAACAAGAGGAGATAACCTCCAGTCTGATCAAAGAGGAACCAGAGTATCCACAGATTAAAGGAGAACAAGAGGAGAGAACCTCCAGTCTGATCAAAGAGGAACCAGAATCTCTACATATTAAAGGAAAACACGATGAGCTACTTCAAAGATCAGAGGAGGATGGTGGATCAACAGAGACATTACTATTAGTGAAACATGAAGATGATGAAAACATGCTAACAGAACCTGTAGCCAGCACCTCATCTAAACACATGGAAACACAATCTGATGTAGAGGACTGTGGAACATCACAACCAACTAGTGATGTTCAGCTCCTCTCTTCACACTGTTCTGAATCTGACATCACTGAAGACAGTGATGAGTGTGATGAGACCATGGATGACCAGTCAGGTATAAACACACTGCAATCACACAATACACAACATGTGGGAGGAAATAGTTTGTCTTTGAGCAACAAGGTGCTCCATGACCTCAAATCACCTAAACAAAGTCACTCCACGAGGAGTCACACAGGTATGAAATGTTTTAGCTGTGCAGATTGTGGTAAAACATTTAATCGCAAGGGAACTCTGAAGATGCATGCAATGATTCATTCAGGGGAAAGGCCATTTGCTTGCACAGTGTGTGGCAAAGGCTTTAGTAGAAAGAGTTATCTAAAACGACACATGAGGACTCATACAGGGGAAAGACCCTTTACGTGTACAGTTTGTGGCAAGAGCTGCACTCAAGAGGGTCATCTAAAATCACACATGATGACTCATTCAGGGGAAAAGCCATTTGCCTGCACAGTTTGTGGCAAGGGCTGTATTCATAATGGGGAGTTAAAAGTACACATGAGGACTCATACAGGGGAAAAACCCTTTTTGTGTACAGTCTGCGGAAAAGGCTTTCATTCAAAATGTAATCTAAAAAAACACATGATGACTCGGGAAACGCCCTTTATGTGTACAGTTTGTGGCAAAAAATGTAGTCATATGAGTAACCTAAAAACACATATAATGACTCATACAGGGGAAAGGCCCTTTACCTGTACAGTTTGTGGCAAGGGCTGTATTCATAATGGCGTATTAAAAGTACACATGATGACTCGTACAGGGGAAAGGCCCTTTACGTGTACAGTTTGTGGCAAGGGCTGTATTCATAACGGGGCATTAAAAGTACACATGAGGACTCATACAGGGGAAAGACCCTTTATGTGTACAGTTTGTGGCAAGGGCTGTTTTCATAATGGGGCATTAAAAGTACACATGAGGACTCATACAGGAGAAAAACCCTTTGAGTGTAAAATTTGCAAAAAGGGCTTTACTCAGACTGGTAGTCTAGAAAAGCACATGAAGACACACAAAGAGGAAAAAGCTGTAAATGATGAGTGCTAATGAGAGAGGCGGTATCCCCTCCTTTTGGCTTGTGATTGGCTGATCACCACATAGTGATGATTGGATGAGCAAAGTATATATTGAAGATAAAAGTGAGGGCAGGAATTTAAAGACGCCAAAAAATATTGTGTTGATTTTATTGATTGGGATTAAAATGTCATATTCATTAATATTCATACACTAGTGGTGCAATTGTACCTAGTATATTTTAATCACTTAGTTGTATAATTTGTTTAGATTTTCGTTATAGAATAGTTGTCTTCATAGAATCCATTGTAACAGAAAATATGTACCATGTCATACCTGTAAGAAAACTGTCTGTCATTTCTTATTTTTCTAATAAAGGGTTGACAGCTAAAGTTCCTTGTGTTCATTACAAGAAGCTAATCACATCACATGTGTTTCACCTCCCTTAAGTATGGACGCCTCGTACTGTGAACAATACAGTGACAAGAACTGCTTCATTTTATATCCTTCATACCAAACTATTACTATAAGGAACATGATATGAGTATTAATTAAATCACACAGTCTACACATATTTTACTTGAACTTTCTACCTTGAACATGACATGAGTAATGTTACAGAGTCCATTGTACTTAACCTTGGACTACATGTAGATCTAGCGTATAATAAGAAATGCTTCATGTTCTAACAAGTGTGTGTAAGGATGGTGACACATCCCTTAGTCCTACTGTGATGATGGTTAAAACTATGACAAAAAAAATAGTAGCTAAGTGTTAGACGACCCCGGTTGTTCTGAAAGGTGTCAACGACAACTTGAGCTACTGGTCATCCCTACATTTGGACTTCACAAGGTTAAGCATCCTTAAGATCACGGTATCAACGGCACACAGCGATATATGCAGTCATTGTATGAAGTCATTCTCTCATGGTCAAATAGACATATCACACATGCATGTTTAAACTTGTGACAGGGTTGAATAGATTTTCTGCCCACACCTACTTTCCTCTCTAGTACTGCCATGTAGAGAAAGATATTTAACTAGGACATGTTAAACTACATGTAGCCTACAGACCATGTTAAAAAATCACCAAAACAAAGTCACTCCATGAGGAGTCACACAGGTAGGAAATGTTTTAGTTGTACAGATTGTGGCAAAATGTTTAATCACAAGGGAAGTCTGAAACAGCATGCAATGATTCATTCAGGGGAAAAGCCATTTGCTTGCATAGTGTGTGGCAAAGAATGTAGTCAAATGTGTGATCTAAAAACACATATGATGACTCATACAGGGGGAAAACCCTTTACATGTACAGTGTGTAGCAAGGGCTGTATTCAATCGAGTGATTTAAAAAAACACATGTTGACTCAAACTGGGGAAAAGCCCTTTACGTGTACAATTTGTGGCACAGGCTTTAGTCAAATGAGTAATCTAAAATCACATATGATGACTCATACAGGGGAAAGGCCCTTTACGTGTACAGTGTGTGGCAAGGGCTGTATTCATAATGGGGCATTACAAGTACACATGAGGACTCATACAGGGGAAAGACCCTTTACGTGTACAGTTTGTGGCACAGGCTTTAGTCGAAAGGGTAGTCTAAAATTACACATGAGGACACATACAGGGGAAAAGCCCTTTATGTGTACAGTGTGTGGCAAAGAATGTAGTCAAATGAGTAGTCTAAAATCACATATGATGACTCACACAGGGGAAAAGCCCTTTACGTGTGTGGCAAGGGCTGTATTCATAATGGGGCATTACAAGTACTCGAGTACTCGAGGACTCATACAGGGGAAAGACCCTTTACGTGTACAGTTTGTGGCAAGGGCTGTGGTTTAAAGACTCATCTAAAAAGACACATGATGACTCATACAGGGGAAAAACCCTTTGAGTGTAAAATTTGCAAAAAGGGCTTTACTCAGACTGGTAGTCTAGAAAAGCACATGAAGACACACAAAGAGGAAAAAGCTGTAAATGATGAGTGCTAATGAGAGAGGCGCTATCCCATCCTTTTGGCTTGTGATTGGCTGATCACCCCATAGTGATGATTGGCTGAGCAAAGTATATATTGAAGATAAAAGTGAGGGCAGGAATTTAAAGACGCCAAAAAATATTGTGTTGATTTTATTGCTTGAGATTAAAATGTCATATTCATTAATATTCATACACTAGTGGTGCAATTGTACCTAGTATATTTTAATCACTTAGTTGTATAATTTGTTTAGATTTTCTTTATAGAATAGTTGTCTTCATAGAATGTATTGTAACAGAAAATATGTACTATGTCATACCTGTAAGAAAACTGTCTGTAATTTCTTATTTTTCTAATAAAGGGTTGACAGCTAAAGATCCTTGTGTTCATTACAAGAAGCTAATCACATCACATGTGTTTCACCTCCCTTAAGTATGGACGAGACAGACAAGAACAGCTTCATTTTATATCCTTCATACCAAACTATTACTATAAGGAACATGATAGGAGTATTAATTAAATTAAACAGTCTACACATATTTTACTTGAATGTTCTTCATTGAACATGACATGAGTAAAAATAATAGTAGTTGTGGACGTGAGTAGATATGTTATTTGACAATTGGTATGAATGTTATGAATGAAACATGTTTTTTATATTTACTGTACAATACCAGTGCATCTAGCCGTAGGATATGGGAATTCCACCTTTATCTACTGTGTTAGAAGACATGGGTTGTGAATGTTGTGGAATGTTTAGGAGCATGTCTGTCTCATTGTTAATGGACAGGTGATAATGGGTTAGGGTGTGTAACCATGTTGCTGAATGGATCGACCAACCAATTTGCATGTGATCCTTTTAGTGTGATAAGTACAGTGCATATAGCCTAATCCTACAGTATTGTGTGAACGGAGTGGAACATGTATATATACTAGGATTGGGAATCATTTGCATTTAAATCATTTAGACTGGAAAAATACTTATCATCCCTGTGACAACATCTGATAAGTGACAAAAGCAACTTGAGCTATTTGTCACATTCCTAATCCTAAATTCACCGCACCCACTGCACACAGCAATAGTCACTGTATGAAGTCATTCGCTCATGGTCAAATAGACATTTCACACATGCATGTTTAAAGGGCCACTTCAGCCCTTTTGCAACCATATCTTTCCTGGGGGGTTTATGTGGGGAATTTGTGTTTTTAGACATTTAACTTTAACCAGTCAAAAGATTATATGATTTATATCCAACCGGAATCTAGAAAAATGTCCAATAGTAGTCTTGACTACTGTACCAGTGTTTTACAGATGTCCCTAAAATATACCAGGTGATTGCAGCTCATTCAGAACGCTGCTACTCAAGTCTTTAGTCTTGCGTAGGTGCCACCCGTTCATACCTCTAAGGTCACCTGGTAAAGGTTTGCTTTATGACCCTAGAATTAAAACATAGTATTCAGATTAATGTCTAACATATCTGGAACAAACTCCCTGAAAACTGCAGCACTGCAACAACTCTGTTATTTATATCACAGCTAAAAACATGCATGCCTGTTTGCTGCTGCCTTTGAGATTGTATTCTACATAATGCAGCTTTTACTTTATTTGTATTTGTTTTACTGAGTCTGATGTTTCATTTGCTTAATGTTTGATATAAAACTCATTGGATAGCCTTGTTGTTGGGAGCAGTGATTGGCCAGTTTTGTGTCCCGCCCCCTCACTCTGATTGGACCATCAGGGCCCTCCGTTAGTATTTAACAAGAGTTTATTCTGCTTGGAGTCACTTTAATCTCTGCTAGTTGTTAAGAGATGAACTTCTCCTTTATACACTAACTGAATCATTTCGTTTGGTTTTACTTTAAACTTTAGTACTTTAGATTTTCACTCTTTAAAAATAGATCTAGTATCAGTTTGTTTGGGCAGGTTTTGAGTTATGGCTTTACTACAAACATTGAAGTCCTTGGTCAACCAGAGACTATCTGCTGCTGCTGAAGAGATATTTGGGATCGTTGGAAGAATTCTAACAGAGTACGAGGATGAAGCTTTCCACATCAAGCAAGAAACTGACCGCCAACGCAGACTACTGGATATGGTTTTACAACCAATCGTCAAACTACACAGAGCAGGTTGGTAAAACCTTTACTACGTTAACTGTTTTTGCAAAGGTTTGCAAGGTTGCATTAAAAAACATTATCTCTGGATGTATCTGAAAACAATAGGTTGTAGCTAATGAGAAATTATACTTGAGAAACAAGGAGTTGTTTTAGAAATTGTTGAGGTAAGAAACTATAATTTGTGTGACCCTTCACACTGGAATCAAAACAGCATTAGGACAGATATGGAACAATGGAAATTTCCTCCAACCACAACTACATAAGCGGTTGAACACATCTAATCTTGACCAATACAAAGACACCGTAAGACAGAATGTAAGTCATGTTCAAACAATATAATAATGTGTTTCTTCTGTCTAGACTCAATAAACCTCCTTGTGTGCAAAGAGGAGGTATTCACTGAGCAGCAGGAGATAACCTCCAGTCTGGTCCAGGAGGATAAAGAGCCTCCACAGATTAAAGACGAACAGGAGGAGCGAACCTCCAGTCTGATCAAAGAGGAACCAGAGTCTCTACAGATTAAAGGAGAACAAGAGGAGAGAACCTCCAGTCTGATCAAAGAGGAACCAGAGTATCCACAGATTAAAGGGGAACACTATGAGCTACTTCAAAGATCAGAGGAGGATGGTGGATCAACAGAGACATTACTATTAGTGAAACATGAAGATGATGAAAACATACAAACAGAACCTGTAGCCAGCACCTCATCTAAACACATGGAAACACAATCTGATGTAGAGGACTGTGGAACATCACAACCAACTAGTGATGATCAGCTCCTCTCTTCACACTGTTCTGAATCTGACATCACTGAAGACAGTGATGAGTGGGATGAGACCATGGATGACCAGTCAGGTTTAAACACACTGAAATCACACAATACACAACACATGGGAGGAAAGCGTTTGTCTAAGAGCAACAAGCTGCTCCATGACCTCAAATCACCAAAAGAAAGTCACTCCATGAGGAGTCACACAGGTAAGAAATGTTTTAGTTGTGCAGATTGTGGTAAAATGTTTAATCGCAAGGATTATCTGAAGAATCACACAGTGATTCATTCAGGGGAAAAGCCCTTTACGTGTACAGTGTGTGGCAAAGAATGTAGTCAAATGAGTAATCTAAAATCACACATGTTGACTCACACAGGGGAAAAACCCTTTACGTGTACAGTTTGTGGCAAGGGCTGTAGTCAAAAGGGTGATCTAAAAAGACACATGTTGACTCACACAGGGGGAAAACCCTTTACGTGTACAGTTTGTGGCACAGGCTTTAGTCAAAAGGGTAGTCTAAAATTACACATGAGGACACATACAGGGGAAAAGCCCTTTATGTGTACAGTGTGTGGCAAAGAATGTAGTCAAATGAGTAGTCTAAAATCACATATGATGACTCACACAGGGGAAAAGCCCTTTACGTGTACAGTTTGTGGCACAGGCTTTAGTCAAAAGGGTAGTCTAAAAACCCACATGATTACTCACACTGGGGAAAAGCCCTTTACATGTACAGTGTGTGGCAAAGAATGTAGTCACATGTGTAATCTAAAAACACATATGATGATTCATACAGGGGAAAGGCCCTTTGTGTGTACAGTTTGTGGCAAGGGCTGTGGTTTAAAGACTGATCTAAAAAGACACATGATGACTCATACAGGGGAAAGGCCCTTCATGTGTACAGTTTGTGGCAAGGGCTGTATTCATAACGGGGATTTAAATGTACACATGACTCACACAGGGGAAAAACCCTTTTTGTGTACAGTCTGCGGAAAAGGCTTTCATTCAAAATGTAATCTAAAAAAACACATGATGACTCATACAAGGGAAACGCCCTTTATGTGTACAGTTTGTGGCAAGGGGTGTATTCATAACGGGGCATTAAATGTACACATGAGGACTCATACAGGGGAAAAACCCTTTGTGTGTACAGTTTGTGGCAAGGGCTGCCGTCACACTGGGGATTTAAAAGTACACATGAGGACTCATACAGGAGAAAAACCCTTTGAGTGTAAAATTTGCAAAAAGTGCTTTACTCAGACTGGTAGTCTAGTAACACACATGAAGACACACAAAGAGGAAAAAGCTGTAAATGATGAGTGCTAATGAGAGGGGCGCTATCCCCTCCTTTTGGCTTGTGATTGGCTGATCACCCCATAGTGATTGGCTGAGCAAAGTATATATTGAAGATAAAGGTGAGGGCAGGAATTTGAAGACGCTAAAACATATTGTGTTGATTTTATTGCTTGAGATTAAAAAGTCATTAATATTCATACACTAGTGGTGCAATTGTACCTAGTATATTTTAATCACATAGTTGTATAATTTGTTTAGATTTTCTTTATAGAATAGTTGTCTTCATAGAATGCATTGTAACAGAAAATATGTACTATGTCATACCTGTAAGAAAACTGTCTGTAAATTCTTATTTTTCTAATAAAGGGTTGACAGCTAAAGATCCTTGTGTTCATTACAATAAGCTAATCACATCACATGTGTTTCACCTTCAACTTGTACTGTGAACAATACAGTGACAAGCACAGCTTCATTTTATATCCTTCATACCAAACTATTACTATAAGGAACATGATAGGAGTATTAATTAAATTAAACAGTCTACATTGTGTGTACATGTGTTTCACCTTTAGTATGGACATCTTGTACTGTGAACAATACAGTGACAAGAACTGCTTCATACCAAACAATTATACTATAAGGAACATGATAGGAGTATTCATTTTACACACCACACACCTTTTACTTGAACTATTGCTACATTGAATGTGTCCTAATGTTACTGTGTGCATCCATTTTACTAAGCCTGTAACTCTAATGGAAAATAAGAAATGCTTCACACAGTTCTGTGTACGGATGGTGATGATGGTAAAACTACATGCAGATAACATGTTAATAATATGTACATAATATTTTAAAATGTACATATTGCCCACGCTACAGAACAAGCTAATGCGCAGTCATCTACCACCTAAATCTACTTGGCTTCAGAAACCTGTCGGCAATTTTCCATGTGGTCACTGTACCCACTGTGACAATATTCCCAAAACAAATACATTCATTGATGTGTACACTAACCATACATACAAAATCAATCATTTTGCAAATTGTAACACAACCTTCATTGTTTATCGCCTCGAATGCCCCTGTGGTCGTTTCTATATAGGCAGAACCAAACGCAGATTCAAAGACAGGCTGGGAGAACACAAAACGGCTATTGGCACAAACAACCCAAACTACCCGATGGCTGTCCACTATCACGGGAGCACGGGAGCCCCTCCTCTCTGAAAGCTACAGCAATAGAAGCCATTCAAAGCGACATCAGAGGTGGTGACAGACTCAACAAACTGCTCCAAAGAGAAACATATTGAATAGTTACTCTAAAAGCCACAACGTTTCCTGGCCTTAACACATTTTGTACATAATACGTCCTGAAACGTCATAAGGATTGGAACCGAGAGGTGCCTTAGACGTCTGTGGACGTCCTAGCGACGTCCAAACGACGCGGGGCGAGATAATAATATTCAGAATAATTACTTCTTTTTTTTTTGGCATTTCGCTTTTCGCTTGCCGTATGCTAACGCTCTGTGAAACTATTAGCTTGTCATTGACTCCCATGTTAGCGCGGCGGAAAGAATGACTCGTATCTCCTCATCCAGGGCGCTCTCCGTGGTGATGAATGGATCGATATGCTGGCGCTGCGTTTCTGCTCCTCATCCGTCTCTCCCGCAAAATATGAACTCTTTTTGTAGCGTATATAAATATATTAAGATGATCGGAGATTGTGATGGCACTTTGTCAGTCAACTTTTTTAAGAAAGTATTTCCGGTTCATGGCTTTCAAAATGGAAGCGATCACTACTCTGGCGATTACTCCGGCGCAAGCAACGCCTTTATTTTGATGCAGTTCCGGTACTAAATGTGTTAATGATGAAGTTGATTTCCTGCCTTTCCTCTGATGGTCCTGCATTTATATATATTTTTTTTTAGATTTGGGTTACTATCTAAATGTAAATATTTACTTTATATTTTTCCCTCTGTTTTTCCCATTTATTGTCTTTTTCTTTTCACTTGGTGCTGGTCACTTTGGGTGTTTTGTTATTATTTTAATTTATTGAACATATTTTGATGTATAATCAACATGGCTGTATTTAAGGGTGACTAATCAGCAGAGCTGACAGAAGACCCTGACGAAGACCTTTTGGTCGAAACACGTTGGTCCCGTTATTTATTTGCCTTGCTCATCTTCAAATAAATTATTTAATTTTTCACCAAAGACGGAGTGCCTTGGATTATTTTCTTTTCTTTTCTTACTTGGAGGAAGGATACCTTCTGTCTATATGGTTTTACCTGCATCACCAAAGAGCACCCATCTAAGAGCCACTAACAGATCCCTGCAGAGCTTCCATTCCTCTATTTCTAAATTATACCAAATTGGATATAACAAGATTGTCCTCAAATAAACAAAGACAAAACTAAAGTAATTGTTTTGAAGTCAAGGACAATGGATTAAAAGTTACGCGCTTAGCTTCAAACCTTGTTGTAGTCATGGCCTCAGAACTTTAACCAGCCACATTAGCACCGTCAAAGAATAGGAAAGTTACATAATGCAGCTTTTACTTTATTTTTATTTGTTTTACTGAATCTGATATAATGTTTAATGTGCTTAATGTTTGATATAAAACTCATTGAATTAGCTTGTTGTTGTTTGCTTGTTGTTGGGGCCAGTTTTGTGTCCCGCCCCCTCACTCTGATTGGACCATCAGGGCCCTCTGTTAGTATTTAACAAGAGTTTATTCAGTTTGGAGTCACTTTAAACTCTGCTAGTTGTTAAGAGCTGAACTTCTCCTTTCTACACTAACTGAAGCATTTAGTTTTGGTTCTACTTTAAACTTTAGTACTTTATATTTTCACTCTTTAAAAATAGATCTAGTATCAGTTTGTTTGGGCAGGTTTTGAGTTATGGCTTTACTACAAACATTGAAGTCCCTGGTCAACCAGAGACTATCTGCTGCTGCTGAAGAGATATTTGGGGTTGTTGGAAGAATTCTAACAGAGTACGAGGATGAAGCTTTCCACATCAAGCAAGAAACTGACCGCCAACGCAGACTACTGGATATGGTTTTACAACCAATCGTCAAACTACACAGAGCAGGTTGGTAAAAACCTTCACTACTATTACTATTTTCACCATTATATCTTAAATGGCAATGGTTACAATTTGGAATAAAAGAGGAACTGGTGATACTAGTCAATAGTATTCTATCATTTGCATGACACTTCACACTGAAATTAAAACATTAGGGCAGGTATGGAACTAACAGCAAGAGTTCATGTTCAAACATGTAATGATGTGTTTCTCCTCTGTATCTTCTGTCTAGACTCCATACACCCCCTTGTGTGTAAAGAGGAGGTATTTCTTGAGCAGCAGCAGGAGATAACCTCCAGCCTGGTCCAGGAGGAACCAGCGTCTCCACAGAAAAAGAACAAGATGAGAGAACCTCCAGTCTGATCAAAGAGGAACCAGAGTATCCACATATTAAAGGTGAACACGATGAGCTACTTCAAAGATCAGAGGAGGATGGTGGATCAACAGAGACATTACTATTAGTGAAACATGAAGATGATGAAAACATGCTAACAGAACCTGTAGCCAGCACCTCATCTAAAAGCATGGAAACACAATCTGATCTAGAGGACTGTGGACCATCACAACCAACTAGTTCTGAATCTGACATCACTGAAGACAGTGATGAGTGGGATGAGACCATGGGTGACCAGACTGGTTTAAACACACTGAAATCGCACAATACACAACACATGGGAGGAAATAGTTTGTATTTGAGCAACAAGCTGCTCCATGACCTCAAATCATCAAAAGAAAGTCACTCCATGAGGAGTCACACAGATAAGGAATGTTTTAGTTGTGCAGATTGTGGCAAAATGTTTAGTCTAAAGGGAAATCTGAACAAGCATGCAATGATTCATTCAGGGGAAAGGCCATTTGCTTGCACAGTGTGTGGCAAAGGCTTTAATCAAAAGTGTAGTCTAAAAGCACACATGATGACTCACACAGGGGAAAAGCCCTTTACGTGTACAGTTTGTGGCAAGGGCTGTATTCATAATGGGAATTTAAAAGCACACATGAGGACTCACACAGGGGAAAAGCCCTTTATGTGTACAGTTTGTGGCAAAGAATGTATTACAATGAGTACTCTAAAACGACACATGATGACTCATACAGGGGAAAAGCCCTTTATATGTACAGTTTGTGGCACATGCTTTAGTCAAAAGGGTAGTCTAAAAACACACAGTATTACTCACACTGGGGAAAAGCCCTTTACATGTACAGTGTGTGGCAAAGAATGTAGTCAAATGGGTAATCTAAAAACACATATGATGACTCATACAGGGGAAAGACCCTTTACGTGTACAGTTTGTGGCAAGGGCTGCCGTCACACTGGGGATTTAAAAGTACACATGAGGACTCATACAGGGGAAAGGCCCTTTGTGTGTACAGTTTGTGGCAAGGGCTGCCGTCACACTGGGGATTTAAAAGTACACATGAGGACTCATACAGGGGAAAAACCCTTTGAGTGTAAAATATGCAATAAGGGCTTTACTCAGACTGGTAGTCTAGTAACACACATGAAGACACACAAAGAGGAAAAAGCTGTAAATGATGAGTGCTAATGAGAGGGGCGCTATCCCCCCCCCCATAGTGATGATTGGCTGAGCAAACATATATTGAAGATAAAAGTGAGGGCAGGAATTTGAAGACGCCAAAAATAGAGTTGATTTTATTGCTTGAGATTAAAATGTCATATTCATTAATATTCATACACTAGTGGTGCAATTGTACCTAGTATATTTTAATCACTTAGTTGTATAATTTGTTTAGATTTTCTTTATATAATAGTTGTCTTCATAGAATGCATTGTAACAGAAAATATGTACTATGTCATACCTGTAAATTCTTATTTTTCTAATAAAGGGTTGAAAAGTTCCTTGTGTTCATTACAAGAAGCTAATCACATCACATGTCTGTCACCTCCCTTAAGTATGGACGCCTTGTACTGTGAACAATACAGTGACAAGAACAGCTACATTTTATATCCTTCATATCCTTCATCCTTCATTACTATAAGGAACATGATAGGAGTATTCATTAAATAAAACAGTCTACACATATTTTACTTGAACTTTCTACATTGAACATGACAGGAGTAAGTCCTAATGTTACAGAGTGCATACTGTCCATTGCACTTAACCTGTGACTACATGTAGATCTAGCGTATAATAAGAAATGCTTCATTTTCTAACAAGTGTGTGTAAGGATGGTGACACATCTCTTAGTAATAGTGTGATGGTTAAAACTATGACAAAATAACAGTAGTTGTGGACATGAGTTGATATGTTATCTGACAATTGGTATGAATGAAACATTTTTTTTCATATTTTATTTTTACTGTACAATACCAGTGCATCTAGCCGTAGGATATGGGAATTCCACCTTTATCTACCGTGTTAGAAGAAATGGGTTGTGAATGTTGTGGAATGTTTAGGAGCATGTCTGTCCCATTGTTAATGGACAGGTGATAATGGGTTAGGGTGTGTAACCCTGTTGCTGAATGGATCGACCAACTCATTTGCATGTGATCCTTTTAGTGTGATAAGTAGAGTGCATATAGCCTACTCCTACAGTATTGTGTGAATGGATGGAGTGGAACATGTATATATAGGATTGGGAATCATTTGCATTTAAATCATTTAGACTTGAAAATACTTAGCATCACTGTGACAACATCTGATAGGTGACAAAAGCAACTTGAGCTATTTGTCACATTCCTAATCCTAAATTCACCACACCCACTGCACACAGCAATAGTCATTGTATGAAGTCATTCTATCATGGTCAAATAGACATTTCACACATGCATGTTTAAAGGGCCACTTCAGCCCTTTTGCAACCATATCTTTCCTTTGTGTTTTTAGACATTTTAGTATTTCAAAGTGTCTTTGATGTCATGGACACTGGTGGATTACTACAATGACCATAATGCTTTGCTGCACTTGTGGAGAGGGAGAGGGCTGTCTTTTACATATATGATAAAATATGATTGGATATACCAAATTGGATATGCCAAGATTGTCCTCAAATAAACAAAGACAAAACTAAAGTACTTGTTTTGAAGTCAAGGACAATGTATTAAAAGTTAGGCGCTTAGCTCCAAACCTTGTTGTAGTCATGGCCTCAGAACTTTAACCAGCCACATTAGCACCGTCAAAGTCAGATTATATGACCCAACATATATCCAACAGGAATCTAGAAAAATGTCCATTAGAAGTGTCCACCTGGTAAAGGTTTGCTTTATGACCCTAGAATACATAGTATTCAGATTAATGTGTAACATATCTGGAACAAACTCCCTGAAAACTGCAGCAACTCTGTTATTTTTATCACAGCTAAAAACATGCATGCCTGTTTGCTGCTGCCTTTCATTGAGATTGTGTCATTATTATTCTACACTGACATTTAATTTATTTAAATTTGTTCCATTTTGCTCTGTGTCCTGAATATGTTTTCAATGAAGGCATGAAGGTTCAAATACAGGGTAGAATAGGAAAGTTACATAATGCAGCTTTTACTTTATTTTTATTTGTTTTACTGAATCTGATGTGTTTCATTTGCTTAATGTTTGATATAAAACTCATTGAATTGCCTTGTTGTTGGGAGCAGTGATTGGCCAGTTTTGTGTCCCGCCCCCTCACTCTGATTGGACCATCAGGGCCCTCTGTTAGTATTTAACAAGAGTTTATTTTGCTTGGAGTCACTTTAATCTCTGCTAGTTGTTAAGATCTGAACTTCTCCTTTCTACACTAACTGAAGCATTTCGTTTTAGTTTTGGTTCTACTTTAAACTTTAGTACTTTAGATTTTCTCTTTCAAAATAGATCTAGTATCAGCTTGTTTGGGCAGGTTTTGAGTTATGGCTTTACTACAAACATTGAAGTCCTTGGTCAACCAGAGACTATCTGCTGCTGCTGAAGAGATATTTGGGGTCGTTGGAAGAATTCTAACAGAGTACGAGGATGAAGCTTTCCACATCAAGCAAGAAACTGACCGCCAACGCAGACTACTGGATATGGTTTTACAACCAATCGTCAAACTACACAGAGCAGGTTGGTAAAACCTTCACTACTATTACTATTTTCACCATTATTTATTAAATGGCAATGGTGACTATTTGGAATGGAAGAGGAACTGATAAATGTTGCATTGAATAAAGGCAATATTATTCTAGTTGTATATACCGGTATATATAATAATTTGCATGACACTTGAAATCAAAACAACATTAGGGCAGGTATGGAACTAACAGCAAGAGTTCATGTTCAATAATGATGTGTTTCTCCTCTGTATCTTCTGTCTAGACTCCATACACCCCCTTGTGTGTAAAGAGGAGGTATTCCCTGCACAACAGGAGGTCCAGGAGGAATCGGTGTCTCCACAGATTAAAAAAGAGCAGGAGGAGATAACCTCCAGTTTTATCAAAGATGAACCAGATTCTCTACAGATTAAAGGAGAACAAGAGGAGAGAACCTCCAGTCTGATCAAAGATGAACCAGAGTCTCTACAGATTAAAGGAGAACAAGAGGAGAGAACCTCCAGTCTGATCAAAGAGGAACCAGAGTATCCACAGATTAAAGGAGAACAAGAGGAGAGAACCTCCAGTCTGATCAAAGAGGAACCAGAGTATCCACAGATTAAAGGAGAACACGATGAGCTACTTCAAAGATCAGAGGAGGATGGTGGATCAACAGAGACATTACTATTAGTGAAACATGAAGATGATGAAAACATGCTAACAGAACCTGTAGCCAGCACCTCATCTAAAAGCATGGAAACACAATCCGATGTAGAGTACTGTGGACCATCACAACCAACTAGTGATGATCAGCTCCTCTCTTCACATTGTTCTGAATCTGAAGACAGTGATGAGTGGGATGAGACCACAGATGACCAGTCTGGTTCAAACACACTGAAATCGCACAAAACACAACACATGGGTGGAAATTGTTTGTCTTTGAGCAACAAGCTGCTCCATGACCTCAAATCAACAAAACACTCCACGAGGAGTCACACAGGTAAGAAATGTTTTAGTTGTGCAGATTGTGGCAAAATGTTTAATCACAAGGGACATCTGAAGACGCACACAATGATTCATTCAGGGGAAAAGCCATGTGTTTGTACAGTGTGCAGCACTTGCTTTAGTCAAAATAGTGATCTAAAACGTCACATGATGAGTCATACAGGGGAAAGGCCCATAACTTGTACTGTTTGTGACAAAGGCTTTAGTCAAAAAGGTGATCTAAATCGACACATGATGACTCATACAGGGGAAAAGCCATTTGTTTGTACAGTGTGTGACAAAGGCTTTAATCTAAAGTGTAATCTAAAATTACACATGGTGACTCACACAGGGGAAAAGCCCTTTATGTGTACAGTGTGTGGCAAAGAATGTAGTCAGATGATTAATCTAAAAACACATATGATGACTCACACAGGGGAAAAGCCCTTTATGTGTACAGTTTGTGGCAAGGGCTGTATTCATAATGTGGCATTAAAAATACACATGAGGACTCATACAGGGGAAAGGCCCTTTATGTGTACAGTTTGTGGCAAGGGCTGTATTCATAATGTGGCATTAAAAATACACATGAGGACTCATACAGGGGAAAAACCCTTTATGTGTACAGTTTGTGGCAAATACTTTAGTCAAAAGAGTAATCTAAAAACACAAATGAAGATGTGTCATAAAGAGGAAAAGGCTGTTTCTTCAGATAAGGCATTATGTCAATTATTCAGTTTAGTCCAGCTATATACATTAAACATGATGGACTATACATCAATTATTTTAATCAATGTTCAACTGGCATAATGACCTGATGATATTGATATAGCAATATGAGAAGCAGTGTTTGCCCACATTCTTCAGCAATTAAAATGTCACATTAATATTGATGGACTAGTGGTGCAATTGTAACTTGTCTCTGTGTTGACATGTGTTGTTTGGAATAACATATCATCATAGTGTATTTCAATGGCTTAGTTTGATTATATGTTTAGATTCTCTGTATTATGCTGTCTTCATGACATTTTAACATAACATTTACTCTGTAAAAACACTGTCCGTAAATTCTTCTTTATTAAATAAAGGGTTGACAGCTACACATCCTTTGTGTGTTCATTAGTATTACATAAAGCTCATCATAAGAAATGCTTCATTTTCTAACAATTGTGTGCAAGGATGGTGACACATTACTTATTAAAACTATGACAAAATAATAGTAGTTGTGGATGTGAGTTGATATGTTATCTGACAATTGGTATGAATGGAAAAAAATATATTTTACTGTACAATACCAGTGCATTATTATTTCTAGTCGTAGGATACAGAATCCCACCTTTATCTACCTTGTTAGAAGACATCGGTTGTAAATGTTGTGGAATGTTAAGGAGTAGTGATCGACCGATATGGTTTTTGGCCGATATTTCCGATCACCGATTAGTGGAGAATCAAAAAGCCCGATAGCCGATATTATGACCGATATTAATTTAAGTAAAAAAACACAACAATTCCTTTAAATGCATTGGAGAACATTTATTGCTTATAAAAAGTTAGTGCAAGAAGCACCAACATCGTTTTCAGTAACAACCCCCCCCCCCCCATCAAATGCAGCTTTAATTTAGTGCAAACATGTACTGTAGCAGAATATGGAACATAGTGCTGTATGAAGTGCAGGCACAGGCTTAAAACATTTATTTAAAAAGAAATCAGGGAAAAATAATCAGTTTATTTATCCAAATTGGTGATCTACAAGCCCACAGCACATTGCAGCATGACATGTTGAGAGCTTGTAGATCTGCTGCCCAAACTCCCCAAAGCCTTGTTGTTTTTACTCCACCACTGAAATTTGCCACTTTCAAGATCATAATTTTATAGCAATACAAGACAATAGCCTTGTATGTCTCAAAACACTGGCCTACCGTTACATTATTGTCAACTAAATACATATGAATTAGAAATTAAGACAAATATTGACAATGCTACTGATTGGTTCATTCTTCATTGGCTTGCAGTTAGTTATTGCACATAGCCAAAATGCAATAATAATAATAATAGGCTGGTCAGGATGGGGGGGAAAAGTTGTCCTTTTAGAAAACATTCAGTTGGCTCGCATGCATGCACGCACGCACACACACACACACACACACGCAGCATGTGGGCACGCGCGCGCACACACACACACACACACGCAGCATGTGGGCACGCGCGCGCGCGCGCACACACACACACACACACACACACACACAAAGAACCGTTTACATCTGCTGTAAGTTTGCAGCGTTAGCATAGGAGCTAGCGTTGGCTAATGCAAGATGAAAACAGCAATGTTTATGGTTACAAGGTTAGTATTACTCCTTCTAGCCCTGGTCCTCTCTCTTTTTACTCCGTGTGTGTGTGGAACTGGGAGGGAGGGAGGAGCACAGGCACTAGGCAGAGCGTGCTGTGCTCTGTGTGTGTCTACTCCTCCGTGTTAGACACACAGCTAAGCTATATACATCTCCTTACAACCGTACTCTACCGGATTTTCAATGAGAGTGGAGTGGTTGTTGTACTTTTTTGCGCATTTATGACAAAATATAATAATCGGCCGTTTTTTTCCGATTATTAACTTTTACCACCGATACCGATATTAATAAAAAACATGAATATCGAAGCCGATAATCGGCCGTGGCCGATTATCGGTCGATCACTATTAAGGAGCATGTCTGTCCCATTGTTAACAGACAGGTGATAATGGGTTAGGGTGTGTAACCCTATTGCTGAATGGATCGACCAACCAATTAGCATGTGATCCTTTTAGTGTGATAAGTAGAGTGCATATAGCCTACTCCTACAGTATTGTGTGAATGGATGGAGTGGAACATGTATATAGGATTGGGAATCATTTTCATTTAAATAATTTAGACTGGAAAATACTTAGCATCCCTGTGACAACATCTGATAGGTGACAAAAGCAACTTGAGCTATTTATCACATTCCTAATCCTAAATTCACCACACCCACTGCACACAGCAATAGTCATTGTATGAAGTAGGGATGCACCGAAATTGAAATTATTGGCCGAAACCGAATACCGAATATAGGAAACAGTTCGCCGAAAACCGAATATCCGAATATGATTAATATTATACATCTTTTTTCCTACCATTGCTGTCATGGCCGTACCTTAAAGCTACCTGATTTATGGCAAAATAAATGGTTATGGCAAAACTTAACTTAAATAATAATCACTATTATGGGTCCATAAAACATTTATTCAGCCCTTTTGAATGCATTAATTGCATACACTATTCGGTGATATATTCTTTGCCTATTTGGGCCAAAACCGAATAGGCCGAAAATGCATTTTTAGCCATTTTCTGCCGAATATTTTCTGCGGCCGAATATTCGGTGCATCACTAGTATGAAGTCATTCTCTCATGGTCAAATAGACATTTCACACATGCATGTTTAACACATCTAGTACAGGAAGTGCATCAAAATAGACGCTCCGGGGTGCCAGAGTAGTCGCCAGAGTAGTGATCGCTTTTACTCTGAAAGCCATGAACCGGAAACACTTTCTTAAAAAAATTGACTTGACAAAGTGAGCTCATAATCCCCGATCATCTTACTATATTTATATAAACTCCAAAAAGCGTTCATATTTTGCGGGAGAGACGGATGAGGAGCAGAAATGCAGCGCCAGCATATCGATCCATTCATCACCACGGAGAGCGCCCTGGATGAGGAGATACGAGTCATTCTTTCCGCCGCGCTAACATGGGAGTCAATGACAAGCTAATATTTGCACAGAGCGTTAGCATACGGCAAGCGAAAAGCGAAATGCCAAAAAAAAAAAAATCTGAATATTATCTCGCCCCGCGTCGTTTGGACGTCACTAGGACGTCCACAGACGTCTAAGGTACCACTCGGTTCTGATCCTTATGACGTTTCCAGACGTGTTTTGTACAGAATGTGTTAAAGGGCCACTTCAGCCCTTTGCAACCATATCTTTCCTGGGGGGTTTATGTGGGGAATTTGTGTTTTTAACTTTAACCAGCCAAATTAGCACCGTCAAAGTCAGATTATATGATTTATATCGAACCGGAAATCTAGAAAAATGTCCAATAGTAGTCTTAATCTTAATCTTTAGTTTTGGTTCTACTTTAAACTTTAGTACTTTAGATTTTCGCTCTTTAACACATTTTGTACATAACACGTCCTGAAACGTCATAAGGATTGGAACCGAGAGGTGCCTTAGACGTCTGTGGACGTCCTAGCGACGTCCAAACGACGCGGGGCGAGATAATAATATTCAGAATAATTACTTCTTTTTTTTTTGGCATTTCGCTTTTCGCTTGCCGTATGCTAACGCTCTGTGAAACTATTAGCTTGTCATTGACTCCCATGTTAGCGCGGCGGAAAGAATGACTCGTATCTCCTCATCCAGGGCGCTCTCCGTGGTGATGAATGGATCGATATGCTGGCGCTGCGTTTCTGCTCCTCATCCGTCTCTCCCGCAAAATATGAACTCTTTTTGTAGCGTATATAAATATATTAAGATGATCGGAGATTGTGATGGCACTTTGTCAGTCAACTTTTTTAAGAAAGTATTTCCGGTTCATGGCTTTCAAAATGGAAGCGATCACTACTCTGGCGATTACTCCGGCGCAAGCAACGCCTTTATTTTGATGCAGTTCCGGTACTAAATGTGTTAAAAATAGATCTAGTATCAGTTTGTTTGGGAAGGTTTTGAGTTATGGCTTTACTACAAACATTGAAGTCCTTGTAGAGGATCAACCGTCAGCATATGAAATAATAAATGAATAAGCCCAACCCATACGCTCACAGCATGTCACATTGTAAAAACATGCATTTTTGATTTCTCCTTTCATTACACTGATTGATTATTTAAATGCTCAATTAAGGCAACAAGGTTCAAATTCAGCATAGAATAGGAAAGTTACATAATGTAGCTTTAACTTCATTATGTTTTACTGAATCTGATCGTCCTTTTATAATGTTTAATTTGCTTAATGTTTGATTACCAACAAATTGAATTGCCTTGCTGTTGGGAGCAGTGATTGGCCGTGTTTTGTTCTATTGTTAGTGTGCCCCGCCCCCTCACTCTGATTGGAGCATCAGGGCCCTCTGTTAGTATTTAACAAGAGTTTGTTGTGCTTTGTGTCACTTACTTTATTCTCTGCTAGTTGTTAAGAGCTGAACTTCTCCTCTCTGTACTATAGCTGAAGCATTTAGTTTTAGTTTAGTTTAAAAAACTAGTATCAGTTTATTTGGGCAGGTTTTGAGTTATGGCTTTACTACAAACATTGAAGTCCCTGGTCAACCAGAGACTATCTGCTGCTGCTGAAGAGATATTTGGGGTCGTTGGAAGAATTCTAACAGAGTATGAGGATGAATCTTTCCACATCAAGCAAGAAACTGACCGGCAACGCAGACTACTGGATATGGTTTTACAACCAATCGTCAAACTAAACAGAGAAGGTTGGTAAAACCTTTACTACGTTAACTGTTAAAGGCTTGAACATGTTTGAACACAGTTGGAACTCAATCCATTCATGTAAGGACAGATATGGAAATAACAGCAGGAGTGTCATGTTCAAACATGTAATAATGTGTTTCTATTCTCTATCTTCTGTCTAGACTCCACACACCTTGTGTGTAAAGAGGAGGTATTCACTGAGCAGCAGGAGAGATCCTCCAGTATTATCAAAGATGAACCAGAATCTCTACAGATTAAAGGAGAACAAGAGGAGAGAACCTCCAGTCTGATCAAAGAGGAAGCAGAATCTCTACAGATTAAAGGAGAACAAGAGGAGAGAACCTCCAGTCTGATCAAAGAGGAACCAGAGTATCCACAGATTAAAGGGGAACACGATGAGCTACTTCAAAGATCAGAGGAGGATGGTGGATCAACAGAGACATTACTATTAGTGAAACATGAAGATGATGAAAACATGCTAACAGAACCTGTAGCCAGCACCTCATCTAAACACATGAAAACACAATCTGATGTAGAGGACTGTGGAACATCACAACCAACTAGTGATGATCAGCTCCTCTCTTCACACTGTTCTGAATCTGACATCACTGAAGACAGTGATGAGTGTGATGAGACCATGGATGACCAGTCAGGTTTAAACACACTGCAATCACACAATACACAACACATGGGAGGAAATAGTTTGTCTTTGAGCAACAAGCTGCTCCATGACCTCAAATCACCAAAAGAAAATCACCCCATGAGGAGTCACACAGGTATGAAATGTTTTAGTTGTGCAGATTGTGGTAAAACGTTTAATCGCAAGGGAACTCTGAAGATGCACACAATGATTCATTCAAGGGAAAAGCCATTTGCTTGCACAGTGTGTGGCACATGCTTTAGTCAAAAGGGTAGTCTAAAAACACACATGATTACTCACACTGGGGAAAAGCCCTTTACATGTACAGTGTGTGGCAAAGAATCTAGTCACATGTGTAATCTAAAAACACATATGATGATTCATACAGGGGAAAGGCCCTTTGTGTGTACAGTTTGTGGCAAGGGCTGTGGTTTAAAGACTGATCTAAAAAGACACATGATGACTCATACAGGGGAAAAGCCCTTTACGTGTACATTTTGTGGCAAGGGTTATACTCGTAATGGGGCTTTAAAAGCACACATGATGATCCATACAGGGGAAAAGCCCTTTACATGTACAGTGTGTGGCAAAGAATGTAGTCAAATGGGTAATCTAAAAACACATATGATGACTCATACAGGGGAAAGGCCCTTTGTGTGTACAGTTTGTGGCAAGGGCTGCCGTCACACTGGTGAGTTAAATGTACACATGAGGACTCATACAGGGGAAAAACCCTTTGATTGTAAAATTTGCAAAAAGGGCTTTACTCAGACTTGTAATCTAGAAACACACATGAAGACACACAAAGCTGATCATGAGTGCTTTTTTCCCCAAAGAAGGCAATATAGTTGAGTTGCAGATAAGTGTGTCGACAATTATTGACACAATTATCTGCTAATACATGATTAGCTGCAACTATAACATTATTTTTTTTAATGATTTTCAACTTGTATAATGACCTGCTGATACTGATATAACATTGTAAGAATCAGTGGTTGTCCACATTCGTCAGCAATTAAATGAATGTCACATTCATTAATATTCATACTAGTGGTACAATTGTAGCCTGGAAACTAGAAGAGAAATGTGTGTCTACGCAGTGATATTAGGCTGACCATACCAGGCTATCTTTGCAATTGTAACTAATTTTAATCACTTAGTTTGATCCTTTGTTTAGATTCTCTGTAGTATTTTGTCTTCATTGAATGCATTGTAAATATTTACTCTGTCATACGTGTTTTGCAAATAAAGGGTTGACAGCTACATATCCTTCATGTGTGTTCATTACAGAAAGCTCATCACATTCACAACATATTAGTTTAATCTCCTTTAATTACGGACAGTAAGTGGATAGGAGTATTATTTTACAGTCCACACTCATTTAACTATTGCTACAATGAACATGACAGGTCTTAATGTTACAGTGTGCATACTGTCCATTGTACTTATCCTGTAACTACTTGTACATCTAGCGTATAATATAATATAAAGTGTTATAACAGTTCTGCATGTAAGGATGGTCACATGTCCCTTAGTCATACTGTGATGATGGTAAAACTATGACAGAATAATCGTAGTTGTGGACATGAAGTGAATTGATATCTGACAATTGGCATGAATGAAAAATGTCAAACATGTCTTTGAGATTGACCAGTTATTCTTGATGTCTTGAGTCTGCTGTGTGCGGTTTACATACATGTACAGTAGGCATAATGTCACTGTACAATACCAGTTGTAACACAAATTATTCCATTATTTCTGGTTGTAGGCTATGGGAATTCCATATTTATCTAACTAATTAGAAGACATGGGTTGTGAATGTTGTGTAATGTTTAGGATCATGTCTGTCCCATTGTTAATGGACAGGTGATAATGGGTTAGGGTATGTAACCCTATTGCTGAATGGATCGACCAATCAATTTGCATGTGATCCTTTTAGTGTGATAAGTAGAGTGCATATAGCCTAATCCTACAGTATTGTGAATGGAGAGGAACATGTATATATAGGATTGGGAATCATTTGCATTTAAATCATTTAGACTGGAAAATACTTAGCATCCCTGTGACAACATCTGATAGGTGACAAAAGCAACTTGAGCTATTTGTCACATTCCTAATCCTAAATTCACCACACCCACTGCACACAGCAATAGTCATTGTATGAAGTCATCCTCTCATGGTCAAATAGACATTTCACACATGCATGTTTAAAGGGCCACTTCAGCCCTTTTGCAACCATATCTTTCCTGGGGGGTTTATGTGGGAAAATTGTGTTTTTAGACATTTTAGTATTTCAAAGTGTCTGTGATGTCATGGACACTGGTGGATTACTACAATGACCATAATGCTTTGCTGCACTTGTGGAGAGGGAGAGGACTCTCTTTCTGATACAACATGTATAGTTCAGGAAGGAAGTGAGACCAGTGTCCATGACATCACGACACTTTGAACTACCTAAAAACTAAAACTAAAAACACTGTCCGTATATTCTTCTTTTTCAAATAAAGGTTTGACAGCTACAGATCCTTTATGTGTGTTCATTACAAGAAGCTCATCACTACACATGTGTTTCACCTCCAGTATGGACATCTTGTACTGTGAACAATACATTGACAATAACTGCTTAATTTTACATCCTTCATACCAAACAATTATACTATAAGCCATAAGGAACATGATAGGAGTATTCATTTTACACACCTTTTACTTGAACTATTGCTACATTGAATGTGTCCTAATGTTACTGTGTGCATCCATTTTACTAAGCCTGTAACTCTAATGGAAAATAAGAAATGCTTCACACAGTTCTGTGTACGGATGGGGATGATGGTAAAACTACATGCAGATAAAATGTTAATAATATGTACATAATATTTTAAAATGTACATATGTTGAAACTAATATGACCCTAGAATAAAAACGTAGAATTTAGTTCTGAAACAAACTCCCTGAACAGTGCATATCTGCAACAACTGTTATTTACACAGACATCTATACAGTTATAGTTCCTTTCATTGAGATTGTATTATTTAAATGTTCAATTTCAGGGTAGAATAGGAAAGTAACATAATGCAGCTTTAACTTTAATATTTTGTACTGAATCTGATCGTCATTGTATAATGTTTGATATAAAACATATTGAGTTGCCTTGTTGTTGGGAGCAGTGATTGGCCAGTTTTGTTCTATTGTTGGTGTGTCCTGCCCCCCTCTATCTGATTGGAGCATCAGGGCCCTCTGTTAGTATTTAACAAGAGTTTGTCCTGCTTGGAGTCACTTTAACTCTGCTAGTTGTTAAGAGCTGAACTTCTCCTTTCTGCACTAGCTGAAGCGTTTATTTGGGCAGGTTTTGAGTTATGGCTTTACTACAAACATTGAAGTCCTTGGTCAACCAGAGACTATCTGCTGCTGCTGAAGAGATATTTGGGGTCATTGGAAGAATTCTAACAGAGTACGAGGATGAAGCTTTCCACATCAAGCAAGAAACTGACCGCCAACGCAGACTACTGGATATGGTTTTACAACCAATCGTCAAACTACAAAGAGCAGGTTGGTAAAACCTTCACTACTATTACTATTTCCACCATTATATCTTAAATGGCAATGGTGACTATTTGGAATGGATGAGGAACTGGTGAGAATGTTGCATTGATACTAGTCAATAGTATTCTAGTTGTATTTTACCCATTCATGTTAGTGTGACTGTTAAACTAGCATTAATAACAGAATCAAGTAGTAAGGAATAGTTTATTTAAATGTTGACCATGATTATCATGGACTGTTTAAAGTAAGTCATTAAACGTGTTGCACTCTAAAACAACAGATGATACATCTGATATGGTTGTATAACAAATGATAATTTACATTTGAGAAATGAAGCATTGTTGAAGTAAAATCATTTGCATGACACTTCACACTGAAATCAAAACAACATTAGGGCAGGCATGGAACTAACAGCAAGAGCTCATGTTCAAACATGTAATTATGTCTTTCTCCTCTGTATCTTCTGTCTAGACTCCATACACCCCCTTGTGTGTAAAGTGGAGGTATTCCCTGAGGAGCAGCAGGAGATAACCTCCAGTCTTATCAAAGAGGAACCAGAGTCTCTACAGATTAAAGGAGAACAGGAGGAGATAAACTCCAGTCTGATCAAAGAGGAACCAGAGTCTCTACAGATTAAAGAGGAACATGATGAGATACTTCAAAGATCAGAGGAGGATGGCGGATCAACAGAGACATCACTGTCAGTGAAACATGAAGATGATGAAAACATGCTAACAGAACCTGTAGCCAGCACCTCATCTAAAAGCATGGAAACACAATCTGATGTAGATGACTGTGGAACATCACAACCAACTAGTGATGATCAGCTCCTCTCTTCACACTGTTCTGAATCTGACATCACTGAAGACAGTGATGAGTGTGATGAGACCATGGATGACCAGTCAGGTTTAAACACACTGCAATCACACAATACACAACACATGGGAGGAAATAGTTTGTCTTTGAGCAACAAGCTGCTCCATGACCTCAAATCACCAAAAGAAAATCACCCCATGAGGAGTCACACAGGTATGAAATGTTTTAGTTGTGCAGATTGTGGTAAAACGTTTAATCGCAAGGGAACTCTAAAGATGCACACAATGATTCATTCAAGGGAAAAGCCATTTGCTTGCACAGTGTGTGACACATGCTTTAGTCAAAAGGGTAGTCTAAAAACACACATGATTACTCACACTGGGGAAAAGCCCTTTACATGTACAGTGTGTGGCAAATAATCTAGTCACATGTGTAATCTAAAAACACATATGATGATTCATACAGGGGAAAGGCCCTTTGTGTGTACAGTTTGTGGCAAGGGCTGTGGTTTAAAGACTGATCTAAAAAGACACATGATGACTCATACAGGGGAAAAGCCCTTCATGTGTACAGTTTGTGGCAAGGGCTGTATGCATAATGGGGAGTTAAAAGTACACATGAGGACTCATACAGGGGAAAAGCCCTTTACGTGTACATTTTGTGGCAAGGGTTATACTCGTAATGGGGATTTAAAAGCACACATGATGACCCATACAGGGGAAAAACCTTTTACGTGTACAGTTTGTGGCAAGGGCTGCCGGCACACTGGTGAGTTAAATGTACACATGAGGACTCATACAGGGGAAAAACCATTTGAGTGTAAAATTTGCAAAAGGTGCTTTACTCATACTGGTAATCTAAAAACACACATGAAGACACACAGAGGAAAAAGCTGTTAAATCATGAGTGCTTTTTCCCCCAAAGAAGGCAATATAGTTGAGTTGCAGATAAGTGTGTCGACAATTATTGACACAATTATCTGCTAATACATGATTAGCTGCAACTATAACATTATTTTTAAACGATTTTCAACTTGTATAATTACCTGCCGATACTGATATAACATTGTAAGAATCAGTGGTTGTCCACATTCGTCAGCAATTAAATGAATGTCACATTCATTAATATTCATACTAGTGGTACAATTGTAGCCTGGAAACTAGAAGATAAATGTGTGTCTATGCAGTGATATTAGGCTGACCATACCAGGCTATCTTTGCAATTGTAACTAATTGTAATCACTTAGTTTGATCCTTTGTTTAGATTCTCTGTAGTATTTTTTTCTTCATTGAATGCATTGTAAATATTTACTCTGTCATACGTGTTTTACAAATAAAGGGTTGACAGCTACATATCCTTCATGTGTGTTCATTACAGAAAGCTCATCACATTCACAACATATTAGTTTAATCTCCTTTAATTACGGACAGTAAGTGGATAGGAGTATTATTTTACAGTCCACACTCATTTAACTATTGCTACAATGAACATGACAGGTCTTAATGTTACAGTGTGCATACTGTCCATTGTACTTATCCTGTAACTACTTGTACATCTAGCGTATAATAAGAAGTGTTATAACAGTTCTGCATGTAAGGATGGTCACATGTCCCTTAGTCATACTGTGATGATGGTAAAACTATGACAGAATAATCGTAGTTGTGGACATGAAGTGAATTGATATCTGACAATTGGCATGAATGAAAAATGTCAAACATGTCTTTGAGATTGACCAGTTACTCTTGATGTCTTGAGTCTGCTGTGTGTAGATGTGTGTGGTTTACATACATGTACAGTAGGCATAATGTCACTGTACAATACCAGTTGTAACACAAATTATTCCATTATTTCTGGTTGTAGGCTATGGGAATTCCATATTTATCTAACTAATTAGAAGACATGGGTTGTGAATGTTGTGGAATGTTTAGGAGCATGTCTGTCCCATTGTTAACAGACAGGTGATAATGGGTTAGGGTGTGTAACCCTATTGCTGAATGGATCGACCAATTTGCATGTGATCCTTTTAGTGTGATAAGTAGAGTGCATATAGCCTACTCCTACAGTATAGTGTGAATGGATGGAGAGGAACATGTATATATAGGATTGGGAAGCATTTGCATTTAAATCATTTAGACTGGAAAATACTTAGCATCCCTGTGACAACATCTGATAGGTGACAAAAACAACTTGAGCTATTTGTTACATTCCTAATCCTAAATTCACCACACCCACTGCACACAGCAATAGTCATTGTATGAAGTCATTCTCTCATGGTCAAATAGACATTTCACAAATGCATGTTTAAAGGGCCACTTCAGCCCTTTGCAACCATATCTTTCCTGGGGGGTTTGTGCGGGGAATTTGTGTTTTTAGACATTTAACTTTAACCAGCCAAATTAGCACCGTCAAAGTCAGATTATATGATTTATATCCAACCGGAATCTAGAAAAATGTCCAATAGTAGTCTTAATCTCTGTTAGTTGTTAAGAGCTGAACTCCTTTCTACACTAGCTGAAGCATTTCGTTTTACTTTTGGTTCTACTTTAAACTTTAGTACTTTAGATTTTCGCTCTTTAAAAATAGATCTAGTATCAGTTTGTTTTGGCAGGTTTTGAGTTATGGCTTTACTACAAACATTGAAGTCCTTGGTCAACCAGAGACTATCTGCTGCTGCTGAAGAGACATTTGGGGTCGTTCTAACAGAGTACGAGGATGAAGCTTTCCACATCAAGCAAGAAACTGACCGCCAACGCAAACTACTGGATATGGTTTTACAACCAATCGTCAAACTACACAGAGCAGGTTGGTAAGAGGCAGCGGTGGTTGAACGGTTTGCGGAGCGGTCTTGACATCGGAAGGTCGCTAGTTCGTATCCCCGGACCGGCACGTTAAAATTACCACCGCCGAAGTGCCCTTGGACAAGGCATTGAACCCCTACCATGAAATGCTCTATGAGCAGGGCCTGGCTGTAAACAAGTGCTTGAGCTTAGTCCAGTTACCCTGGGTAAATATAGTAACTTTGCTTACCTCTGTCTCTTGCGCGGCTGGTTGTTGGATATGGTTTTACAACCAATTGTCAAACTACACAGAGCAGGTTGGTAAAACCTTCACTACTATTACTATTTTCACCATTATATCTTAAATGGCAATGGTGACTATTTGGAATGGAAGAGGAACTAGCATTAACGACATAATCAAGTAGTAAGTAATAATTTATGTAAATGTTGACCATGAATAATCATAGACTGCTTAAAGTAAGCTAACTCATTAAACGTGTTGCACTCTAAAACAACAGAGGATACATCTGATAGCAATAGGGTTGTATAGCAAATGATAATTTACACTTGATAAACAAGGGGATGCTTGTTTTAGAAATGAAGCATTGTTCATGTTCATGTTCAAACATGTAATGATGTGTTTCTCCTCTGTATCTTCTGTCTAGACTCCATACACCCCCTTGTGTGTAAAGAGGAGATATTCCCTGAGCAGCAGCAGGAGAGAACCTCCAGTCTGGTCCAAGAGGATCCAGAGCCTCCTCAGATTAAAGAAGAACAAGAGGAGAGAACCTCCAGTCTGATCAAAGAGGAACCAGAGTCTCTACAGATTAAAGGAGAACAAGAGGAGAGAACCTCCAGTCTGATCAAAGAGGAACCAGAGTATCCACAGATTAAAGGAGAACAAGAGGAGCTACTTCAAAGATCAGAGGAGGATGGTGGATCAACAGAGACATTACTGTCAGTGAAACATGAAGATGATGAAAACATGCTAACAGAACCTGTAGCCAGCACCTCATCTAAACACATGGAAACACAATCTGATGTAGAGGACTGTGGACCATCACAACCAACTAGTGATGATCAGCTCCTCTCTTCACACTGTTCTGAATCTGACATCACTGAAGACAGTGAAGAGTGGGATGAGACCACGGATGACCAGTCTGGTTTAAACACAGTGAAAGCACACAATACACAACACATGGGAGGAAATAGTTTGTCTTTGAGCAACAAGCTGCCCCATGACCTCAAATCACCAAAAGAAAGTCACTCCATGAGTCAAATAGGTAAGCAATGTTTTAGTTGTGCAGATTGTGGTATAATGTTTAAGCGCAAGGAACATCTGAAGAGGCACACATTGATTCATTCAGGGGAAAAGCCATTTGTTTGTACAGTGTGTGACAAAGGCTTTAGTCGAAAGGGTGATCTAAAATCACACATGATGATTCACACAGGGGAAAAGCCCTTTACATGTACAGTTTGTGGCAAGGGCTTTATTCATAATGGGGATTTAAAAGTACACATGAGGACTCATACAGGGGAAAGACCCTTTACGTGTACAGTTTGTGGCACAGGCTTTAGTAAAAAGGGTAGTCTAAAAACACACATGATGATTCACACTGGGGAAAAGCCTTTTACGTGTACAGTTTGTGGCAAGGGTTGTACTCATAATGGGGATTTAAACACACACATGAGGACTCATACAGGGGAAAGGCCCTTTACATGTACAGTTTGTGGCAAGGGCTTTATTCATAATGGGGATTTAAAAGTACACATGATGACTCATACAGGGGAAAGACCCTTTACGTGTACAGTTTGTGGCACAGGCTTTAGTAAAAAGGTAGTCTAAAAACACACATGATTACTCACACAGGGGAAAAACCCATTACATGTACAGTTTGTGGCAAGGGCTTTATTCATAACTGGGATTTAAAAGTACACATGAGGACTCATACAGGGGAAAAGCCATTTACCTGCACAGTTTGTGGCAAGGGCTGTATTCAAGAGGGTCAACTAAAAGTACACATGAGGACTCATACAGGGGAAAAACCCTTTATGTGTACAGTTTGTGGCAAGGGCTGTATTCATAACGGGGCATTAAAAGTACACATGATGACTCATACAGGGGAAAGGCCCTTTATGTGTACAGTTTGTGGCAAGGGCTGTATTCATAATGGGGCATTAAAAATACACATGAGGACTCATACAGGGGAAAAACCTTTTACGTGTATAGTTTGTGGCAAAGGCTGCACTAATACTGGGAATTTAAATGTACACATGAAGACTCACACAGGGGAAAAGCCCTTTACGTGTACAGTTTGTGGCAAGGGCTGTATTCATAATGGGAATTTAAAAGTACACATGATGACTCATACAGAGGAAAAACCCTTTATGTGTACAGTTTGTGGCAAGGGCTGTAGTCTAAATAGTGATCTAAAACGTCACATGAGGACTCATACAGGGGAAAAACCCTTTACATGTACAGTTTGTGGCAAGGGCTTTAGTCAAAAGAATGCTCTAAAAAGACACATGAAGACGTGTCATAAAGAGGAAAAGGCTGTTAAATGATTGAGTGTTTTTTCTTCTTCTTCAGATAAGGCATTATGTCAATTATTCAGTTTAGTCCAGCTATATACATTAAACATGATGGACTATACATCAATTATTTTATTCAATTTTCAACTTGCATAATGACCTGCTGATATTGATATAACAATATGAGAAGCAGTGTTTGCCCACATTCTTCAGCAATTAAAATGTCACATTCATTAATATCCACGCACTAGTGGTGCAATTGTAACTTGTCTGTGTTGACATGTGTTGTTTGGACTAACATATCATCATAGTGTATTTCAATGACTTAGTTTGATTATTTTTAGATTCTCTGTATTATGCTGTCTGAAAATATTTACTCTGTAAAAACACTGTCCGTAATTTCTTCTTTTTCAAATAAAGGGTTGACAGCTACACATCTTTTGTGTGTTCATTACATAAAGCTCATCACACACATGTGCTTCACCTCCAGTATGGACATCTTGTACTGTGAACAATACAGTGACAATAACTGCTTAATTTTACATCCTTCATACCAAACAATTATACTATAAGGAACATGATAGGAGTATTCATTTTACACACCACACACCTTTTACTTGAACTATTGCTACATTGAATGTGTCCTAATGTTACTGTGTGCATCCATTTTACTAAGTCTGTAACTCTAATGGAAAATAAGAAATGCTTCACACAGTTCTGTGTACGGATGGGGATGATGGTAAAACTACATGCCGATAAAATGTTAATAATATGTACATAATATTTTAAAATGTACATATTGCATGTATGTTGAAACTAATATGACCCTAGAATAAAAACGTAGAATTTAGTTCTGAAACAAACTCCCTGAACAGTGCAGATCTGCAACAACTGTTATTTACACAGACATCTATACAGTTAAAAACATGCATTTTTGCTTCTTCCTTTCATTGAGATTGTATTATTTAAATGTTCAATTTCAGGGTAGAATAGGAAAGTAACATAATGCAGCTTTAACTTTAATAATTTTTACTGAATCTGATCGTCATTGTATAATGTTTGATATAAAACATATTGAGTTGCCTTGTTGTTGGGAGCAGTGATTGGCCAGTTTTGTTCTATTGTTGGTGTGTCCTGCCCCCCTCGATCTGATTGGAGCATCCTCTGTTAGTATTTAACAAGAGTTTGTTCTGCTTGGAGTCACTTTAACTCTGCTAGTTGTTAAGAGCTGAACTTCTCCTTTCTGCACTAGCTGAAGCGTTTATTTGGGAAAGTTTTGAGTTATGGCTTTACTACAAACATTGAAGTCCTTGGTCAACCAGAGACTATCTGCTGCTGCTGAAGAGATATTTGAGGTCGTTGGAAGAATTCTAACAGAGTATGAGGATGAAGCTTTCCACATCAAGCGAGAAACTGACCGCCAACGCAGACTACTGGATATGGTTTTACAACCAATTGTCAAACTACACAGAGCAGGTTGGTAAAACCTTCACTACTATTACTATTTTCACCATTATATCTTAAATGGCAATGGTGACTATTTGGAATGGAAGAGGAACTAGCATTAACGACATAATCAAGTAGTAAGTAATAATTTATGTAAATGTTGACCATGAATAATCATAGACTGCTTAAAGTAAGCTAACTCATTAAACGTGTTGCACTCTAAAACAACAGAGGATACATCTGATAGCAATAGGGTTGTATAGCAAATGATAATTTACACTTGATAAACAAGGGGATGCTTGTTTTAGAAATGAAGCATTGTTCATGTTCATGTTCAAACATGTAATGATGTGTTTCTCCTCTGTATCTTCTGTCTAGACTCCATACACCCCCTTGTGTGTAAAGAGGAGGTATTCCCTGAGCAGCAGTAGGAGAGAACCTCCAGTCTGGTCCAAGAGGATCCAGAGCCTCCTCGGATTAAAGAAGAACAAGAGGAGAGAACCTCCAGTCTGATCAAAGAGGAACCAGAGTCTCTACAGATTAAAGGAGAACAAGAGGAGATAACCTCCAGTCTGATCAAAGAGGAACCAGAGTATCCACAGATTAAAGGAGAACAAGAGGAGCTACTTCAAAGATCAGAGGAGGATGGTGGATCAACAGAGACATTACTGTCAGTGAAACATGAAGATGATGAAAACATGCTAACAGAACCTGTAGCCAGCACCTCATCTAAACACATGGAAACACAATCTGATGTAGAGGACTGTGGACCATCACAACCAACTAGTGATGATCAGCTCCTCTCTTCACACTGTTCTGAATCTGACATCACTGAAGACAGTGAAGAGTGGGATGAGACCACGGATGACCAGTCTGGTTTAAACACAGTGAAAGCACACAATACACAACACATGGGAGGAAATAGTTTGTCTTTGAGCAACAAGCTGCCCCATGACCTCAAATCACCAAAAGAAAGTCACTCCATGAGTCAAATAGGTAAGCAATGTTTTAGTTGTGCAGATTGTGGTATAATGTTTAAGCGCAAGGAACATCTGAAGAGGCACACATTGATTCATTCAGGGGAAAAGCCATTTGTTTGTACAGTGTGTGACAAAGGCTTTAGTCGAAAGGGTGATCTAAAATCACACATGATGATTCACACAGGGGAAAAGCCCTTTACATGTACAGTTTGTGGCAAGGGCTTTATTCATAATGGGGATTTAAAAGTACACATGAGGACTCATACAGGGGAAAGACCCTTTACGTGTACAGTTTGTGGCACAGGCTTTAGTAAAAAGGGTAGTCTAAAAACACACATGATGATTCACACTGGGGAAAAGCCTTTTACGTGTACAGTTTGTGGCAAGGGTTGTACTCATAATGGGGATTTAAACACACACATGAGGACTCATACAGGGGAAAGGCCCTTTACATGTACAGTTTGTGGCAAGGGCTTTATTCATAATGGGGATTTAAAAGTACACATGATGACTCATACAGGGGAAAGACCCTTTACGTGTACAGTTTGTGGCACAGGCTTTAGTAAAAAGGTAGTCTAAAAACACACATGATTACTCACACAGGGGAAAAACCCATTACATGTACAGTTTGTGGCAAGGGCTTTATTCATAACTGGGATTTAAAAGTACACATGAGGACTCATACAGGGGAAAAGCCATTTACCTGCACAGTTTGTGGCAAGGGCTGTATTCAAGAGGGTCAACTAAAAGTACACATGAGGACTCATACAGGGGAAAAACCCTTTATGTGTACAGTTTGTGGCAAGGGCTGTATTCATAACGGGGCATTAAAAGTACACATGATGACTCATACAGGGGAAAGGCCCTTTATGTGTACAGTTTGTGGCAAGGGCTGTATTCATAATGGGGCATTAAAAATACACATGAGGACTCATACAGGGGAAAAACCTTTTACGTGTATAGTTTGTGGCAAAGGCTGCACTAATACTGGGAATTTAAATGTACACATGAAGACTCACACAGGGGAAAAGCCCTTTACGTGTACAGTTTGTGGCAAGGGCTGTATTCATAATGGGAATTTAAAAGTACACATGATGACTCATACAGAGGAAAAACCCTTTATGTGTACAGTTTGTGGCAAGGGCTGTAGTCTAAATAGTGATCTAAAACGTCACATGAGGACTCATACAGGGGAAAAACCCTTTACATGTACAGTTTGTGGCAAGGGCTTTAGTCAAAAGAATGCTCTAAAAAGACACATGAAGACGTGTCATAAAGAGGAAAAGGCTGTTAAATGATTGAGTGTTTTTTCTTCTTCTTCAGATAAGGCATTATGTCAATTATTCAGTTTAGTCCAGCTATATACATTAAACATGATGGACTATACATCAATTATTTTATTCAATTTTCAACTTGCATAATGACCTGCTGATATTGATATAACAATATGAGAAGCAGTGTTTGCCCACATTCTTCAGCAATTAAAATGTCACATTCATTAATATCCACGCACTAGTGGTGCAATTGTAACTTGTCTGTGTTGACATGTGTTGTTTGGACTAACATATCATCATAGTGTATTTCAATGACTTAGTTTGATTATTTTTAGATTCTCTGTATTATGCTGTCTGAAAATATTTACTCTGTAAAAACACTGTCCGTAATTTCTTCTTTTTCAAATAAAGGGTTGACAGCTACACATCTTTTGTGTGTTCATTACATAAAGCTCATCACACACATGTGCTTCACCTCCAGTATGGACATCTTGTACTGTGAACAATACAGTGACAATAACTGCTTAATTTTACATCCTTCATACCAAACAATTATACTATAAGGAACATGATAGGAGTATTCATTTTACACACCACACACCTTTTACTTGAACTATTGCTACATTGAATGTGTCCTAATGTTACTGTGTGCATCCATTTTACTAAGTCTGTAACTCTAATGGAAAATAAGAAATGCTTCACACAGTTCTGTGTACGGATGGGGATGATGGTAAAACTACATGCCGATAAAATGTTAATAATATGTACATAATATTTTAAAATGTACATATTGCATGTATGTTGAAACTAATATGACCCTAGAATAAAAACGTAGAATTTAGTTCTGAAACAAACTCCCTGAACAGTGCAGATCTGCAACAACTGTTATTTACACAGACATCTATACAGTTAAAAACATGCATTTTTGCTTCTTCCTTTCATTGAGATTGTATTATTTAAATGTTCAATTTCAGGGTAGAATAGGAAAGTAACATAATGCAGCTTTAACTTTAATAATTTTTACTGAATCTGATCGTCATTGTATAATGTTTGATATAAAACATATTGAGTTGCCTTGTTGTTGGGAGCAGTGATTGGCCAGTTTTGTTCTATTGTTGGTGTGTCCTGCCCCCCTCGATCTGATTGGAGCATCCTCTGTTAGTATTTAACAAGAGTTTGTTCTGCTTGGAGTCACTTTAACTCTGCTAGTTGTTAAGAGCTGAACTTCTCCTTTCTGCACTAGCTGAAGCGTTTATTTGGGAAAGTTTTGAGTTATGGCTTTACTACAAACATTGAAGTCCTTGGTCAACCAGAGACTATCTGCTGCTGCTGAAGAGATATTTGAGGTCGTTGGAAGAATTCTAACAGAGTATGAGGATGAAGCTTTCCACATCAAGCGAGAAACTGACCGCCAACGCAGACTACTGGATATGGTTTTACAACCAATTGTCAAACTACACAGAGCAGGTTGGTAAAACCTTCACTACTATTACTATTTTCACCATTATATCTTAAATGGCAATGGTGACTATTTGGAATGGAAGAGGAACTAGCATTAACGACATAATCAAGTAGTAAGTAATAATTTATGTAAATGTTGACCATGAATAATCATAGACTGCTTAAAGTAAGCTAACTCATTAAACGTGTTGCACTCTAAAACAACAGAGGATACATCTGATAGCAATAGGGTTGTATAGCAAATGATAATTTACACTTGATAAACAAGGGGATGCTTGTTTTAGAAATGAAGCATTGTTCATGTTCATGTTCAAACATGTAATGATGTGTTTCTCCTCTGTATCTTCTGTCTAGACTCCATACACCCCCTTGTGTGTAAAGAGGAGGTATTCCCTGAGCAGCAGTAGGAGAGAACCTCCAGTCTGGTCCAAGAGGATCCAGAGCCTCCTCAGATTAAAGAAGAACAAGAGGAGAGAACCTCCAGTCTGATCAAAGAGGAACCAGAGTCTCTACAGATTAAAGGAGAACAAGAGGAGATAACCTCCAGTCTGATCAAAGAGGAACCAGAGTATCCACAGATTAAAGGAGAACAAGAGGAGCTACTTCAAAGATCAGAGGAGGATGGTGGATCAACAGAGACATTACTGTCAGTGAAACATGAAGATGATGAAAACATGCTAACAGAACCTGTAGCCAGCACCTCATCTAAACACATGGAAACACAATCTGATGTAGAGGACTGTGGACCATCACAACCAACTAGTGATGATCAGCTCCTCTCTTCACACTGTTCTGAATCTGACATCACTGAAGACAGTGAAGAGTGGGATGAGACCACGGATGACCAGTCTGGTTTAAACACAGTGAAAGCACACAATACACAACACATGGGAGGAAATAGTTTGTCTTTGAGCAACAAGCTGCCCCATGACCTCAAATCACCAAAAGAAAGTCACTCCATGAGTCAAATAGGTAAGCAATGTTTTAGTTGTGCAGATTGTGGTATAATGTTTAAGCGCAAGGAACATCTGAAGAGGCACACATTGATTCATTCAGGGGAAAAGCCATTTGTTTGTACAGTGTGTGACAAAGGCTTTAGTCGAAAGGGTGATCTAAAATCACACATGATGATTCACACTGGGGAAAAGCCCTTTACATGTACAGTTTGTGGCAAGGGCTTTATTCATAATGGGGATTTAAAAGTACACATGAGGACTCATACAGGGGAAAGACCCTTTACGTGTACAGTTTGTGGCACAGGCTTTAGTAAAAAGGGTAGTCTAAAAACACACATGATGATTCACACTGGGGGAAAGCCTTTTACGTGTACAGTTTGTGGCAAGGGTTGTACTCATAATGGGGATTTAAACACACACATGAGGACTCATACAGGGGAAAGGCCCTTTACATGTACAGTTTGTGGCAAGGGCTTTATTCATAATGGGGATTTAAAAGTACACATGATGACTCATACAGGGGAAAGACCCTTTACGTGTACAGTTTGTGGCACAGGCTTTAGTAAAAAGGGTAGTCTAAAAACACACATGATTACTCACACAGGGGAAAAACCCATTACATGTACAGTTTGTGGCAAGGGCTTTATTCATAACTGGGATTTAAAAGTACACATGAGGACTCATACAGGGGAAAAGCCATTTACCTGCACAGTTTGTGGCAAGGGCTGTATTCAAGAGGGTCAACTAAAAGTACACATGAGGACTCATACAGGGGAAAAACCCTTTATGTGTACAGTTTGTGGCAAGGGCTGTATTCATAACGGGGCATTAAAAGTACACATGATGACTCATACAGGGGAAAGGCCCTTTATGTGTACAGTTTGTGGCAAGGGCTGTATTCATAATGGGGCATTAAAAATACACATGAGGACTCATACAGGGTTAAAACCTTTTACGTGTATAGTTTGTGGCAAAGGCTGCACTAATACTGGGAATTTAAATGTACACATGAAGACTCACACAGGGGAAAAGCCCTTTACGTGTACAGTTTGTGGCAAGGGCTGTATTCATAATGGGAATTTAAAAGTACACATGATGACTCATACAGAGGAAAAACCCTTTATGTGTACAGTTTGTGGCAAGGGCTGTAGTCTAAATAGTGATCTAAAACGTCACATGAGGACTCATACAGGGGAAAAACCCTTTACATGTACAGTTTGTGGCAAGGGCTTTAGTCAAAAGAATGCTCTAAAAAGACACATGAAGACGTGTCATAAAGAGGAAAAGGCTGTTAAATGATTGAGTGTTTTTTCTTCTTCTTCAGATAAGGCATTATGTCAATTATTCAGTTTAGTCCAGCTATATACATTAAACATGATGGACTATACATCAATTATTTTATTCAATTTTCAACTTGCATAATGACCTGCTGATATTGATATAACAATATGAGAAGCAGTGTTTGCCCACATTCTTCAGCAATTAAAATGTCACATTCATTAATATCCACGCACTAGTGGTGCAATTGTAACTTGTCTGTGTTGACATGTGTTGTTTGGACTAACATATCATCATAGTGTATTTCAATGACTTAGTTTGATTATTTTTAGATTCTCTGTATTATGCTGTCTGAAAATATTTACTCTGTAAAAACACTGTCCGTAATTTCTTCTTTTTCAAATAAAGGGTTGACAGCTACACATCTTTTGTGTGTTCATTACATAAAGCTCATCACACACATGTGCTTCACCTCCAGTATGGACATCTTGTACTGTGAACAATACAGTGACAATAACTGCTTAATTTTACATCCTTCATACCAAACAATTATACTATAAGGAACATGATAGGAGTATTCATTTTACACACCACACACCTTTTACTTGAACTATTGCTACATTGAATGTGTCCTAATGTTACTGTGTGCATCCATTTTACTAAGTCTGTAACTCTAATGGAAAATAAGAAATGCTTCACACAGTTCTGTGTACGGATGGGGATGATGGTAAAACTACATGCCGATAAAATGTTAATAATATGTACATAATATTTTAAAATGTACATATTGCATGTATGTTGAAACTAATATGACCCTAGAATAAAAACGTAGAATTTAGTTCTGAAACAAACTCCCTGAACAGTGCAGATCTGCAACAACTGTTATTTACACAGACATCTATACAGTTAAAAACATGCATTTTTGCTTCTTCCTTTCATTGAGATTGTATTATTTAAATGTTCAATTTCAGGGTAGAATAGGAAAGTAACATAATGCAGCTTTAACTTTAATATTTTTTACTGAATCTGATCGTCATTGTATAATGTTTGATATAAAACATATTGAGTTGCCTTGTTGTTGGGAGCAGTGATTGGCCAGTTTTGTTCTATTGTTGGTGTGTCCTGCCCCCCTCGATCTGATTGGAGCATCAGGGCCCTCTGTTAGTATTTAACAAGAGTTTGTTCTGCTTGGAGTCACTTTAACTCTGCTAGTTGTTAAGAGCTGAACTTCTCCTTTCTGCACTAGCTGAAGCGTTTATTTGGGAAAGTTTTGAGTTATGGCTTTACTACAAACATTGAAGTCCTTGGTCAACCAGAGACTATCTGCTGCTGCTGAAGAGATATTTGAGGTCGTTGGAAGAATTCTAACAGAGTATGAGGATGAAGCTTTCCACATCAAGCGAGAAACTGACCGCCAACGCAGACTACTGGATATGGTTTTACAACCAATTGTCAAACTACACAGAGCAGGTTGGTAAAACCTTCACTACTATTACTATTTTCACCATTATATCTTAAATGGCAATGGTGACTATTTGGAATGGAAGAGGAACTAGCATTAACGACATAATCAAGTAGTAAGTAATAATTTATGTAAATGTTGACCATGAATAATCATAGACTGCTTAAAGTAAGCTAACTCATTAAACGTGTTGCACTCTAAAACAACAGAGGATACATCTGATAGCAATAGGGTTGTATAGCAAATGATAATTTACACTTGATAAACAAGGGGATGCTTGTTTTAGAAATGAAGCATTGTTCATGTTCATGTTCAAACATGTAATGATGTGTTTCTCCTCTGTATCTTCTGTCTAGACTCCATACACCCCCTTGTGTGTAAAGAGGAGGTATTCCCTGAGCAGCAGCAGGAGAGAACCTCCAGTCTGGTCCAAGAGGATCCAGAGCCTCCTCAGATTAAAGAAGAACAAGAGGAGAGAACCTCCAGTCTGATCAAAGAGGAACCAGAGTCTCTACAGATTAAAGGAGAACAAGAGGAGAGAACCTCCAGTCTGATCAAAGAGGAACCAGAGTATCCACAGATTAAAGGAGAACAAGAGGAGCTACTTCAAAGATCAGAGGAGGATGGTGGATCAACAGAGACATTACTGTCAGTGAAACATGAAGATGATGAAAACATGCTAACAGAACCTGTAGCCAGCACCTCATCTAAACACATGGAAACACAATCTGATGTAGAGGACTGTGGACCATCACAACCAACTAGTGATGATCAGCTCCTCTCTTCACACTGTTCTGAATCTGACATCACTGAAGACAGTGAAGAGTGGGATGAGACCACGGATGACCAGTCTGGTTTAAACACAGTGAAAGCACACAATACACAACACATGGGAGGAAATAGTTTGTCTTTGAGCAACAAGCTGCCCCATGACCTCAAATCACCAAAAGAAAGTCACTCCATGAGTCAAATAGGTAAGCAATGTTTTAGTTGTGCAGATTGTGGTATAATGTTTAAGCGCAAGGAACATCTGAAGAGGCACACATTGATTCATTCAGGGGAAAAGCCATTTGTTTGTACAGTGTGTGACAAAGGCTTTAGTCGAAAGGGTGATCTAAAATCACACATGATGATTCACACAGGGGAAAAGCCCTTTACATGTACAGTTTGTGGCAAGGGCTTTATTCATAATGGGGATTTAAAAGTACACATGAGGACTCATACAGGGGAAAGACCCTTTACGTGTACAGTTTGTGGCACAGGCTTTAGTAAAAAGGGTAGTCTAAAAACACACATGATGATTCACACTGGGGAAAAGCCTTTTACGTGTACAGTTTGTGGCAAGGGTTGTACTCATAATGGGGATTTAAACACACACATGAGGACTCATACAGGGGAAAGGCCCTTTACATGTACAGTTTGTGGCAAGGGCTTTATTCATAATGGGGATTTAAAAGTACACATGATGACTCATACAGGGGAAAGACCCTTTACGTGTACAGTTTGTGGCACAGGCTTTAGTAAAAAGGGTAGTCTAAAAACACACATGATTACTCACACAGGGGAAAAACCCATTACATGTACAGTTTGTGGCAAGGGCTTTATTCATAACTGGGATTTAAAAGTACACATGAGGACTCATACAGGGGAAAAGCCATTTACCTGCACAGTTTGTGGCAAGGGCTGTATTCAAGAGGGTCAACTAAAAGTACACATGAGGACTCATACAGGGGAAAAACCCTTTATGTGTACAGTTTGTGGCAAGGGCTGTATTCATAACGGGGCATTAAAAGTACACATGATGACTCATACAGGGGAAAGGCCCTTTATGTGTACAGTTTGTGGCAAGGGCTGTATTCATAATGGGGCATTAAAAATACACATGAGGACTCATACAGGGGAAAAACCTTTTACGTGTATAGTTTGTGGCAAAGGCTGCACTAATACTGGGAATTTAAATGTACACATGAAGACTCACACAGGGGAAAAGCCCTTTACGTGTACAGTTTGTGGCAAGGGCTGTATTCATAATGGGAATTTAAAAGTACACATGATGACTCATACAGAGGAAAAACCCTTTACGTGTACAGTTTGTGGCAAGGGCTGTAGTCTAAATAGTGATCTAAAACGTCACATGAGGACTCATACAGGGGAAAAACCCTTTACATGTACAGTTTGTGGCAAGGGCTTTAGTCAAAAGAATGCTCTAAAAAGACACATGAAGACGTGTCATAAAGAGGAAAAGGCTGTTAAATGATTGAGTGTTTTTTCTTCTTCTTCAGATAAGGCATTATGTCAATTATTCAGTTTAGTCCAGCTATATACATTAAACATGATGGACTATACATCAATTATTTTAATCAATGTTCAACTGGCATAATGACCTGCTGATATTGATATTACAATATGAGAAGCAGTGTTTGCCCACATTCTTCAGCAATTAAAATGTCACATTCATTAATATCCAAGCACTAGTGGTGCAATTGTAACTTGTCTGTGTTGACATGTGTTGTTTGGACTAACATATCATCATAGTGTATTTCAATGACTTAGTTTGATTATTTTTAGATTCTCTGTATTATGCTGTCTGAAAATATTTACTCTGTAAAAACACTGTCCGTAATTTCTTCTTTTTCAAATAAAGGGTTGACAGCTACACATCTTTTGTGTGTTCATTACATAAAGCTCATCACACACATGTGCTTCACCGTTAACTTGTACTGTGAACAACACAGTGACAAGAACAGCTTCGTTTTACATCCTGCATGCCAAACCTTAACCTGTGACTACATGTAGATCTAGCGTGTAATAACAATAACAAGTGTGTGTAAGGGTGGTGACACATCCCTTAGTCATACTGTGATGATGGTTAAAACTATGACAACATAATAGTAGTTGTGAACGTGAGTTGATATGTTATCTGACAATTGGTATGAATGAAACATGTTTTTATATGATATTTGTACTGTACAATACCAGTGCATCTAGTCGTAGGATACAGGAATTCCACCTTTATCTACCTTGTTAGAAGACATGGGTTGTGAATGTTGTGGAATGTTTAGGAGCATGTCTGTCCCATTGTTAATGGACAGGTGATAATGGGTTAGGGTGTGTAACCCTATTGCTGAATGGATCGACCAACCAATTTGCATGTGATCCTTTTAGTGTGATAAGTAGAGTGCATATAGCCTAATCCTACAGTATTGTGTGAATGGAGAGGAACATGTATACAGTTGTGATCAAAAGTTTACATACGTTTGTAAAGGACATACTGTCATGATAGTCCTGCCTTTCCAATAATTTGTTCAACTCTTATTTTTCTGTGATAGGTTGATTGGAGAAAATACTTCTTTGTCATACAAATAAATCTTGAATTTATTTGTATTTTTATGAATGTTTAAGGGTTTTCTGAAAATGTGACCAAATCTGCTGGTTCAAAAGAATACATACAGCAATGCTAATATTTGGTTGCATGTCCCTTGGCCATTTTCACCCCAATTTGACGCTTTTGGTAGCCATCCACATTGTTCCACAAGCTTCTGGCAAAAAACGAATACTGTAATAATAAAAAAATCACACCCCTGTGAAGTGAGCAGTGCAACTGCAGTGCAATTGCAGTGCAATTGCACTGCTCACTTCACAGGGGTGTGATTTGTATTATTATTACAGTATTCGTTTTTTTCTTATGAAAGCAGAGAGTCTTCTGTTTCATACGGTATATAGTATGTACATGTCGCTATAGGCCTTATTTTGTGAATAATAGTTCTTCAGGTCCATGCCTTCTCTAAAGTTCTCTCTGGTGAGCGCAAGCTGCATTCAATAGCCAATTACTGACAAACTGTACATGGGATCAATGTGTATTTGTTTCCCTCCTAAAAGTAGACATTCAGGGCTTTCATTCAGTGTGTAGTATGTATATGATATTATTTGTGTTCATTTTTATATCTGTCTGTCAATGTCTGTCAACTTCAACCTTCCATATCTCTGCTGTTTTTTCAAGCGAGCAGAGTGCAGGCAAAAGCAGGTGTTAGAAAAAGGTCAATATCTCCAGAATGGAAGATGGTAAAATCATGATTTTTGTTTAAAATTGAAGTGGACAAGTTAGGCTTTCTTTTGATTTATCTCGCTATAAGAGGCCCCTCGCTGTGGGCCCCTAAAAAGTTCAAAAGTCCAATGTTAATCGCTTAGCACCACCAGGCCTGAGCTCACTTTAAACTCTAGCATACAAAGTATTAAACAATTTTTTGCACAGTTGATCTTGGGACCTGTAGCTGACTAGAAATGACTTTCCTGACTTGTTTAAGTCTATTATTCGCTTTTTCAGATCCATGCTGAGCTCCTTTGACTTTCCCATTTTATTGTTTGTGGGTTGTGGCCAAACGAGCCCTAAATAAGGCTCAGAGAAGTGAACAGACCAGAAGTAGTCAATCATAATCACTCAGTTTAAGTTAAGAGGCCATGCCACAAAGCTAATTTGATTGACACAACTTTCTACATTACCATATGGGACATAATATGTATGCTGTATGTATATTTATGAACCAGCGGATTTGGTCACATTTTCAGAAAACCCTTAAACATTCATAAAAATACAAATAAATTCAAGATTTTTTTGTATGACTAATAAGTATTTGCTCCAATCAACCCAGTTGAACAAATTATTGGAAAGGCAGGACTATCATGACAGTATGTCCTTTACAAACGTATGTAAACTTTTGATCACAACTGTATATAGGATTGGGAATCATTTGCATTTAAATCATTTAGACTGGAAAATACTTAGCATCCCTGTGACAACATCTGATAGGTGACAAAATCAACTTGAGCTATTTATCACATTCCTAATCCTAAATTCACCGCACCCACTGCACAAAGCAATAGTCATTGTATGAAGTCATTCTCTCATGGTCAAATAGACATTTCACACATGCATGTTTAAAGGGCCACTTCAGCAACCATATCTTTCCTGGGGAGTTTATGTGGGGAATTTGTGTTTTTAACTTTAACCAGCCAAATTAGCACAGTCAAAGTCAGATAATATGATTTATAACCAACCGGAAATCTAGAAAAATGTCCAATAGTAGTCTTAATCTCTGCTAGTTGTTAAGAGCTGAACTCCTTTCTACACTAACTGAACCATTTCATTTTAGTTTTGGTTCTACTTTAAACTTTAGTAGGGGAGAGCCGCCACGGATGTAACATTTTGCACGTTTCATTTTTTTACTCTGAGATCCGTTTATCTACATATACATTTTCAGGCAACGGACCTACACTTGTCTGCTTCCATAAACCAATTTTATTTTTCAATTGATCAAACAGGTCGGGAGTTATTAAACCGAAAGTGGACGCTGTTCCAGTGTTACATTTGTTGCGCCTGTCGGACTAATTGTAACAGCATGGAGTATAAATGTAACAACGCTAAAAAACACCATTAAACATATCGTTTTCAGCTTAAAGCAAATATATTTCATTGAAGCAAGAGTTGTACAATGTTATACAACCCTAAACTAATTTTAGAATACACTACACAATACAATACAAATTTAGAACATATAATATTGGCCAATATGTCAAATATGTAAATATTACTTATAATGGCATTGAATGGAAGCGGACCATTTGTAACACATGTTACAATTGACCCTCCCTCCGAAGTTTTCTTTGCCGTTGCTTACAGACCAGAAACGTGAATTCCGTCTAAACACGATGCAAACTAATGAAGAACATAAGCATGAAGACATCCATGTGGATTTTTATTCACCAACACCAAAGAAAAAACTTGTAGCACACAAATACTCCAGGTGTAAAATTATACGCATTTTGAAAAAAGTCCGTTTTTCGCCAATAGCTCCCCGCAGGATGAAGGTAAACACTTCAAACTTCCTGGGCACGTAGAGTACGTTGCTGTACACATACTGACGCGATGGCGTCATGGTGGCGTTGACCAATCAAGAGATAACGTCCATGTTACAACCGTGACGCGTTACATCCAAGGCGGCTCTCCCCTACTTTAGGCTCTTTAAAAATAGATCTAGTATCAGTTTGTTTGGGCAGGTTTTGAGTTATGGCTTTACTACAAACATTGAAGTCCTTGTAGAGGATCAACCGTCAGCATATGAAATAATAAATGAATAAGCCCAACCCATACGCTCACAGCATGTCACATTGTAAAAACATGCATTTTAGATTTCTCCTTTCATTACACTGAGTGATTATTTAAATGCTCAATTAAGGCAACAAGGTTCAAATTCAGCAAGGAATAGGAAAGTTACATAATGTAGCTTTAACTTCATTATGTTTTACTGAATCTGATCGTCCTTTTATAATGTTTCATTTGCTTAATGTTTGATTACCAACAAATTGAATTGCCTTGCTGTTGGGAGCAGTAATTGGCCGTGTTTTGTTCTATTGTTGGTGTGCCCCGCCCCCTCACTCTGATTGGAGCATCAGGGCCCTCTGTTAGTATTTAACAAGAGTTTGTTGTGCTTTGTGTCACTTACTTTATTCTCTGCTAGTTGTTAAGAGCTGAACTTCTCCTCTCTGTACTATAGCTGAAGCATTTAGTTTTAGTTCTTAAAAAAACTAGTATCAGTTTATTTGGGCAGGTTTTGAGTTATGGCTTTACTACAAACATTGAAGTCCTTGGTCAACCAGAGACTATCTGCTGCTGCTGAAGAGATATTTGGGGTCGTTGGAAGAATTCTAACAGAGTATGAGGATGAAGCTTTCCACATCAAGCAAGAAACTGACCGGCAACGCAGACTACTGGATATGGTTTTACAACCAATCGTCAAACTAAACAGAGAAGGTTGGTAAAACCTTTACTACGTTAACTGTTAAAGGCTTGAACATGTTTGAACACAGTTGGAACTCAATCCATTCATGTAAGGACAGATATGGAAATAACAGCATGAGTGTCATGTTCAAACATGTAATAATGTGTTTCTATTCTCCATCTTCTGTCTAGACTCCACACACCTTGTGTGTAAAGAGGAGGTATTCACTAAGCAGCAGGAGAGAACCTCCAGTCTGGTCCAAGAGGATCAAGAGCCTCCTCAGATTAAAGAAGAACAGGAGGAGAGATCCTCCAGTATTATCAAAGATGAACCAGAATCTCTACAGATTAAAGGAGAACAAGAGGAGAGAACCTCCAGTCTGATCAAAGAGGAACCAGAGTATCCACAGATTAAAGGAGAACACGATGAGCTACTTCAAAGATCAGAGGAGGATGGTGGATCAACAGAGACATTACTATTAGTGAAACATGAAGATGATGAAAACATGCTAACAGAACCTGTAGCCAGCACCTCATCTAAACACATGGAAACACAATCTGATGTAGAGGACTGTGGAACATCACAACCAACTAGTGATGATCAGCTCCTCTCTTCACACTGTTCTGAATCTGACATCACTGAAGACAGTGATGAGTGTGATGAGACCATGGATGACCAGTCAGGTTTAAACACACTGCAATCACACAATACACAACACATGGGAGGAAAGAGTTTGTCTTTGAGCAACAAGCTGCTCCATGACTTCAAATCACCAAAAGAAAGTCACTCCATGAGGAGTCACACAGGTAAGAAATGTTTTAGCTGTGCAGATTGTGGCAAAATGTTTAATCAGAAGGGACATCTGAAGACGCACACAATGATTCATTCAGGGGAAAAGCCATTTGTTTGTACAGTGTGCGGAACTTGCTTTAGTAAAAATGGTGATCTAAAACGTCACATGATGAGTCATACAGGAGAAAAGCCCTTTACATGTGCAGTGTGTGGCACATGCTTTAGTCTAAAGCGTAATCTAAAAACACATATGATGACTCATACAGGGGAAAGGCCCTTTAAATGTACAGTGTGTGGCAAAGAATGCAGTACAATGAGTAATCTAAAATCACATATGATGACTCATACAGGGGAAAGGCCCTTTATGTGTACAGTTTGTGGAAAGGGCTGTATTCATAATGGGGAGTTAAAAGTACACATGAGGACTCATACAGGGGAAAAACCCTTTTTGTGTACAGTCTGCGGAAAAGGCTTTCATTCAAAATGTAATCTAAAAACACATATGATGACTCATACAGGGGAAAGGCCCTTTGTGTGTACAGTTTGCAAAAAGGGCTTTACTCAGACTTGTAATCTAGAAACACACATGAAGACACACAGAGCTGTTAAATCATGAGTGCTTTTCCCCCAAAGAAGGCAATATAGTTGAGTTGCAGATAAGTGTGTCGACAATTATTGACACAATTATCTGTTAATACATGATTAGCTGCAACTATAACATTATTTTTTTTAACGATTTTCAACTTGTATAATGACCTGCCGATACTGATATAACATTGTAAGAATCAGTGGTTGTCCACATTCGTCAGCAATTAAATGAATGTCACATTCATTAATATTCATACTAGTGGTACAATTGTAGCCTGGAAACTAGAAGAGAAATGTGTGTCTACGCAGTGATATTAGGCTGACCATACCAGGCTATCTTTGCAATTGTAACTAATTTTAATCACTTAGTTTGATCCTTTGTTTAGATTCTCTGTAGTATTTTGTCTTCATTGAATGCATTGTAAATATTTACTCTGTCATACGTGTTTTACAAATAAAGGGTTGACAGCTACATATCCTTCATGTGTGTGTTCATTACAGAAAGCTCATCACATTCACAACATATTAGTTTGATCTCCTTTAATTACGGACAGTAAGTGGATAGGAGTATTATTTTACAGTCCACACTCATTTAACTATTGCTACAATGAACATGACAGGTCTTAATGTTACAGTGTGCATACTGTCCATTGTACTTATCCTGTAACTACTTGTACATCTAGCGTATAATAAGAAGTGTTATAACAGTTCTGCATGTAAGGATGGTCACATGTCCCTTACTCATACTGTGATGATGGTAAAACTATGACAGAATAATCGTAGTTGTGGACATGAAGTGAATTGATATCTGACAATTGGTATGAATGAAAAATGTCAAACATGTCTTTGAGATTGACCAGTTACTCTTGATGTCTTGAGTCTGCTGTGTGTAGATGTGTGTGGTTTACATGCATGTACAGTATGCAAAATGTCACTGTACAATACCAGTTGTAACGCAAATTATTCCATTATTTCTGGTTGTAGGCTATGGGAATTCCATATGTATCTAACTGATTAGAAGACATGGGTTGTGAATGTTGTGTAATGTTTAGGATCATGTCTGTCCCATTGTTAATGGACAGGTGATAATGGGTTAGGGTGTGTAACCCTATTGCTGAATGGATCGACCAACAAATTAGCATGTGATCCTTTTAGTGTGATAAGTAGAGTGCATATAGCCTACTCCTACAGTATTGTGAATGGAGAGGAACATGTATATATAGGATTGGGAATCATTTGCATTTAAATCATTTAGTCATGGACACTGGTGGATTACTACAATGACCATAATGCTTTGCTGCACTTGTGGAGAGGGAGAGGGCTGTCTTTTACATATATGATAAAAAAATGAATGATATTTTGCTCTATTCTATAAGTTCTCTCGACACATAAATCTACTATGCCATGTACAATAGAAACACTGAGAACATGCATTGAACAAATCCAATTTGGATATACCAAATTGGATATACCAAGATTGTCCTCAAATAAACAAAGACAAAACTAAAGTACTTGTTTTGAAGTCAAGGACAATGGATTAAAAGTTAGGCGCTTAGCTTCAAACCTTGTTGTAGTCATGGCAATTTATATCCAACCAGAATCTACAAAAATGTCCAATAGTAGTCTTGACTACTAGACCAGTGTTTTACAGATGTCCCTAAAAATATACCAGGTGATTTCAGAACGCTGCTACTCAAGTCTTTAGTCTTGCGTAGGTGCCACCCGTTCATACCTCTAAGGTCACCTGCTAAAGGTTTGCTTTATGACCCTATAATTAAAACATAGTATTCAGATTAATGTGTAACATATCCGGAACAAACTCCCTGAAAACTGCAGCTCTGCAACAACTCTGTTATTTATATCACAGCTAAAAACATGCATGCCTGTTTGCTGCTGCCTTTGAGATTGTGTCATTTTTATTCTACACAGACATTTAATTTATTTTAATTTGTTCCATGTGTCCTGAATATGTTTTCAATTAAGTTCAAAAAAGGGGTAGAATAGAAAAGTTACATAATGCAGCTTTTACTTTATTGTTTTACTGAATCTGATAAAATGTTTAATTTGCTTAATGGGAGCAGTGATTGGCCAGTTTTGTGTCCCGCCCCCCTCACTCTGATTGGACCATCAGGGCCCTCTGTTAGTATTTAACAAAGGTTGTTCTGCTTGGAGTCACTTTAATCTCTGCTAGTTGTTAAGAGCTGAACTTCTTCTACACTAACTGAAGCATTTAGTTTCACTCTTTAAAAATAGATCTAGTATCAGTTTGTGTGGGCTTTGGGTTTTGAGTTATGGCTTTACTACAAACGTTGACAAGTCCTTGGTCAACCAGAGACTATCTGCTGCTGCTGAAGAGATATTTGGGGTCGTTGGAAGAATTCTAACAGAGTACGAGGATGAAGCTTTCCACATCAAGCAAGAAACTGACCGCCAACGCAGACTACTGGATATGGTTTTACAACCAATCGTCAAACTACACAGAGCAGGTTGGTAAAAGACAGACAGTGGGCAGCGGTGGCCGAACGGAAGGTCGCTAGTTCGTATCACCGGACCGGCACGTTAAAATTACCACCGCTGAAGTGCCCTTGGACAAGGCATTGAACCCCTACCATGAAATGCTCTATGAGCAGGGCCTGGCTGTAAACAAGTGCTTGAGCTTAGTCCAGTTACCCTGGGTAAATATAGTAACTTTGCTTACCTCTGCCTCTTGCACGGCTGGTTGTTGTTCTTGATGAGCTGTGCTTTGATGTGCTCCGACAGCAGGTCGTCGTGCTTGGTGGCCCAGTGCCTCAGCAGGCTGGTGGTGAACTGGTCGTCTGGGTGGCACGCACGACTCAGCACCATGTCCTCCGTGGGCCTGGGGAGAGCACACACACACACAAGCAGAAGTTGAAGATAAAATGCATTAAAAAACACATTTCTTACAAATCTGGAGGAATGAGATTTTTAACTGACTATTGTACTCGTTGCAAATAATGTAAATATATCTACAAATATGGCCACACACACACACACACACGTCATTGTGATACGTCTGTCTCTAACCAATCCCAGGAAATAAAAGCCTTACTCCCTCTAACTCATTGACAAATTGCCAATGATGTCTATAGACGCCTCTTTTGGTGAAAACAGGCTATATTCAACTGCCAATAAATAAAGAACAGAACATTGCGTAAACACACTTTTTTCCCCCGTGATGAAAATACTTTTTTTTTCCTTTTTTTTTACAATATTTGGTACATAATCATGGAACAAAATATTCTGTGCTGTTCTAGAGAAACTCTGGCAGTTAAGACCTGAGGTCAATTCTACAAAATGAACGCCTGTTCTAAATCATTAGTTCTCACACTTTCAAGATATTTCAAAACAATGTTACAAAAAATAGCAGATGTACAAGCAAATAGTCGAAGTTAAAGAAAAAAATCTAAAATGATACAGATTTGTTTTTGTTGATGGGTAAAATATTAGGTGTGAATGAATCATACTTTTCTCTGCGTAGCTGCAGGAGCAGGCATGACAGAGCCTCTGGATGTTCTGCAAAAACACAAAAAAAAAAAACACAATTATTATCATTATCATTATAATTATGAAAGTGTGTGTGTGTGTGTGTGTGTGTGTGTGTGTGTGTGTGCACTCGCGCTTCTCTTAGCAGACCAGTTGTCAAATTGCCTCCAAACTCCATAATTTAGTTTTCTTTCAGTTTTCCTGTGACAAAAGCAACTTGAGCTATTTGTCACATTCCTAATCCTAAATTCACCACACCCACTGCACACAGCAATAGTCATTATATGAAGTCATTCTCTCATGGTCAAATAGACATTTCACACATGCATGTTTAAAGGGCCACTTCAGCCCTTTTGCAACCATATCTTTCCTGGGGGGTTTATGTGGGAAATTTGTGTTTTTAGACATTTTTTAGACATCATTCAGAACGCCTCAGTACTTTAACCAGCCACATTAGCACGGTCAAAGTCAGATTATATGATTTATATCCAACCGGAATGTAGAAAAATGTCCAATAGTAATCTTGACTACTGTACCAGTGTTTTACAGATGTCCCTAAAATATACCAGGTGATTGCAGCTCATTCAGAACGCTGCTACTCTTTAGTCTTGCGTAGGTGCCACCCGTTCATACCTCTAAGGTCACCTGTATGTAGTCTTTAGCTAGCCTAATTGCTAAGGCTGAGAATTGTAGTCGATTCGTAGGCGTAGACTTTGGATGCACAGACACACGCGCGCACACACACACACACACACACACACACACACACACACACACACACACACACACACACAGAGAGAAGCAGAAATTGAAGATAAAAGGCATTAACCATATTTAGACTGAGGACAATGGCGTGGCTTTCTGACACTGAGCTGGACATATGACGACGATACACGAAAGAAGAAGAAGACCGTAGGACGATTCTACAAAATGCCTTTAAATCATGACGGTTTTCTGAAAAACCCATGTTTCTATATGTCAGTCGTTCTCAAACATTTTCATGTCAAGGACCCCCAAATATTATAATGTAATTGTCCGCCGACCCTCATCTGAAAATATGTTGTTCCAGGGACCACCACCACCCCAGAAGCAAAGATTTGAGTTAAAAACGTTGGCTCTGAAAGAATAAATATTCAAAGATTTGCACTACATTTTCACAATAAAAAAATAAATAGCAGACCTACAAGCCTATAGCCAATCCATAAGCCTATAAGCCAATACCGGGCCTGTGTTCATTATGTGATGTGGGCTTACATAATGAAGCTTTACTCACAAATTAGATCTGATAATATAGCACCGACAGTGGTCTTATGACCTAGATGTTTTCTGCTGCACTTTTCACTTTGAGCACTTTATGAGCATGAACAAAATAGATTTTCTTGGTCTCTGCCGTAGGTTTTCGTGGAACGAGTATTTTTTCTAGACAGTTGTCCCATGTTTCCTGCATGTCAATTTTAATATAAAACATTCACAGAAGTAAAGTGTTTTCAAAATAATTGCATACATTTAAAAAAGATTATGCAAATGATTCAATGGCAGCAGCATACTTCTTTGCTTAATGTTCTTTGTGCCCCAGTATTCGTCAGCAATACAGCAACACAATGAACATTAGTACACAACATACAACACTATGGATGACATTAGAACACAACAGCAATATACAAAATTCTTATGGCATGAACGATGCGCCTACATCACTTCCTGTTCTGAACGCAACGGTGTACCTCACCTACTGTAAATAAAATGAGTTTTTAACTGCGGAAGACTAACATGATGACTAAAACTAAATTAGACTAAATATACTGCTATACAATTTCGTCAACAAATAAAACCTAGACTAAAATGTTAGGGTGGAGAATAGATCCAGTAGAACTAAAAGGCAAGTCATTCTGGTCCCATGATGAAAATAGCTGATCTACAAGCTCACAACGTGTCGCACTGCGGCGCATTGTGAGCTTGTAGATCAGCTATTTTCACCACGCAACCCAGTGTAAAATCAGCCTTTACGACGGCCTCAAGGCCCACCAAAATACCTGTAGATTTAAGTCGACTAAAACTAGACTAACACTAAAACATTTCAGATGACTAAAATATGACTCAAACTAAATGAAGCTTCAAATTCCAAAGACTAAAATAAAATCTAAATTTGCTGTCAAAATAAAACAAAATAACCCTCATCTTTAATCATAATTCCAGTCAGCATAGCTTAGTTTTTATTTAGTTTTCGTCGGTGAAAAAAATAAATATAGGACAGAATTGTTTTTCTGTCATACTTTCAGTCGACAAAATGACCAGTGATTGTGACTGTAGGGTTGATGTCATTCACTCTCTCTGCTCTCCTACTGCTGTGAACATGTTGTTGACTAGACTTCATGTCATTCACTCTCTGCTCTCCTACTGCTGTGAACATGTTGTTGACTAGACTTCATGTCATTCACTCTCTCTGCTCTCCTACTGCTGTGAACAAGTTGTTGACTAGACTGCATGTCATTCACTCTCTCTGCTCTCCTACTGCTGTGAACATGTTGTTGACTAGACTGCATGTCACTGACTCTCTGCTCTCCTACTGCTGTGAACATGTTGTTGACTAGACTTCATGTCATTCACTCTCTCTGCTCTCCTGCTGCTGTGAACATGTTGTTGACTAGACTTCATGTCATTCACTCTCTCTGCTCTCCTACTGCTGTGAACATGTTGTTGACTAGACTTCATGTCATTCACTCTCTCTGCTCTCCTGCTGCTGTGAACATGTTGTTGACTAGACTTCATGTCACTGACTCTCATCTTGGACTTTGTCAATCACTCTGGATTCAAACATCTACTAAACGTGTTAATTAGGTTAAATCATCATTTCCTCACTCATCTCATTATGTTGCTTTCTCTGAATATTCATTTGATATCACTCATTCTTCACATGCTATTGTACGATCATGTATAGAAGTCACAATTGTTTAATAAATTGATTCTTGACAGTCTGTCGTTGCTCCTGTGTATTGATATTCATAGTGTTGTTATGACAATATGGACACAGCTCATTGGTCATATAAGGACTATATGTTGGGTCCATCACGACACAGGTTATAAATTATAATTTCATAAAAGGTAACAGTTTTGGACAAACACGGATATAAGTCTCTACAGTATAGACAGACACCAGTCTCTTTAGGTACAGATGCCAGTCTCTATAGACAGACATATGCCAGTCTCTAGGTAGATACTAGCCCCTCTCGGAACCCCCTGGGTCAGCCCAATCCGAACCGAACCGGGCTGACCCGTAGGGTCCCTGGTCAAGCTAAGATTTTCCAATGCGATTGTTGGAACGCGGATATAAAAAACTCAACCTTTCTTCGATCTGCTCGCTATTACCGCGCTTTGTATTGTGTTTGATTACGGATGTGCGAACTATAAGTACCTTACATACCTCTGATAAAATCTCCTGTGTCGCGGAAGCCGTTAAGTATTTTTAATCCATGTTTGATTAAAAATGTCGCTTTGATTTCTTCTTGTTTATTTACCGTTTATTGTACCGCCTCCCGATGTGCGGTTGGCTTTGCGGGCAACGTCCCTGCCTTTGATCTGCTCCGTCATAGCTGTAGCACCACTAGCTAGCCAGATAGGCGGTACAATGAGGTGTCAATAAACAAGGTAGGAAGAAGCGACATTTTTAATCAATCATGGATTAAAAATACTTAACGGCTTCCGCGACACAGGAGATGTGTCGGTATGGTATGTAAGGTACTTATAGTTCGCACATTCGTAAGTCAATACATGAATAACCATGGTAAAAGCGCGCAGAAGTCCGTCTCATGGAGTGTTTACATTGTATTTGTTTGTGCGTAACTGGCGACAGCCCCACTTGAAGCAGGACCCAATGCAGTAAAGTCATAAAAGTGTCAGAAACTTTACTACATTCGGGTTCTGCTTGCGGGGCTAGGTAGATACCAGGATATACAAGTCTGCAGATAACATCAAAAAGTGTAACTTTCCTTCCATAAAGGGGAGAACTGCTGGCCTAGCAGTTAAGCCATGATACACCACATAATGTATGCTCTAATGCTGGGGTTCAAGTGGTTAACATAATGCACACAGAAACAACATACCGTAGGCTATTGTAATGTCATCATGAGAGCTATAGGGCGGGCAATAGTGCGAGGCGTTGCAGAACCAACAAACAAGCTAAATCCAGGGTTACAAATGAAATGAGGTTCAACTTTCCCACCGAAAATGAACTCGGGTGTATTTAGGTTTAGTTTAGGGCAACATATATGAGGCAGTTTGCAAAGACAATGTTGTGATATGAGGTTTTGTGTTGACTGATGCAGGACCGCCACCTATTGAATATAATGTGAAACAGCACTATGTTTCGAATCAGCGGTCCGACACGTTAAAAATTACCACCGCTGAAGTGCCCTTGGACAAGGCATTGAACCACTACCATGACATGTTCTGTGAAACAAGCAGGGCCTGGCTGTAAACAAGTATCTGATGCTCAGTCCAGTTACCCTGGCGGTAAACATAGTAGGCTACCTTTCCTTTCCTTTCGTCACTCACGTGAGTTCAATAAATGCCAGCATTAGACGAGCACGTTGTCGTCTTGAGCTCTCATTGTTACTTCTATTGTATAAGTACAGCCAGCACAACATAACAGACAACACAACAAAACGAAACAAAAATATGTCCAAACAGTGACTTACTTCTTGCCGTTCAGTCCTTAATTGTTTGTTTGTTTGTTCTGCCATGTGCTCCACCAGCTCTGCCGCAAACACCGGGCGTCACCTGACTGTGTGCTGCGCTGCAGTGCCCTCTGGGAGTTGGAGTCATTGTGGCAGCCAATGCCATTGTGTGTGTGGGAAATGCAATATACCGGTAGTCTGTGAGGTGAGAATAGGAACAACTTGAACAAGTTAGCATGGTGTCATGAAATTGTCACCTGAAAGTGTTTGAGAACCACAGTGAATAAACAGTCAGCCATATATACAGTATAGGTGCATTGGTAAAGTGGCTGAGTGGCTCCCTGCCTGGTCAGCATAAGGTCACAGGTTCAAGACCCGTCCACGGCACTGTGTCTGCAGTGCAGGCTGTCCCTAAGCAAGACACTTACCTCATGACGGCTCCTCTGTGGGCAGACATCAGCGGATACGTGTGGGGTGACGGTGCGCAGTGCACATGAGGACGACATCTTTTATGTGTCTGTTAATTGTTCACCTCACTGGACATTTATCGTTTTACTTTCAGAGATGGAGACAAACAGACGTTTTTTGTTATATACTTTACTGTGGCACTAGTATAGTCTACTTTGTTTGTTTGTCTCCCCCCCCCCCCCCCCCCCACAATTAATTCATTGATTGATTGAATAGGCTACTAGAATAGAAGAAAAAAAAACACAGTAAAGTTATATTCAATACAATTAAGGCCCACTTAGAGGACTTAAACCCAAGAAAGCCTATAGGCTTGTGTTCAGGAGCAGTCCTCAATTCATCACAAAAAAAGTAAAGAAAAGAAAAATGATAATAAGGTTGTAACCTACTTTAAAGCACAAATTAGTGAGAAATAAGCCCAATTGGATCGGCTATTCACTACTGTATTAATTGTGTTTGTAATAATGAAAAGGGTATGGTGGTTCGGGAGGGACATATACAAGTGGCCCACCCGACCGCAGCAATATTTGGTAGTAGTGAATGAAATGTATAACTTATTAAATAATAATCATATCAAAAACACGAGAGCCAGCAACACATTTAATAGTCTTTTATTATGATCCTGATAGGGCGCGCAGATCTCCATAATGTCCAGCAGATGGCAGTGCAGGACCACAATGCAGATGTATCGAGCAGAACATTAATATGTTTTGAATATAATTACACTGATGCAATTATTAGCAACGGTGCTCTTTGGATCCAATGATTTATTATCCAAATAGGCCAAATACAAAACAAAAATATTCAGATTCCTTTTTGAATACTTAATGTATATTTAATATATACATACACATACATACCCCCTTCTTGTTTGTCCCTCTTTTGATTTTGATTTCTAGTTTTTAACCTTTTAAAGCTTTTTAAATAGTTTTCTAATAAATATGTCTGTACCTCTTTCTGTAAAGCGACTTTGGGTACCCAGAAAAGCGCTATATAAATCGTATATATTATTATTATTATATACAATAAGTACAAATGCAATGTTTAGATGAAGACAAAAACGTGTTTATGTGCAGTGGAAATGTGTCACAAAACTTAAATAATTAGGTAGGCCTATACAACATTATGCACACAGAATCATTTGTGACCAGATTTGACTGAGAGCCTGCCATCGTGCAAACCTCCAGCTTTTCACCAGAGGAGAAAAACTGAATTTATTTTATCCAAAATTAGTTAATAGCTCAGGTAGACTCTTCACTAACTAGAGCATGTCTGAAATAAATATTAGAGCTGAAATTGACATGTAAAAATTAAATAAATGTTTAAAGCTAGGTGTAATGTTAGAGTCCACAGAGGTGAACCTTTCAAGCCTGTTTTCTCAACTCGCTGTTTTCTGCAAGACATTATTACTCTATAAGCCATATCTCCAGAACTGGTGGGTCAAACTGAACAACCAATATATATAGCGTACAAATGCCCTTCCTTTTCACATGCAAGATAGCCCATGGTTCTGCTATAACCACATGGACCCTATAGAGCGTCGCAGTCCCTCCCCCTTTCAGAACAACGAGTGGCCCAGGAAATGAATCCCAATGCATTTTTCCCATAGGCATTTCAAAACGTATTTATTTAAAGACCTTTTAAGCGTCGTACGAAGCCAACTCTTGTCGTGACAAATCATGACAACACACACAATTCTTCGGGCTAAACAAATAATTAAATGTGTAAATATAGAACAAATTGCTATTGCATAAATGGCTATAGAACAAATGACTATAGAACAAATTGATTTTTTCTGCAAATAAGAACAATTGGGATGTTCTCACATGCGTAAGTAAGTAAGTAGCCTTGCCGAGCCATGAGGCCAGGAGCCTATCTCCTGTTTCTGTAGCGTGAGGCAGCTTGATGTACAAGTACACCCCCTGGACATAACCCTTGATGCTGAGTGTCAAGCAGGGAGGCACTGGGTCCCATTTGTATAGTCTTTGGTATGACCCGGCCGGGGATCGAACCCCAACCTCCCAGTTTCAGGGCGGACACTCTAACCACAAGGCCACTGAGCTGCTCACCTGTGTATCTAGTAGAAGCAAATGTTGAAAGGTTAAAAATAACATAAAATGCTGAAATATGGAGATACAAAGTTAATCCCGCGACGACAGTGTGAAAGAAAGCAATCAGTACATGGTCCTTAAATCTTTAATGTAAACAGCAGTTTGAGAGAAAAAAAAAACCTAAAGACAAACATCTGAAGGCATTAAATAGGGAAGGGAAAAAATATAAGCTATATATAATTATACGAAATCATACTAGAAACATCCATGATCTGCTTTTAAATTAAATTGAAAGAAAAACAAAATGAACAAGAAAAGAAAGAAAACAATAATTATAAACCTTCAATTTTTGTGGCCATATATTCCGGAACACAATAAGAAAAAATAACTTTCCCCTTTTTTACCCGATCTCATAATACTGACGACTCGGCGGTTGGCAGTATATCAACAATTTAAGAAATCACTCGATTCCATCTTATACAAAATGACAAGCGAACAAAAAAACAAAAAAAAACAAAAAGGACAACAAAAAAAATAAAGCTCAAATATTGCTTCGGAATGTCGTGTACAGCAGTCAATACGAGGGGAGATTATCATAACGAGGAAGGGAGGAGAGTGCGTGTGTGTGCGTGCGTGTGTGTGTGCGTTTCGTTATATGGTGATGATTTTTTACAGGTTTTGTTTAATATTATTCTTTTGGCAAAAGCCAGTGTGTACGTAACGTACGTGTGTACAATAACGCAACAAAGCAGCTGTTTTGTGCGACAATATTATCAACATTTCAGGAGACATGTCTGCAGTCTTTCCCTGTTTATTCCAGCATCGGTTCTCAAAGTGGGGTCCGACAATCATTTTAAACTCTTTATCCATTTATAAGTCGGCTATTCAAATACAGCAGATCTACAAACAAGCTCGAGGGTTTGTGCTCATGAGCACAAACCCCTTTTCAGATGAGAGTGCCAGTTAGTTACACATTTCTTTGGGCATCCTTGTTGTTGGCATGAGTTTGAGAAGAACTAGTGATTTAGAAGGTATTTGTAGAACGGTTTAACAGTCTAGGTGGTGGTGAGCGCTGGACATCATGGGGATATAGGAGGATCCAATAGGGAGCCACGGAAACATCCCAAAAGGTTCTACGGGTGCTGTACGGAAGAATCCGTACGGACGAGAGGAGATGAAGTCTCTCATCAGGGCATGGTGGGAACACAGTGGGACAGTGGGTGGAGTGGAGTGCTTCTCAAACGTTGTCATGTCAAGGACCCTTAATTGAATGTATTTGGACCCTATATTAACCCATTTAGGCCTGACGTCGAAATTTATAAAATGTCTTTCTAAATCCTGACAGTTTTCCGTCGTGATTTGCGCCACATTTTTTTCAGACCTACAAATAGCAGACCTATACAAGCTCGTAGCGCGTATAGGTCTGCTATTTTTTGAAAAATCGAAGAACGACTGACATAGAAACATAGCTTTTTCAGAAAACTGTCAGGATGTAGAAGACATTTTTTTTAGAATCTGATCTCAGGTCAAAATGGGTTAATTCAATGTATTTGGACCCTATATATTAACTATACATGAGCCCGGTTTGAGAACAAATGGTGTAACAAACAAACAAAAAGTGTGTGTAGTACTTTGTGTAAATGCTCTCTCAAAATCACCCCGTTTCTCTCTATCTGCATGCGTCCTTTTCGGGAAGACCATCTAAAAGCTGCCGCAAAAAAAGAAATAAGTGTGTGAAGACCTACAAGAAAACTGCCAGAGAGATGAAGACTTACAGCAAAGAAACACAAACAAACAAACGCTCCCTATTTCTTCCCCCCCCATATCCCTTCCACAAACAAAGCCTGAGGGACTAACGAAATAAACAAAAAAACTAAAATTTAGGACAACCAGAGAAAACAAAAAAAAAACTGAAAAGCTGAAATCAAACAGAATCTCTAAGCAGTTCTACTTTATTTATTACATTGTTTTTTTAATCTTCTTCTTCTTCTTTTCTACGTCGACCGTCAAAGCCAGCGAAACGACAACAGCAGGCGACCTCAGGCGAACGAGGCGAGGAGCGAAGAGGAGGAGGAGGAAGAGGAGGAGGAGGAGGAAGAGGAGGAGGAGGAGGAGGGGGAGGAGGGGAGATCCGTGACGGCCCGCACGTACAAACAAACAACGGGGTGGAAGAGTGAAGAAAGACTGAACAAAACGTATACTTCCTGGTCCCCCCCCCCCCTCTCTCTCTCTGTCTCTCTCTCTCTCTTCCTGCCCTCTATGGCGGGTCCAAGGGTCCATTTGTATACGCCCCATGGTGGGGCACCCCCTGCACCAAAAAAGGGTCCATTTGTATACCCCCCCTGGTGGGGCGCCCCCTGCACCAAAAAAGGGTCCATTTGTATACCCCCCCTGGTGGGGCACCCCCTGCACCAAAAAGGGTCCATTTGTATACCCCCCATGGTGGGGTGCCCCTGCACCAAAAAGGTTCCATTTGTATACCCCCCATGGTGGGGTGCCCCTGCACCAAAAAGGGTCCATTTGTATACCCCCCATGGTGGGGTGCCCCTGCACCAAAAAGGGTCCATTTGTATACCCCCCTGGTGGGGCACCCCCAAGGGGCCAGCTAGGCACACCAATGTTGAAGCACTAGAATAATAAGAGGAAGGACTGCAGGCGGACCCGTGGATTCCCAGGCGGACCCGTGGAGCGCTCCGTGCAACCGAGCGCTCAATGTTAAAGCCCAGCTACACTTCCGCATTTGGACACCAAAATTTGGTGTCCAAATGCGGAATCAGCGAAAAAATTCGGAAATAGTACTTACTTCCGGCAGCTTCAAAACGACACTGAGCAACTTCCACTGACATGAATAGCGGAGGGGGCGGAGCTTCGCGCCAGTTTAGTCTCTATCCTTTTAATACTCTATGGGTGCCCCTGCACCAAAAAGGGTCCATTTGTATACCCCCCCTTCCGCACCAAAACTTTGAGAAACGGTTTATCAAAACACCTCCAATTATTTTCTGTTTTTCCCCCTCATCATAAAAAGTCTTGTGTGAAGCAAGACCCCCCCACCTCTCATAACATTATTTTTTTTTTTTTCCATTTTAGTTCTTAATAAGAAAGATATTTATTGGTCCTTGCGTGAGAGAGTACAGTAGGTGACGGAGGTGCACGGGTGCATCGTGATTGGTCGGTTCTTTTGGAGAGGGAGTGGGTTATTTGGGGGAGGGGGAGGGGGGCTTTAAAGGACCACTTCGCCAATTCTCAACCTATCTTCATTATAATAGGTCCTCACTAATAATCATGATAAAATGGCACATTTGTTTTTGTACTCAGTCTGTGTCTCATAGGAGGGCTGTGAGCAGTTTAGAAACCCGTCCACCAGTGACATCATCATTAGGCAGATTTATTTTTAAACAAGATTCTTTTCTTTTCCAAAAATGTACGTTTAGATTTTCTTTATCGTGAGAACGATGGCTTCCATTTTCGCATTGCAACTTTTCAGGACTAGAAAGCCTGCAGTTTATATTAGCTTGTAATGTATTCCCCATCGATGATGTCACTGGAGGACAGGTTTCTGAACTGCCCACAGCCCCCTCCTATGAGACACAGACAAAAATTGCGCCATTTTTTCATCATGATTATTCGTGAGGACCTATTATATGAAGATAGGTTGAAAAGTGGTGAAGTGGTCCTTTAAAAGCCCTATTCATTACTCCAGTTTTAGGTGATACGGTGACCACCGAAAAGGTAGTCACCTCACCTCACCACCGAAAAGGTGGTCACCAAAAAGTTGGTCACCGTATCACCCGAAAAGGTGGTCACCAAAAAGGTGGTCACCGTATCACCCGAAAAGGTGGTCACCGTATCACCTGAAACGGGAGTATGAATGGACCCGAGGCCTTCAGTTACAGTCGTAGACAAAGTCATAGTTGCTGGGCTCTTTGGGAATGGGGGGCGGGGCCTCAGGGATCTGGATGTTCTCCAGGTCCAGGAGGCGGAGCTTCATCTCCATGGAGAGCAGCGTGTCCATGTCGGACTTGGTGAGGTCGGAGGTCATCTCCTTGCCCAGGAGGGCGTTCAGGCCGTCCGTCCACACGCAGTACTGGGGGAGAGAGAGAGAGGGGAGAGAGACACAGAGAGACACAGAGAGAGAGAGACACAGAGAGAGAGGGGAGAGAGAGAGAGAGAGAGGGGAGAGAGAGAGAGAGAGAGAGAGGGGAGAGAGAGAGGGGAGAGAGAGAGGGGAGAGAGACACAGAGAGACACAGAGATGTATTTACGGGAAACGGCAGCAACGACATGTTGAGCGATCACTAGTCACTGCACTCACCTCATGTTTGACCTCACCTCACCTCAAGGATACGTTGAGCGATCACTAGTCACTCAACTCACCTCATGTTTGATCACTAGACACTGAACTCACCTCATGTTTGATCACTAGTCACTGAACTCACCTCATGTTTGATCACTAGTCACTGAACTCACCTCATGTTTGATCACTAGTCACTGAACTCACCTCATGTTTGATCACTAGACACTGAACTCACCTCATGTTTGATCACTAGTCACTGAACTCACCTCATGTTTGATCACTAGACACTGAACTCACCTCATGTTTGATCACTAGTCACTGAACTCACCTCATGTTTGATCACTAGACACTGAACTCACCTCATGTTTGATCACTAGTCACTGAACTCACCTCATGTTTGATCACTAGACACTGAACTCACCTCATGTTTGATCACTAGACACTGAACTCACCTCATGTTTGATCACTAGTCACTGAACTCACCTCATGTTTGATCACTAGACACTGAACTCACCTCATGTTTGATCACTAGTCACTGAACTCACCTCATGTTTGATCACTAGTCACTGAACTCACCTCATGTTTGATCACTAGTCACTGAACTCACCTCATGTTTGATCACTAGTCACTATTAACTCACCTCATGTTTGTCTGGAGCGATGAAGTTTAAATACTCGTCAGACTCATACAGGACAGAGAAGGCCAACTCCAACACCTCCTGGAGGGAGAGAGAGAGAGAGAGAGAGAGAGAGAGAGAGAGAGAGAGAGAGAGAGAGAGAGAGAGAGGAGAGAGGAGAGGGAGAGGGAGAGGGAGAGGGAGAGGGAGGGAGGGGAGAGGGAGAGGAGAGGGAGAGGGAGAGAGAGAGAGGAGAGAGAGACAGACAGACAGACAGACAGACAGACAGACAGACAGACAGACAGACAGACAGACAGACAGACAGACAGACAGACAGACAGACAGACAGACAGACAGACAGACAGACAGACAGACAGACAGACAGACAGACAGACAGACACTCAAAGTGTTAATGTAACAGCTCAATGTAACACTTTATATTCCAATATTTTCAATAGTTCTATTTTGATTGTCTCGTTCCACTTCTGCTTTGGCAAAGTGTAAACGTACGTTTTCTCATGCCAATAAAGCTCCTTTGAATTGAATTGAATTGAAAATTGAGAGAAGAGGGGGGGGAGAGGAGGGGGGAGAGTTAGATGATGCAAACGGAGTGTAAAATAAGTAAGGTGGGAACTGGGAAGTGTGTCGAGTCGAGTCGAGTGGAGTGGAGTTGAGTGAATGGGAGATACTTGGTTGTGTTATCGTGTATACTGTGTTATTGTTATTTATCATTTATTAGCCTATATACCTTTCCTCAATTATTGGAAAAAAAAATAACAAACACAAGCACTTCTTCCACCACTGTGCAGAGAAAATGAGAGGTGCAGAGAAAATGTAAAACAGATAAAAGATAAAATAAAAACAGTGAGAGACGTGTGGGGAGGAGATGGAGTGCTAAAGGCACATCCATCCACCCCAGACTGGTTCTACACAAACACAGCTGATGCTAATAGAATCCTTCCCTTCCCTTCCCTGCCTCCTCCCGACAGACATACATATATTATTCACTTTCATCAAATCACAGAGGAGGGAGGGAAGGAAGGGAGGGAGGGAGTGAGGGAGGGAGGGAGGGAGGAAGGAAGGGATGGAGGAAGGGAGGGAGGGAGGAAGGGAGGGAAGGAAGGAAGGAATGAAGGAAGGGAGGAAGGGAGGAAGGGAGGGAGAGAGGGAGGGAGGCCATTTATTCAGGCCTGAATAAATGTTTTCTAAATCATGACAATTTGAATCATGATCAATTTTTTTGTAAAGATTTGAGGCACATTTTAACGATTTTTCAAAAGTAGCAGACCTACAAGTTCATGGCGCGCTGTGAGCTTGTAGATCTGCTATTTTTCAATAGCTACATTTCAACATAATGTTCGAAACACCAAAAGGGGTTCCGCCCACCAAAATGGGTAGTCGGTGATATTCAAAACTTTTCCAAAAGTAAATTGCGAGAAAATCATATTCCGTTTCAATAATGTCTGCATGGGACCTCAAAAACCCAAATTGCTCCTGATGAGCAGGTTAGCGCCTTGTATGGTTTCCTCCGCCATCGGTGTGCGAATGTGTTTCTGTGTGTGTGTGTGAATGTCAAATACATTGCAGAGTGCTTTGGAGAAAAGCACTATATACACTGTATAAATGCCATCCATTTGACCATTTTTTACCAAGGCATTAGAAGTAATAATTGCGAACGCAGTGAGCACTTACTACCAGTAAGACGCGCAAACGCGGGAAGCGAACGCAGCTCGTACATATTTGGGTTTTGGACGTATAGCTGCTTTGGGGACTCCTTATATGGTTATGGCTGAGTCATGGTGACGTAATCACTCAGCTCCACATATGGGCACAAAAGGGGCCAGGTCCACATATACAGTAACAGCGGGACAGACACACAGACAGACAGACATGATCTGCAGGGTCTCAGCTGCGTTCGCTTCCCGCGTTTGCGCGTCTTACTGGTAATAGTAGTAGATATAGCCCTATGGTGTAAGATAGTTATACACACAAATACACAATGCACACAGACCCAGTTATATACGGCTACTAATGGAACAAGGATTTATCTGAGTTCACAGACACAGCAGACCGTCCTGCTCTGCTCTGCTCTGCCCTCAGAGGTGACTTTGAGCGTCCCCCGTAACACTGGGCTTAATGAAGTCTACCCTTTTGTTTCCATCCCCATCCCCATCCCCATGCCCCCCCTCCCACCCCTCCAGCCCATTCTTCTAGAATGTAGACCCCCGCGTGCGTCTATATCGACAGAGTAATGAAGGAAACAGGCCCGGAGGAGGAGGAGGAGTCGAGCTCCTTTGTCTTGAGGGGCTATTTATACATGATGTAATATATCAGTGTGTGTCACACGGAGGGCCGGGGGGTCATGGGGAGGGAGGGGGGGAGGGGGGGAGAAGGAGGGAGAGGGGAAGACATGCTTCCACACACAGAGGTCAAAGCCTTGTTATTTCTGGTTACAGCTCAGTGGCCTTGTGGTTAGAGTGTCCGCCCTGAAACTGGGAGGTTGGGGTTCGATCCCCGGCCGGGTCATACCAAAGACTGTAAAAATGGGACCCAGTGCCTCCCTGCTTGACACTCAGCATCAAGGGTTGGATTGGGTGTGAGTCCCTGCGACATACTAGCGTCATGTTCAGGGGGTGTACTTGTACATCAAGCTGCCTCACGCTACAGAAACAGGACATAGGCTCCTGGCCTCATGGCTCGGCAAGGCTACTTACTTACTCATGTGTTACTTGGATTTTTTTTAAGCAGCGCCCAGTCGCTTCGATATGACTTTGTGTATTCTGTCTGTCTGTCTGTCTGTCTCCTTGAGCATGAACACCTGCATTTGATTACCAGTCTGTTTCGAGTGTGTTCTGATGCGAGTCCGAGTCAAGACCAAGTCCGAGGGGGAGGGGGGTGGAGGGATGCGAGTCCGAGTCAAGACCAGAGTTTGGCGAGACCAGATTTTTGTTTTTTTTCTCATTTGATAGATAGATATATAGATAGATATATATTTACTTTAGGCAAATCCGAGTCAAATTACACGCGAGACCGAGACGAGATGAAAACGTGGACTTGAGACCGGTCTCGAGTATGAGTGGAAGAAACCACCTAACTCCAAAATGTTCATTAATTCAGGAAATAAAAAAGATGCATTTTTCAGGAAATGAAGAAAACCTTATATATTTTTTTTTAAACAAAGCACTACTGCCTCATCAAAGTTGGTGTTGTGACTTTATATATTGCCAAGTACTTCCATGAGAAGGACAGTTAGGTGGTGGAGTTAGCTGCTTTAGAGCAGACAGTTTGAGGGTCGGTCCAATGGAGTTCAGAGGTTTCGTCCAAAAGCGTTTTTTTACTACTTTCCGTTGGTTCAATGTTTTCGAAACAACACACAGACGTAAAGGGTGTTATGTTCAATAGCACTGATTTATGCTTTATTCTATACATACTATAGAAGGCTTGGCTCTGTGGCCCATGCTATAACCCATTTTGACCTGGGCAGGATTCTACAAATGTCTTCTAAATCCTGACAGAAAACCTATGTTTCTGTGCAGGTGCTCAACCTTTTTCCTTGTCAACAATTACCCCCAGAATTATCTGTATTTGGCCACCGACCCCCGTCTGAAAATACGTTGTTCCAGGGACCCCCCCTCCCCAGAAGCAAAGATTTTAATTAAAAACGTTCGCTCTGATTTGCGCCACATTATTTTCACGATTTCTTTCAAAAATAGCAGACCTACAAGCTCGTAGCGCGGCACCGAGTGCCGCGCTACGAGCTTGTAGGTCTGCTATTTTTCAATAATATAGCTAAAGTATAACATAATGCGTAATAAGACACCAAAAGGGGTTCGTTCTTCCGTCCAGAATGGGATAAATAAACACCTTGTTCTGCTTGAGGGCTCCTTTCTCCTTCATGTGGGGACAGTCCTTTCCAGTGACCACAGCCTTGACGTCTGCCACGGGCACTGTGAGGCGCGCACGCACACACACACACACACACACACACACACGCGCACACACACACACACACACACACACACACACACACACACACACACACACACACACATGCACGCACACAGAGAGAGAGAGAGAGAGAGAGCTCTTATCACATCTTCCTCACATGCACCATCGACAGAGCGCGTCATCGTTTTTTAAATAGATTGTTTCTTTGAATATGCCCCAAAAATAGGGACGCCAGGTCGAGGGTGCTTAACGTCTGTCACAGCACACACACACTGATTGCCGGTGACACATGTGCACGCACACGTACGCGTGCACGCACATACGCACGTCCACGCAACGCTACATCACAGCCTGTGACTAAACTCCAGTGCTGTGAGGACACACGCACAGATGCACACGCACACACACAAGCGCACACGCACACGCACACACACACACACACACGCACACACACACACACACACACACACACACACACACACACACACACACACACACACACACACACACACACACACACACACACACTGTTCTGTACACAATGCGAGTAATACTGCCTTCAACAGTAGCAGGGATTGTTAAATGGAATAAAAATATCAATCAATCTCTACCTATACTGTATACCCTAGTTCCCCCCTGGGGGGGGGTCCAGGGACCACACCAATAGTCAGCATATCACCCCTGGGGGGGTCCACGGACCACACCAATAGTCAGTATATCACCCCTGGGGGGGTCCACGGACCACACCAATAGTCAGCATATCACCCCTGGGGGGTCCACGGACCACACCAATAGTCAGCATGCACTCACGTTTGTCCTGTAGAGATTCGTGGGGCACCTCGGCCTGGGGGCTCTCCTCCAGATCACCATAGTGCAGGACTTTATGGTTGGGAGACAGTCGACAGTACCAGAACTTATCTGTAGGGGGAGACAAAGGGAGAGAGAGAGAGAGAGAGATGTTATGGTTGGGAGACAGTCGACAGTACCAGAACTTATCTGTAGGGGGAGACAAAGGGAGGGAGAGAGAGAGATGTTATGGTTTTACCTTTCTTCTGGTTTTACCTTTGTATGTGCGAATAAATAAAAACCTGAAAGCTAACGGTTTTATTTCTCCCCCTAAACGCCTGCTTGAACCACTGTTTCAGAGAGTGAGATGGAGAGCTCTGGTGGACGCCCTATGCCCCTCGACGGGGTAAAGAGGATTAAGTAAGTAAGTAAGTAAACGCCTGCTTATTGGAGGGACAAAAACGAGGGAAATGAAAACCCAAACAGATGACTCATCAGTCATCAGGCAACGAGTCAACACAATGAGATTTATGGCAGAGTCACTGCCATAAAGCATGACGAGTGGGGGGGGGGGGGGGGGGGGGGGGCTGGGGGGGGGTCTTGGCTTGTCGACTGTCAGCCGTGCCTGGCGAGGAGGGTGCGTGGCACGGGCTGGACTGCACTGGCATGGCATGTCAGCCTGGCTGGCACCGCCCCCTCGGTCTCCGACGCGATGCCGTTCCAAGGCGGGCATCGGAGGAGGCTGGAGGGGGGGGGGGGGGAGCGACGGTTCTATAGGGAAGGCCTGCCTTGGCGTTCGGCCGTGGTGGAAAAAACCTCAACTGGAAATTGGAAATACTCAAGTAAAGTACAAATACCTCAAAATGGTACTTAAGTTAAAGTACTGGTGTACGGTATACGCGCGGAGTGGGGGGAGCGGAGCGGTCCAAACTCTAATTGCAGAGGAACCCAGACAGCCAGCTGGCGCGGCGCGGCATGGCGTGGCGGAGCGTTCCACGCGGCACGATGGCATCGAGCGCAGACTCTGCTCAGCCCTAAATATAAGCCACGAAGGCCTGAGGACGATTCTTACAAAACATTCCAACCTCCACCCGAAATCGGCTGTTCTCACATGTTCAAGATTTTTCAAAAAAAATAGCAGATGCACAAGCTCGCAGTGCGGCATGAAGTGACGCGCCGCAAGCTTATAGATCTGTTAATATTACAAGCCAACGACACACAAACCTAAAATGACACGGATGCTTCCCCCAATTGTAATGAACGAACGAACTAACTGCCTGATTTGTGTGTGTGTGTGTGTGTGCGTGCATGTGTGTGTGTACACAAGCACATATGCACATTCCTTTGGCTGAAAGACGCTGCCATCTGTAGCCCATGCACTCTGTTGGATTATAATAGCAGCTCTTCCCACTTAAAACCACCATCATCCAGTTTTGATACATTAATCAATTAATACATTAAAGATATAATGCAACGCATGCTGTATTATATACGGCGACTGTTTGCTGTTTAAGGACGGGAACCCCTTCTTTTGTTGTAAGCATTATGTTATACTTATAACTATTGAAAAATAGAAGATCTACAATATATAATATTATAATATATATTATAATATATAATATCTATCGAATATAATTATTATATTCTGAGAACCACTGACAGACAGGTAGAAACATAGCTTTTCCAAGAAAACTGTCAGACTACAGAAGCCATTTCTTCCTAAAGAATCAGCCTCAGGTCTAAATGGGTTAAACCACTTAATGTAAGTCGCTCTGGATTAAGAGCGTCTGCTAAATGCCTAAATTGTAATGCTACATAGTAGTCAAATAGTACAGTCATATTTCACAACAGCCAAATAAATATAATACATCAATGACATATTCCTCAAGAAACCTATAAAGTATAGCGCAGATCTCCAACAATGAGACACTCTTGTCTGGTACAAAGAAAGGCTTCTTTCTGCCCGTGGGCGACTGATACATAATGCGTGTTCGGGCATGCGCGTCGTCTCGTGGGGGAGCGTGCGGTTTGCCAGTCATGTAGTCGCCCAAAAAAAAAGAACAGAGAGAGAACGATGTTTGTTTTTTTTGCATTACATTGTCAGTGATAATTGAGCTCCAGAAGACGTGTCACCCCGAGGGTCCGTTTCTAACCCATTCTGGGCGGGAACCCATTTTTGGTGTTATAGCATCATGTCGTGCTTTAGCTATTGAAAAATAGCAGATCTACAAGCTCGTAGCGCGCCACTGAGTGGCGCGCTACGAGCTTGTAGGTCTGCTATTTTGGAAAAATCGAAGAGCGACTGACACAGAAGACATTTTTAGAATCCGATCTCAGGTCAGAATGAAAACTGTCAGGATGTAATTTATTGAAATTTATTGAAATTTATTGAAAAGATTTCCAGCACAGGATGAAATCCTCTACGCCAGACTCACAACAGACATAAATACATATTTAAAATTCACAAGTACATACATACATAAATACTTTCGTATTCCTTTTTTTTTCTTTTTTCTTTTTCTTTTTTACACTTTAAAAACAACCAAGTTCATGTGGACCCGCCCTCTTTGGTTTTTTTTTTTTATATCTTAGTTATACATAATACTCTTTCAAGTCCTGTATTTACTATTTACCAGTCTATGACCTTACAAGCCAGCCCTATAGTTATACAAAAAACCTTTTGTTGACCAAAATTTGTCAAGTCTATTCTTAAAAGTATTGACTGAAGGAGCCTGGACCACTTCCTCCGGAAGTGTATTCCATGCTCTGACAGCTCTAAGTGTAAAGAAATTCTTTCTCTTTTCTGAGTGACAATTTAGTGGTAAGAGTTTAAGAGAATTCCCTCTCAACTCATACCTGCTGTCCCAAAAATGGACAACAGGCTCGGCTGTAAAGTCATATATCTGGTGAACAAGTTTATAGACCTCGATCATATCTCCTCTATGCCTCCTGTACACTAACGTTGGTAACTGTAAGTGTCTTAACCTTTCTTCATATGACCTTTCTTTCAACCCTGGTATTAGTTTAGTAGCCCTTCTCTGAACCTTCTCTATTTTCTCTATGTATTTGATTTTGTAGGGGCACCAGACTGAGCTTGCAAATTCAAGATGTGATCTCACCAAGGATTTATATAACGGAATAAATAGTTCTTTTCGTAAATTTAAAAAGGTTCTTCTTATTATCGCCAACATGGAGTTTGCCTTTTTTACTTTTTCAGAGATGTGTATTTCAAATTCTAGTGAACTATCAACCACCACCCCTATATCCTTTTCTTCCTCTACTTGATGAATCACTAGATCTCCAACTGTATAATTAGCCAAGTTGTCAGTTCTTCTCCCAATGTGCAACTGTTTGCATTTATCTGGATTTAATTTCAGTAGCCACCTGTCACACCAATTGCTGGTACTTTGGAGGTCTGCTTGGAGTTGTGCTGTGTCTGTGTCATTGACTATAGTTCTAAATATTTTTGTGTCGTCCGCAAAAAGGTAGACGTCGGATTGTATCTCACTTGGTAGATCGTTTATATAAATAACAAAAAGTACAGGTCCCAATACAGATCCCTGTGGGACTCCAGAGGTCACTGACTTCCAATCTGAAGTGGCTCCATTAACCACCACCTTTTGTTTCCTGTTACTGAGAAAGTCCTGTACCCAACCTATAACTCTGTTGTCTATAAAGTAAGACCTTAATTTTGACACCAGTCTCTTATGGGGAACTTTATCAAAAGCTTTTTGGAAATCCATATAAATGCAGTCAACCGACTGTCCTCTATCTAAAGATGCTGACCATTTATCAAGAACTGTAAGAAGTTGAAGTGTGGTTGATCTTCCAGACATAAAGCCGTACTGGCTGTTACTAAAGAGTTTGTTGGACTTCATATGCTCTACAATGTGTGTCCTGATTAGTTTTTCCATTGTTTTACATATAACAGATGTCAGGCTGACAGGTCTGTAGTTCCCTGCCAGTGCCTTACTTCCTTTTTTAAATATTGCACTGATTTGTGCCTCTTTCCAACCACTTGGTAAAGTTGCTTCCTCCAGAGTTTTGTTAAATAGCAATGTTACTGGTTCAGCAATCACACAGGCTAGTTCTTTTACTATCCTAGGGTGTATTGCGTCTGGCCCGGGTGATTTGTAAATATTCATGCTCTGTAGCAGTTTTTTTGTGTCCTCAGTTGTTATTATAAACTGTTCTGCATGCTGAACTTCCACTCTTGGCAGTTCAGGTATAATATGCCCTTCAGGTTCATTCACAAATACACTACTAAAATAGTCTGAAAGTATTTCTGCCTTATCCGAGTCCTTCTCTGTTTTTGGGGAGTTCTTATTGTCTTGATTGACATATAGATCTCCTACTGTTGTTTTAATTTTTGTCCTTTTATTAATGTAGTCCCAAATAACCTTCGGTTTCAGTTTAGATTGTCTTGCTAACTCTTCTTCATATTGAATTCTCAGATTTCTTGTTCTCGTTCTCACACAGTTTCTCACTCTACGGTAATCTTTTTGTGTCTCTGGATCTTTACTTTTCCTGGCCTTTTTCGCAAGAGCGTTTTTCTCCTTTATTTTATTTTTTGTAATACTATCCAAGGGGAAAGTGTGCTTCCTATTCCATGTCCTGCTCTTGCTATTTGGGACATATTTATCCTCTATTTCTTTCAACTTTAATTTTAATAATCTCCAAATAGAATTGACATCATAGTCAGAGAAGTATTCCCCCCAGTTAAATATTTCCAGCTCTCTGATTGCTGCCTCAAAGTTTCCTTTGTTGTAATTCTTTCTTATTTTTTCGTTTTTTCTCATTTTTGTACAACATATTACCTTAAACAACAAAACACAGTGGTCACTTTTCCCTAGTGGGCCCAAATACTGAACATCCTCAACCATATTCTCCTCGTTCGTAAGTATAAGGTCCAATACATGTGGTGTGTCGTCCCCTCTCCACCTTGTTGGCTCCATTACATGTTGAAACATCAATGCGTTCTGAACACAGTCCAAAAATGTGTTTTCTAATGTGGCTCCGTCTCCCTTTGCATCAAGTAGATTCCAATTTATATTTGGCAAGTTAAAATCTCCCATAATTAATTCATGTGAATATTTCATAGATGACAACTCCTCGATTAAAACCAAAAGATTTTCATTATTGGTCTCTGTACCTCTATCTGTCGGTGACCTATAAACTAAACCCACAATCAATTTCTCATTGTTGCTACATTTGATCTCCACAAAAATATTCTCTTGAAACTCTGTCGCCAGTGTAACTTCTTTAGCTTCTAGTGATCTATGAATATAAAGCAGTAAGCCTCTCCCTACATCATTGTCAACATTCTTGGAAAACATATTGTAGCCGTCAACTTCATCTAAATTAAAATCCATTGGGTTCATGTTATGCTTCGATTGCTTTGCTTTAACTTCCGTAATACCAATAATCTGTATGAGTGGGTGCATTTTCAAACGAGCAGTAAATTCATGCATTTTGTTGTGGAGTTGGTCCGCGTTTGTATATAGACATAATACGCTATCTAGGGGGGAAGAATTACTGCCCTGATATGTCTGGGGTGCAAGATCATGGTCATAGTCAAGTCACGGTGTCTTTGGGATTCTCACCACTCTCCTAGCCCAGGGAGGGCCCCGGACTTTGTAGGTGAATTCCCCCGTCGAATTTCGTCGCTTTTCCTTTGCCTCTTCATACAGCTCCTTCTCCTTTTCTCTCTCCGTCCTTGTAAGGTCGTTAGCAATTCTTATGTTTTCGTGTTTATCCGTTTGATGTAACGCTGCGATCTTCTTGAACAAGCTCGTTTTTAGTTCCATGCTCTGCAGTGTGACCAGAACTGGCCTCCCCCCTCTCTCTGGATCCTCCGTGGTTTCGCTGTTGTATTTCCCGAGCCGGGTCACTCTCACAAATGAATCGGCATTCGTGCGGACTTTGCACGTTTTGAATACGTCTTTTACAGTATCCAAGTCCCTCTGTTGTCTCTCCTCTCCGCTGTCCAGGCTTGGCTCTTTTATTCCAAACACGACGATATTTCTTTCCCTTGATTTACGTTCGTCTAATTCAGTCAGGACACTGTTAAAGGCAAGTGATTTCTCCTTCGGATCGGCATTCTTCACCACATCAGCCCAGCTTGGTGCGGCCTTTTCCACGTCGTTCAGTCGCTCCCGAATCATTTCGGCAACTTTATTCTCCAATCTTGACTCCAACTCGAGCAGCCGCTCCTCAAACCGTTGGGTAATAAGTTGGCATTTTTCTTCGATCAGCTGTTCCACAGCAATGCTCTTTTCCACGCTGTCCTCACAACATTGGCAAAACCACATTATGCCTGTGTCTTGTTTCTGCAGAATCACATACTCCACCTCGTCCTTCTTCAAGCACGTAATGCAGTAGTTTTTCTTACATCGTTTACAGACCAGTGTTTTTTTGCCCAGTCCACCTGTATGGCAAAGTTGGCAGGCCCCGTCCACCTGCAATCCACAGCCGTCGGGTGGCTTCTCCCCCACGCCATTCTCCGCATTGTTTGATCTCTTTCCATTATGGTTGCCATTTCCTTTTGTTTTGGCTTTATCTGCCATTATGCGAGTCCTTCAACTGCACTTGTATCAATTTATATCACAATTAAACTGAAACAATCACACAAACAATCTCAGTACTCAGCCGAAAAACCTCCCGGCCGCCATCTCTTCTCTGATTGGTGTCAGTCTAACACGAGACATGCCCATCCCATGTAATAGACATTTTTTAGACTCTGATCTCAGGTCAGAATGGGCTAAAATGAACACGCCACCGTCTGCACAGTGCCAGTATATATACATCCATAGCCAAATCCATCAGAGACAGAATGCTAAGTTGATTAATTTAAACCCCTTCTCCTATCATAAGTATGTGTGTGTAGTACGCTGCACACACACAAGACACCAGAGCTCTTATTTTTAATGTCTCATTTAATGTCTCATATCCATTCCAACTGACAGAGCGCGGGGGGTGGTAAGGGGTGGGGGGGGGGGGGGCTGAGGGCGTAGGGAGCGGCTCTGCGTCGAATGTTAATTAAGGGTTATGATTTATGAAGCATCTATTTTTATTCCCGTCGCTGCATCCTCTAAACTCGGCGTGGTTCCCAAACTGTGGAGCGTGCCGTTGCACCCCCTGTGGTGCAGCGGGCGCCTTCTAAGGGATGCGCGACATTTACCCTGCAGGGTAACTGGACTATAAGCTCAAGAACTTGTTTACAGCCAGGCCCTGCTCATGATAGAACATTTCATGGTAGGGGGTTCAATGCCTTACTGCCAGGAATGGTATACTCCAGGTTACTGTCGCTGCGATATACAACATACCCGCCTTTTGTTTCATGTGTTTAATCCGCCGTATTGTAATAAATAAAAATAAACTCTGTCTTCGCCACAGAGAAAGAGACTAGATGGTTTCGTTTTGATGACGAAACCGGAAATCGTCACATGCTGTGGGCTGCTAGGGCTTCTGGGAAATTGAGGCCAATGCAAATGAATGGGGTACAACGCCTCATGGAGACGGGTCTTGTGAGCGTCTTCCGTGTGCACCAAGATGGTGGATGGTACGATCGGATCATAACAAACCGAGGGACCTTTTTCCGCTGGATTTTCGCGGATTAAAAGCCCAAATAATTCAGCGTATGCTCTAAAGGTAATACAACAATCTCGGCAGTGAAGGGGGGTTGATTAAAATGCGGGTTACGCGTTTAAACCAGTCAAACTGTTAAGGGCACTTCAGCGGTGGTCATTTTAACGTGCCGTTCCGGGGGATATTACGAACTATAGCGACCTTCACGATATCAAGAGACCGCTACCGCAAACCGTTCGGCCACCGCTGCCCACCGCCTGCACGAAAAGGCTAATGGTGGTGCTGTGGTTTTATTTTAAATGTATTTTAACATATTATGCCAATATATGTGGCAAGTATATGCGGAAATATAGCCTATGTTGCATATTTGCGACTTATAGCACTTACTATATGAGACCTAGCAGATCATGTCTGTCTGTCTGTCTGTCTGTGTGTCCGTGTGTCCCCCCTTTGTGCCCATATATGGAGCTGAGTGATTTGTTTGTGATTGATGCAACACACTCCATAATTGGACCTATAGCTGCTTTGGGGACTCCTTATCATGGTTATGGCTAAGTTAAAAACTTAACTTAAAAATAAATCTTAAAAAAACCCAAATATGTATGAGCTGCGTTCGCTTCCCGCGTTTGCGCGTCTTACTGGTACTATTATGCCATATTCAGGTTCATATTATGAACATATATGTGCACCGCCACCACATCGTGACGTGTTCATATTGCGGTGTTGCCGGAGTACATCCCCCCCCTCCCCTCCCCCCCTCGCTCTGCCAGCGTGTCGATACAATAATAAGTGAGACGCTCAGAGAACAAAGGCTGAGAAATGTCAACTCTCCAAGGAGACACACGGAGACATGAAAGAGAGGGAGGTGTGTGTGTGTGTGTGCGTGCGTGTGTGTGTGTGTGTGTGTGTGTGGGGCTTAAGGATGTACGCAACGTGATGAAATAAGAAGTAGTGCAGGGGCGAGATGGGAGAGAGAGAGAGAGAGAGAGAGAGAGAGGGGGGGAGAGAGAGAGAGAGAGAGAGGGGTCAGACAGTTCATAGAACAGTTGTTCTCAAACTATTTCGTGCCAAGGGCCTGCACAACATGCTATGCATGTATTTGGCATTGTGAGCTTGTAGATCGGCTATTTTCAAAATGCCAAAATGTACACATTCATACACCGATGGCGGTGGAAACCATGCAAGGCACCAACCAGCACATCAGGAGCAATTAGGGGTTCAGAGTCTTGCTCAAGGACACTTCGACACTAACTCTGGGGGAGCCCAGAGGGTTCGAACTGGCAACCTTGCGGTTTACCATCCGGCCACTCTACCCCCTGAGCCACCGCCGCCGCTTGATTGATGACGTCACTGGTACAGTGACAGCCCTCCTCTGACACACAGACAGACCCAGTAGACAGAAATGGTACCGTATTATGCTACTAAGAAAATTAAAATAGATTAAAATAGAAGTCGTCCTTTACCCACTTTCACTTAAAAAATGATGTTCGAAAATAGGCAATCTACAAGCTCGCAACACGTTGCACTGTGACTTTTGCGTGCACGTAGATGGGCGTTAACACACACGCATGCGCACACACGCACACACGCACACACACACACACGCACACACGCACTCCAATGCACGTGCCACGGGAATTAATTTAGCCAAGTGCAGACAGGATATGAGTTATAGATTTTAATGTACATGGACAGCTCTCCAGTGTGTCGGCCAGTCTGGCCTCTCCCTGCTCCAGACGAACCTCCTCCCACCGCAGCCTCCTCTGAGCTTCAGCAACACAAACACGTCTCTCAAGACAGAACCAACCCCCGGTTGGTTCGGATGGCCCGCTTCCATGTATTTGGCCCAAAGAGGTTAATACATGTTTTGTAATAACTAAGTACATGTGCTTAGTTATTTTCCATCCTTGGTAGAGGCTAAATGGTCTCTCTCTCTCTCTCTCTCTCTCTCTCTCTCTCTCTCCTCTCGATATTAGGCTGATCCGTCCGCTGAAATGTATCTCTCCCCCTCCGCCTCTTAATCCTCTAGCAATGCACCACGGAAAACGTGCACACACACACACACACACACACACACACACACACACACACACACACACACACACACACACACACACACACACACACACACACAGTGTAAGTCAGGAGTTCATGAAGAGAGCCATAGAGTCCTTGACGGGGCCTCCAGCTAAATGGAGTCCACCTCCACAACATCAGCACCACGGACAGTTCCATGGGCAGCTCTCTGTATAATTCAGTACAATACAGCATCAGCACCATGGACAGTTCCATGGACAGTTCCATGGACAGCTCTCTGTATAATACAGCATCAGACAATGGACAGTTCCATGGACAGTTCCATGGACAGCTCTCTGTACAATACAGCATCAGCACCATGGACAGTTCCATGGGCAGCTCTCTGTACAATACAGCATCAGCACCATGGACAGTTCCATGGACAGCTCTCTGTACAATACAGCATCAGCACCATGGACAGTTCCATGGACAGCTCTCTGTACAATACAACATCAGCACCATGGACAGTTCCATGGACAGCTCTCTGTATAATACAGCATCAGTTCCATGGACAGTTCCATGGCAGCTCTCTGTATAATACAGCATCAGTTCCATGGACAGTTCCATGGCAGCTCTCTGTATAATACAGCATCAGTTCCATGGACAGTTCCATGGCAGCTCTCTGTATAATACAGCATCAGTTCCATGGACAGCTCTCTGTACAATACAGCATCAGCAGTGTTCAGCACCATGGACAGTTCCATGGGCAGCTCTCTGTATAATACAGCATCAGCA